>NC_137980.1:3825123-4032623 GCF_963924665.1 Micromys minutus | reverse complement strand
CATCAATGAGTACCTCTATTTTTTTTAAATCCTATAATGTAGCAAATTTGACCTTACATTATGGAAAATATGTATGCAGATTAAATGCATCCCATACATTTATCATGCCATATATTTAATGTAGTTAAACTCTGAGAGGTACTCAGAATATATCAGCAAACAGTGTCTTGTTTTCACAGATATAATTGTGTACAGTTCAAATTCTATAACTGTTTCTGATAGTACTCATTAAATAATTCATAAATCACAAATATATATTGAATATTTTGATGCAGTTTATATTTGGCAGGGTATGACATAGAATAATTTTTTCAATAATATATTTATTTTAATTCACTTTATGTCCCAAAACAATACTCCCTACCTCCTGTCCTTCCAGTCTCAACCCTACAAATCCCTCTCTCCATTATCCCCTCTACTATTTCTTGATCATCCACTCAGAGAAGTGGGGTCACCCTTCAGTACACTGTTCCAATAGAAAGAAAAATAATCCCTCTGGAGGTCTTTCTCCACTGCTATGAGGCTGGTAGTACAGAGAGTTTTCAATTTTATTTACTCTCTCTCGTGTGTTCCTCTCTTCTTAATTGCCTCTTAAATTATTTGAAGATAAAATTCAATTCTTATTCATCTTCTGCATCTGAATTCTCAGGACCTAAGTACTGGCAGTTACTTGGTATCTTCTGTTGCTGAATTTGTATCTCTGAAACACATTTCATAGTATGAGTGAGTCACAATTTGGTGATTTATTTATTTGTGGCATATTAAATGAACCTGATTCTAACATCTACATGAAATGCGAATGCTTCATTTACTAGTATTTGATTCAGTTACCTAAAAGCTATCCACATAGAGGAGAATCAAAATATTAACTTGTCAATAACAAATGAGTTGTCAGGTACAGCCTTGTGCACAAAGGTACCAAAGCAATACTCTATTAATCGGATTCCCCACCCAATCAAAAGGGGTGTTCTTTTTTAAACTTTTACATTTCTCTTATTTTTTTGAGATTATATAAAGCCTTAACTCATAGTATCATTTCCAAATATTTGCAAATGAGGTTCTGATAGACGATCAGGTTAAAATGAAGTCCTTAGATGGGCTTCCAATCCAGCACAACTGCACTCTTTTAAAAAAGGAGAAAGTTAGACACAGATAAATGCTTAGGGATAAGTAACAGTGTGAAAGTATTAGCAGATAACAGGATGTTGAGCTAGATGTCAATCATAGCACTGAAGTACCTGTGGTGTGCTTGAGTTTGACAAAACACACTCCTCTCACTTTCAGGAATTAGGGTACCAGATGCTCATGGCCACACAAAGCTTTACTAGGTTAGTGGCTTCAGCTTTTGTCCCCTAAAGTCAAACAATGACATTCAGAGAACTTTTGTAGATTCATAGGATGAAATGAAGCAGGAAGACAGAAGGTAAAGCTCCTGTGTGGCAACAGGCCCCAGGAAAAAGGGTCCCAAGACCTCTGAAAGGAGGTTAGTAGTACTTAGAGAAAAACCTCTGGCACTGAGAACAAGCTTGTCTGTCCAGGTGGCCAGCCTGAAGGTGTTCCCATCTTCTGTGCCCATTCTGTTCTCATGGGTACAAGATAAGAAAACAAAAACCATACCCTCCTTTTTCATTCCAGGTAATTAGAAATGGTATTTTTGGAGCCACTGCTTTGTTCCTCTGCTCTACACAATCAGTTTTGATCTCTTGTCCTCCTAAACAGTACCCAAATTTCTGGGAGAATACTAGAGTACAGACAAAGGAAACGGTTTCCCTTACAACTCTCATAATAAACCATTACTAGCCACACAATGGTCTTAGACATCTAGCCTTCAGAATTATGAGACTATGCATCTCTGGGGTCAAGGCTCTCCATGCTGTGAGGTACTACACTACATAAATAGGCAATGATTAAAGACCAGTGTTTTCTTAGCTGCTCATTACTTGAGATTATATGTGTGTGTGTGTGTGTGTGTGTGTGTGTGTGTGTGTATAATATATATATTATATATATTATATGTATATATTATATAATATATATATTTAGTAATATATATATTACTAAAAGTGAGTAAAGTCTGAATAGTTTCCTTTGAAAGACTTCCTAAAATTAACCATCGCTGAGAACTCGCAAAGGCAAAAGTCCAATTTGACATGAAGGCCTTTACAAAAGTAGGCATCCTAAAGGGATAGAGGGCAGGTGAGGCTTGTGAAGGGCTGAAGCTTGGATTGGTATGGCATGAAACCCAGGTGGGAGACTGGAGAATAGAAAACCCCCAGTCTTTTAATTCTGTTCTCTTATTCTCCTCTCACTCCTTAACATTTGCTTTTTTCTAATAAGATTCCTGACACAAAGATCAGATGACCAAAGCGACTGTGCTTCTAAATGAGCCCATAAGTTCTATAAGTTTCTTTCTTTTTAAAGGATACGTCGATTGCCTTTTTGTGAGGGATTCATGTAATACACAAAGACCAGGCTCCAGGAGGATAGAAAGGCGAGACTCAGATTTTATATTTTTATAAATGTTTTAAGACACATAATGTCTGTGAAAAATGTAGCAGTGTGGTACTAATACTGTAGGTCTTTTTTTAAAAAATCAATAATTGGTGTTGGTAATAAGAGCTGGGCTGATCACCAGCTGTGAAAGCGCCCTCCATCCTGCAGAGCCGCTAGGGAAGAAACTGGATGGTCACCAACTCCAACTATTGCTAGCAGTCAAAGATACATTTGAAAAATTAGTAAAATACCCCCTTTACCTTAAAATATGTGTCCCAGTATTAAAGGAGGATCTATAGAAAGAGTTCAGAATAGATGTGCTGCAAACTGTTCAAATCAAGGCTACTTCCCAGTTGGGCTACCGGCCTACATTGTAGAATTCACTCTTTAGCAGAAACCCTTCTCCTCCCAATTAAAGAAAAAAGGTTGGGATGCCCACAGTCTGTGCAGCATGTTTGGTGTGACTTTTAACTCCTCATTTCACCTTCTGTGTATGTCTCTTCTTTATACTGCACCAGGTAGAGGAGCTGAATCTAGTCTGTCCTGTAAATGAGGCTGTTAGCATCTCTTTCACAGTTTGTAAAAAGTCAACCTGGGAACTCTCTGCTGGGCCGGCTGCTCTCCTACTCATGCTGCCTGGGAAAAATCGAGTCATTTATTTTTATTCAAATCAAAGGGATACATTTTGGTTATGAAATAAGTTACTCGGAAATGTGCAGCAACAGATTCTATGTTTCACCAGCGTATCGCCCCGGGATGAGAGCCTGCCTGAATTACCGTAATGAGCAAATGTGTCTAAACACTGAGTATGGAACTTAGATTTTCAGCTTTGACTTTAACTGCACTAACCTGTTCATGACCTTACAAAATCCCTTCAATCTCCTAGAGTGTCTTACTTGTTTCCCTCGTTGCTCCCATGGAGCTCTGAGCATGAACAAGTTCTGTGAAGCATGGAACAAGGCAGGTAATGGGCCCTGTGCTCCTTGCTTATAGTGGTAGAAAATAGGTATAATACTATGAGCTTCATTGGGGGCTCATTGCAATTAATGTTTGGAAAATGTTGTGAAATCCCAAAATTACACACACACACACACAAAAACAGTGTTGCCAATTATTTAATTATCATCTATAGTATTTAAAAAAGCAAAAAAAAAAAAAAACAAAAATACATTTTTTTAATTTTTAGATTATATTAAACCACCTTTTGATTTTTTTCAAAAAATTTACTTGAAAATAGGCAATTATACTGTTATCAACGATAAATTAATATAGTAGCTCTATGGCAATTTGAAAATTGTCTGGACTATCTTGCTAAATGACTGAAATTTATGGCCCTATCCTGTTCCCTCGGCACTGAAGAAGTCCCTCTAAGAGCAGGTACTTTCCTTTGTTGCTCTTCAGTGGATTCCCACATTATCCAAACAGGAATGATGCTTAGCTAGAGTTTCATACATAATTCGAAGAGGAGAAAGGAGCAGATGTTAGAAAATGAAGGACAGGATCTAGAGGAAAAACTTCATCTTACATTCCGTGAGGGAAAATGAGAAATTCTCCGGCAATGTCAGTTAAATATTCCTCTTTGGCTGTCAGAAACTACACAATGCTTTTGTCCAAAACATTTGTGTTGAGTGACTGTTTCTGACTTCATCATCCTGTTACGAAATGCAGATTACAATGTGCTTTTTAAACGATATGTATGTAAAACCACCTGGCCTTAATAGAAGGCTTTAAATGTATAAACAGAATACTTTACTTTAAAACAAGAAAGCTAAATCGAGAACAAATATATTTCTAATCATGAATTTCTTGCCTGAATCTGTTGAAAAAGCTATTTTATTTGAACAAAATGTAATTGCAGAATTTATATATACCTACCCTTCATTATATGCAGCTAGGAGATACTCAATGCAGGTCAGGTGCAAAATCAAATGGTTTGTGGAAAGATGTTTACTAATGCCTTACTACCTACAAAAGTAGAAGTAAACTGTATAGCTTTCATGAATCTTTGTAATTTGATGGGGTTTTTTTTTTTTTTTTTGCTTTATTTGCAGTTTATGTAATATTTGAAAATACTTTTTGTATCAATTAGCAAATTAGCAGTTTATCTGGGTGGAAAAACCCCATCTGAGTTACAAAGTGAATTGTTCTGCAGCTGCAGAATCAAGTGGTTCAGCTGAGTTAACGCTTTCATTTCTTTTGCATGTGTCAGCATTAATGGAGCAAGTGCCTATGAAGCCTTGCATATGAAGATGGTGCTGAGCTAACTAGATTCAATTCTGTTAAATGCTTTTCACATTTCTTTCTTTCTTTTCTCTTTCTTTTTTTCTTATGTTCCTTTTCATTTTAGGAATACCACACAAAAGACGACTTCAAATCAGGCTGAACTTCAAGCAAAAGTTAATGCTATTCTCTGTGGGTTCAGCCACCCACTTTGCTTTAGGTCACTAGTTGAGGCTAATGCAGCTCTGAGAGGCTGCAGTAAACTTGGCATCTCCTTGATTAGGCTCCCTGCTGATCTAATACACATACTAGCTCACTTGCCAAGTCAAATAACACATTTAGTGAATTGGAAATAAGATTTAAGTGGGCCAGCACAATGCGGCTTACCCTCTCATCTTTCTACCAAGCCCCCTCTTTGTAAGCAAGGCTGTAAAACTGTTCTTGTTAGAGGACTTAATCTTCATTTTTTTCCTGTAGATTATTTGGAAACAGGTCAATTGAATGTTGGAACTGCTAACTCCTCCAACTAAAGAAAGAGTCTGCTTATAGCATACTGATTACATCATTTAAATGAAAGGCCCTGTTATTTAAAAGAAAATACTATAGTATGAGACTCTCCTGGAATTAATAAAATGAAAAAAAAGGGGAGTTCACTCTTTTTAACAATGTGTTTATTTCTTGGTCTTATAGCTTCTGTTCTAAAGTATGTCTGGTACTAACAGCTGATGACTAAAGACAGGGCTGATCACATTGGTGCATATTCATCTCCTGTGGCAGTTCTGCAGCAGTAAGTTCTTAAATACGTTATTTTATAACAGGATGCCATTTCTATGGTGCCTCTCACAAGAGCAATCTAAAGCACGTCACATAATGTTTGACTTTGAACTACTCAGTTTCATAGAGACACAACTCTCAGGATAAATCTATGCCTTTGCAGTTTGTTTCATTAAAAAAAAAATATGTCTCTGTATTTGTGACAGTTTGAAGTCTATCACAGATCACCATAGATTATCAAGCAATACATGTCATAATGATCTGTAGCAGTCTTTATCTGTGTTAGATGTGCAGGGTTAGGATGTGTGTGGACTTTTATGATCTATTTATCTCTCCTGGTCATACTGATTTATGTGTATCTCTTTTCTGATTAAATCTGAAACCATGGCTTGTATTCTGAAGTAAAAGGTATTTATGTAAAATCCAAAATATTATTTCTTGACCTTTTGTAAGTCAGAGGAAAAAAAAAACAAAGGACCAAATGTTTTTAACAAGAGATAGTTAGCATTTTTCTCTACAGGGCAAAGCATTAAATGTACAATGTACAATGAATTAAGCACCCCCAACATTTTGGGAAGTTATAGCAAATAGACTCACTTCGGGAAACAGTACCTATGAACATTACACATTCATAACGATCATCCTGAGTAGCGATGATTTATTGATGAGTCATTTTTCCATGCAGTGAGATATAGGCTGTACTGTGTATATTACATATAATTTCATGTACTAAAATAAGCCCTGTGTCTCTGTGTGCCACAGTGTATGCTAAGATTATGTAAATGATGACAGTAACAATAAGATTTGATAACTGTGGCTTCCTAATCTGGGACTCAGCTTGCAGTTGGCTTAGAACTCACTGTTTTTGTGATTTTTCCTTTTATTTGTTGTAAATATTAAAAATGTTCAAACTCAGCTTTAATGGAAAAACTGAAAATGACTAATAAATATGATTAAAATATGATTAAATATAATAAAAATGACTAAAATATGATTAAAAATGGGATAACTATAAAATTAGAATTTTCAATAGGCTTTTTCCAATAGCAGCAATTTGGATAGAAAACAGATATTTAACTAGCAGGTAACAGTCCCCTGAGCTACAGTGTTTTTAATCTCACTGAGTTTGCCAGTGAAACAAGGTAAGAATCATATTGATACTCTGATGGTTAGGAAGTATATTTCTCCAAGGTAATAGTTTTTCATCCATCTCCAGCCACTGCTTTAAAAAAAAAAAACTTTCATATGATCACACATCAGAAACAAATAGTTGATTAATAATGGTTGTAAAAGACCAGTCACACTTGTCCATTTTTATATCATAAAAGTATCTTCTGCTAATGATCAGAGTTAAGAGGCTGATGAGAATGTGAGCATTCACACGGACAATGTCTAAGACATGACTGTGAATGAAAAGGTTAAAGAAAAGGACAATAATTTTATGTTTCAGAGGAATTTCGACGGAAAGAATTTTAGGTATTTTCTTTTTAACAAATGTTTGCCAAAATGCAACCTTTGAAATTCTTAGCAATGAAGCAAGTCTGTTTCCATGAGCTCTCTGACATTTCAGTGTTTAGTTCCTCTGACATGATTATCACAGCACAAATAAGGGTAAATGCAAAAAGTAATATCAAACAAAAATTATATTTTTACATTCTTATTTACCTTTCTGTTTCAAACTTGTCCTCCTTTTACAATTCAAAAATTTAAAATACAAATTTAGTAACATATTCTTCAATGTCTGTTTTCTCACAGTATTTTCGTTTTCTATCCCTAAGCTACTGTTCTCTTGGTTACAGAATGGAATGGATACCAGGTTTACATCTCCATATCTCACTTTTTCCAGGAGAAGGTAGGAAGCAGAATGTGCAGTTGGCATGAATGGTGTCACATAGAATGAGTGATATTAGGATGTGGAATGTGCCTTACATATCCCCTCAAAGACGATAGACCAACGATGTAGATCAGTCCCTAGGAAGTAAAATAGTAAGGGCCTGGAAGTATAACCTGTAAATTCAGTGACGTCATCTGCAAATGTACAACCACCCTATTTTCTTGACACCACCTCATGCAGTTCCTATGTCCTAACACAGCATGGAATTGTTAAGCTGTCACTGTCCAGTCTATAGATAAAGAAAAAATGGTAGTCTCTGGTCATAAGTAGTCATTAATGTTCAATGTATGATTAAAGAAAAGAACTAAATTGTAGCATTAATGATGCTTTGATTAGTACAGCTATGCCATTACTATTCATGACCTTTACAATAATCTGAATAGAGAATTATTAAATTCTTATGCCAAGAACGTGCCAAAATTACAATTGGAAATTTCAGGAAATGTTTTTACTTTAGAACTACAGTTTTCCCCTTGGTCTTTAACTAACTCTGAAAACTAACCTGAAAAGTTACATCAACTATAGATATTTAATCACTAAATTGATAATGTAGGATGAATTTTAATCAATGTAAAACACCATCTCCACCCTCAATTATTTTATAGCCACATGGACACTTTAGAAAGAAAGTTAATATCACATTTTTATGGTAAGTATTTCCCTTCAGGTTATACAACAAGCATGCCTAGAGTATGATAAGGAGACATAGCAGATGAATAATACATATGTGGAGAGTTTTTTTTTCCCCTAATGTTATAATCAAGTAGATGTAATGAGGTCTCAATGTGAGGCACAAGAAGAAGTCTCAATTCCAACTGCCACGTTTTTAAAATATGTATGTGTGTATGAGTGTGTGGAGTGTGTGTATTATTTTATTTTATATTTTACTTATTCACTTTGCAGCCTGCTCTCTGACTCTCCCAGCAAACCCCTCCCACAATCCTCTCCCTTTTCCTCTGAGAAAGTGAGAGCAACCCTTGGTATTCTATGAAGCTAGAGATGCATCTTTTCCCACTGAGGCCAAACAAAGCAGCCCAGCTAGTAGAATATGCCCCATGCACAGGAAACAGCTTTGGTATAGCTTCTGCTCCAGTTGTTTGGGACCCACTGGAAGACCAAGTTGCACATCTGCTACCTATGTGCAGGGAAGGCCTCAGTCAGGCTGGTGTATGTTCTTTGGTTGGCAGTTCAGTCTCTGACAGCCCCAAGAGTCCAGGTTAGTTGACTTTGGTCTTTCTGTTGAGTTCCTTTCCCCTTCAGAGATGGAATTCTTTCTCCTAATCTTCTATAAGAGCTCCTAAGCTTTGTCCACTTTTTGACTGTGGGTGTACGCATAAGTCTGAGTCAGATATTGGGTGGAGGCTCTCAGAGCACAGCCATGCAAGCCTCCCATCTGCAAGCATGACAGAGTATCATTAATATTTTCAGGGATTGTTGCATGCCCTTTGGATGGGTCTCAAGTCGGGCTGGCTATGGCTGTTCCCCCAATCTCTGCTCCAGCCCACATTCTGGCACTGGTGGAATTTTTTTTAAACAGGTTTAATACAGTTACAAAGATTATGAAGACTCACATATTGCCCATTACTTTGGCTTTTTCACTGTGCTCACAATGCCAACTGGCCCTTTTTCTCCTGTTTGGAGGAAGCAGTGGGAGGGGGAGGGAGGATGGAATTGGGTGAAGGAGATAAGATTGGAAATGTAAATTCAGAGAACATCCAAGAAAAGAGAAAAAAGAAAAGGTCTAGGTAAATATCTGTAGAGCATGGCCTGCAGAGCTCCAAATCTATATTCTTTCATCAAATGTCACCTCTAATATCTGCTTGGTAGAAGAAACATACCCTTTGTTTATTGGATAGAATATACAATTCCTTTATTGAATCGATATAATTTTCATCATAGCCATTGTATGTATCTAGATAAAATTGTAATTAAGGGATCTGGCTGGTTATAGAAAAGACTCATAATACTACCTTAAAAACAAATAAAATATTAATTATAAAAATTAACCTACAGTAGAAAACATTGCATCTCCTGTTTGTGTACAGAAAACTTCCCTGTTCCAAGTTCTGCTCCAAGAAGTCACTCTTTCTTAAAACCTAGTCTTTGGGGAAAAGTAGCACATGAAAGATGGCAGATAATGACTTAACCCACCCTGCACCATGACCTGTGCCGCAAAGGATCATTTTCTTTCAGGTTCTATAAGAGCATTCCTCAGGAAATGTCCGGCTGCTCTCATTAGGACTCTTAATAAGACAAAAAGCAACAATGCTGTCTTTCTCATCACACAGCTGCAGAACAGAGACAAAACAGGAGTCTGTTCAGATTCCATTCTACATCTGTGATAGTCTGACATTTGAGAATGTTTTAAATAATGAGAGATTAGTTAGAAATGGTCACACTCTTTAACATCCAGTTTTTACTTTTACAATCATATGTTTTAGGGAAGACCTGTCAAAATTCTTTTTCTCTTGGTATGTTTACTTTGCAGAGGGGCCTGCTTGTTTGTTTTTTAAAGAAACTGAGGGAGGTAAGGAGGAAGAGACAGAGGGAAGAGGGGACAGAGGAAGAGAGGGAAGAAGTTGAGTGAGTAAGGAGAAGGAGAGGACTTTGAGGAGTTGGGGAGAGGAAACTGGTTATCAAAATATGTTGTGTGATAAAATCTAGTTTCAATTAAAATAAAATAAAACAAATCTGTATACTATATTCATTTTCTTTCTTAAAAATCAATACTTACTAAATCTTAGTAATAGCTAGAAGAGGATACTAAATAGAAAGCAACCTAATTAGAATTCTTTCTATGCCAAAATAATTTTCTTAAACAGTTGACAGAATATTTTACTTAGTCCTCTCCATTCAAAAGTAGACAATGCATAAGCTAACAGAAAATTGTAACTGCAAAATGTTCCTCTATTAATTACCTTGGTTAGTAGACGAGTAAGGACCAGTCAAGATTTCATTTAGGTGTATAGATAAAAAGTATTTCTAATTAACCTTAAACCTGCAGATAATTCAAATATGTATATTTTACTTTTGATCTATTCCTTTCTTTATTAAGAAAGCTTATCCTTATGATGTTCAGGTATAAGAGCTTTGGCCTGAAGCTCTGAAGCATCCTTCCATTTTGCAACAATTTAATGAAGTATTAATAAGTTTTCTTTTCTTCGTAAAAACTTACTGAGGTCAAGTGCTCATGATTCACTTTGAGCAAAGCTGAGAATTTGGGTGAGTTGGAAGACTTGTTATTAATCTTTTTAAATGATTTTTAAATCTAAATACCAAAGAGATTTTAAATACTGTTTTCCCATAGCACAATATATAATTCTTGTAAAAAATCAAAAAACAAAAATCTCCATTACCAACTTAAACTGCATCCAAAACAGGGAGAAATTACATGTACATGCAAATCAATGAAAAAGACTGATTTTTAAATGAACTAAGAAAAGAACTGAATATAAAATCCATTACATTTAGTAACTAGAATTTTCCTGTTATTTACTCATCCTATTTTTACAGTCTATTCTTCTCTTTCATTCCTGTAGAAAACATAGCCACTGTGATTTAACATTCTATTTAATTCATACAGGCACTTAAAATTTGTGAAAGATATTAACCAATACACCCCAACCAATTTTTCCATTTTTGTGTGCAAAGAGCTTGAATTTCATGGTATCTTCTTTCCCCTTGAAAGATGAAAAAACAATGTATTATAGGTTACAACTGGAACATTTTAAGATTTAGTATCCAGAAATTAAATGTATCATGAAACGATAGGTGGAGTTTAATGTACACCCTATCAGTGTTGGTCAGTGACCTGGAACATTTTCAGGATTAGTCTGAATAAAATGTATTCCTTCCTATTTTCTCTGCAAATATGAATGTATTGTAGTATTTCTCAGTAGGTCAAAGGCTTTTTCTAATAATTCTAAATATAAGTGAATTTCAGTAATCACATTTTATTAGTGAAGAAACTAATGTGTAGAGGCATTTGAAACAGTCTATTTGAGTCTAGACATTTATAATAAATTTGCCTATAAGTATTCCAGATGAACAATCTGTACTAGACAAAGAGTCCATATTTATGTTTGTGCAGATTAATTCCTAAAACATATTTTAGGAGAAAAACTATGGGCTTTATTTATAAATTCTGACCCCCCAAATAAACCCTGTAGAATTATCTTAAGATTTATGGATATGTAACATGACAAGTATTTAAGTGGTACTATTATGTATAATGATGCTCAGTCTTCTGCCTTATATTAGCCATACTCTAAATATAATCATTAAACAAATAATACCAAGACCTTGATAATTACCTTTGAGTGAAAGAAAAAAACCTGTATCAATAGATTATCTCTCTTGCCTTAAAGCTAGTATTAATTTCAGTCAAATTTACCATTGAACCAAAGGTCTTGTGAAAATTTCATATCTATAAATAGTCATAAACACATATTATTGTTATACATATATAACACATATAGCCAGTCCTATAACACAGAATATATATATATATATATATATATATATATATATATATATACATATATATATATATATATATATATATATATATATATGACATTCTAATGGTTCATTATTACATAAAAACAGATTAATACAGTAGTGTAGTGCCAGCTAGTAAAGTTTGTAAGTAGCTTCATGCTTGAAACTTTCAAAGAGAACTAAAATATAAATTGTAATTATATTAGTACTAAAGGTTGCTTTTAATAGTACTTGGAGTTTCTTTGAATTTCAAAAGATGTAGTTTATAGATTAATTTTCAGAAAAACCTCAGTGATTAGCTATTAGTTTATAACATTTAAGGGGAAATAGCAAGATGCCTCTGTGGTTGTTATGCAGGTGAGGGCAGGCACAAGATAAGTAAGGCCTGTGATTGGACAGTGAAAAGTAAGGCAGGGACAGAGTTTTTGAGAGGAAGGAGAGATAGGGGAAAAGAAGAAGCCACGATGGAAGAGAAAGAAGATGATCCAATTCCATGTGGTTTTAGGTAGCTACAGGTAGCAATGAATATCTTATAAGGGATGGATTATTATAGGACAATTTGTCTCATCTGGATTGGCTCTGAGTTTATCATGTGGATATTTGTGGAGGGGGAATTTATTGATGTATATTTGATTGCTAAATTACAAGTGATTTTGTCCCACTAGTGGGAATTAAGACAATAACCACAGAGGCCAGTTGAAGGGAATGTGAGCAGAGTTTGCAACAAACAGTTTCAGGAAGGTGGCCACTCTTGAGGCAGAGAATTGCAGGAGGCCGGCTGCTGTCAGGAACAGAGAGTAACTGTGGGTAGTGTGGTGTGGTGTCATGAAACAGTAGGCTGACTTTTTAATATTCCTGTTACATGGTTCAGCAGGCAAAGGCAGTTGACACCAAGCCTGACGGTCTCCGTTTTATTACTGGAGAACATAGGATAGACACAACAACCAGCGCTATCAGGTTGTTCTCTGGATTACTGGAAAACATAGGATAGACACAAGCAACCAGCGCTATCAGGTAGTTCTCTGGATCCAAAGGTATGTCATAGCAGGAGAGTGTGTTCTAAACACACAAATAAAAAATATTAATAACATTTGAATGTAAGCAAATTATTGTCTTCATTAATTTCTGTTGAATTATATTTGTGTGAATATTATTGTACTACATAGCGAAGAAAACCATAGAATAAATATCAAGATGAAATAAGAATTAAAATTTAAGTCACATCTACTTCAATTTAAGAAAACTAGTGATTTTTAGAAGCATAGTTGGTAAAACCAACTATAGATTCATTTAAATATTTTATTTTAGATTAAGTTTGACCATGAAACATCCTCCATGTTTATTTTCAGACTGAACCCTAGAGCTCATAGATTAGCAAAGCTCCTCACAGACGCTAGGCATAGAACTGAGCAGGGCATATTAGAACTAGCAACTTGGAAGTTTCTCAATGCTTAAGGAAAGGTATGAAACTAACTGTTTGCCCACCCCTGAATTTGAATTAGGTTATAAGTTTGTCTTGTGTTTTCTTGCTTCAGAAAGCTGTATAAAAGCTGTTCTTCAAAGAATGTTTGTACAGAATCAGTAACTAAGATTGCCTTCAACAAAATTCTTCATTAAGAAATGAATGACAAACTGGAATGTGAACTTTTGAATGAACTCTGGAATTCTATGTACCACAGAGATGAAAAAAGTGAGGTGAATCTTCATAACTAAAGAGTTTAATGGGAGAGCAGAGAGATCTCTGTGGAGTGCACACGGAAAGTGCACCCCCTGCCTTGCCCTGCCCTACCTTGCCTGATCCAGCGACCGTAAACAGAAATTTAGAACTTCTGTTTCCACCCGGCAGCGACTTCAGGACGCAGAGCGGAGCCTGGCCCATCTGCCACCCGGAACGGCGGCTCATAGAGGCTGAGCAACTGGTGGGTGGGAAACCTGGGCTGCTGGGGAGCAGAGAGATCTCTGCAGAGTGCACACGGAAAGTGCACCCCCTGCCTTGCCCTGCCCTGCCATGCCTTATCCAGCGACCGGGAACAGAAAATTAGAACTTCTGTTTCCACCCGGCAGCGACTTCAGGACCCAGAGCAGAACCCGGCACATCTGCTTCCCGGAACGGCAGCTCGTAAAGGCTGAACAACTGGTGAGTGGAAGACCTACGCTGCAGGGGAGCGGAGGAATCACTGCGGAGTGCACACGGAAAGTGCACCCCCTGCCTTGCCCTGCCCTGCCCTGCCTGAGCCAGCAACCAGGAACAGAATGTTGGAACTTCTGTTCCCACCCGACGACTCTGAGGCATAGAACAGGGCTTGGCCCATCTGACACCAGGAGCAGTGGAGATCCAGGGACACAGAACAGATACAAGGGAAAGGCAAGAACATATCACTGACAACAAAATGGCAAGAGGAAAGCGAAAGAGTATATCCCAAATAAACCAAGACAATCTAGCAACACCAAAACCCAGCTCTCCCATAACAGCAAACAACAGAATTCCAAACACTCCAGAAAAAGAAGACACAAACCTGAAATCATACCTCAAGATGCTGATAGAGATACTTAAACAAGAAAGGGAGGAAAAGCAAAAAGATTCAGAAGCTTTTAAAGAAGAAACAAGAAAAACACTCAAAGAACTCAAAGAACAAGAGTAAAACAGAACCAAAGAAATAAAGGAATGGAAGAGGGAAATTAAAACAGAAATTGACACAATAAAGAAAATGCTAAAATAGATAACCCTAGAGGCAGAACACCAAAAAAAAAAGAAATCAGGAGGCACAGAAGCAAGCATTTCCAATAGATTACAAGAGATGGAAGAGAGAATCTCGGGGGCAGAAGACAACATTGCAAACATAGACAAAACATCCAGAGAAGATGCAAAAAACAAAAAGCTCCTAACCCAAAATGTCCAGGAAATCCAAGACACAATGAGAAGACCGAACCAAAGGATAATAGGAATAGAGGAGGGAGAAGAGTATCAACTAAGAGGCACAGTAAATATCTTCAACAAAATCGTAGAAGAAAACTTCCCTACCCTCAAGAATGAGATGACCACGAGCATAAAAGAAGCCTTCAGAACTCAAAATAGGTTGGACCAGAAAAGAAATACCTCCAGACACATAATAGTAAAAACATAAAGTGCCCAAAGCAAAAAAAGAATACTAAAAGCAGTAAAGGAAAAAGGTCAGGTAACATATAAAGGCAGGCCAATCAGACACTCACCCGATTTCTTAACAAAGACTATGAAAGCTAAAAGAGCCTGGACAAACATCATGCACTCCCTAAGAGAGCACAAGTGCCAGCCCAAGCTGCTATACCCAGTAAAACTATCAATCACCATCGATGGAGAGATAAAGATATTTCAAGACAAATCAAAATTCACACAATATCTGACCACAAACCCAGCACTACAATGAATTAAAGGTGGAAAACCCAATACAATGAGGGAAAATACAGCCAAGTAAAATCAAGATAACTCCTAAACAAGAAAACTAAAAGAAGAAAAAAACACAGACACAACTCAACCCAAAAAAGCAATAATGGCAGGGAACAGAAACAACTATTCCTTTATATTTATTAACATTAATGGACTCAACTTCCCAAAAAAGAGACATAGACTATCAGACTGGATAAATAAACGAAATCCAGCTTTTTGCTGCATACAGGAAACTCTTCTCAGAGACAGAGACAGACACTATCTCAGAATACAAGGGTGGGAAAAAAACTTCAAGCAAACAGCTCCAAGAAACAAGCTGGAGTGGCTATTCTAATATTAAATAAGGTAAATTTCCAACCAAAAGTTATCAAAAAAAATAAGGAAAAACACTTTTTACTCATTACCGGAGAAATCTGTCAAGAGGAACTCTCAATCCTTAACATATATGCTCCAAATAAAAAAGCACCCACATTCATAAAAGAAATCCTACTAAAATTCAAAAAATACATCTCACCCCACACAATAATAGTGGGAGACTTTAATACCCCACTCTCAACAATGGACAGATCATGGAAACAGAAACTGAACAAAGACACTGCAAAACTAGCAGAGACTTTGAACCAACTAGAATTAATAGATATATACAGAACATATTATCCTAAAGTAAAAGAATACACCTTATTCTCAGCACCCCATGGCACCTTCTCGAAAATTGACCACATAATTGGACACAGAACGAGCCTCCATAGATATAAGAAGATTAAAATACTCCCATGCATCCTCTCAGATCAAAATGGTCTATGGCTGGTCTTTAAAAACAACAAAGACAACCAAAAGCCCACATACACATGGAAACTAAACAACACTCTGTTAAACGATAGCAGGGTCAAAGAAGAAATAAAGAAAGAAATTAAGGATTTTCTAGAATTCAACGAAAATGAAAACACAACATACCCAAACCTATGGGATGCAATGAAAGCAGTATTGAGAGGAAAACTCATAGCCCTAAGTGCTTCCAAAAAGAAACTAGAGAGAGCCTACATCAGCAACCTGACAGCACAGCTAAAAGCCCTAGAACAAAAGGAAGCAGATATACTCAAAAAGAGTAGATGGCAAGAAATAATCAAAATTAGGGCAGAAATAGACCAAATAGAAACAAAAAGATCCACTGAAAAAAATCAACAAAACCAAGATTTGGTTATTTGAGAAAATCAACAAGATTGATAAAGCCCTAGCCAGACTAACTAGAGGGCAAAGAGAGAGTATCCAAATTAACAAAATCAGAAAGGAAAGTGGCAACATAACAACTGAAACTGAGGAAATTCAAGAAATCATCAGATCCTACTACAAAAACTTATACTCCACAAAATTGGAAAATCTGGAGGAAATGGATGAATTCCTAGACAGATACAATATCCCAAAGTTAAACCAGGAACAAGTAAACCATCTAAATAACCCTATAACACCTAAAGAAATAGAAGAAGACATCAAAAGCCTCCCAAGCAAAAAAAGCCCAGGTCTAGATGGGTTCAGTGCAGAATTTCATCAGACATTTATTGAGGATATAACACAAATACTCTCCAAACTATTACAATAGATAGAATCAGATGGAATATTACCCAACTCATTTTTTGAGGCTACAATAACCCTCGTACCTAAACCACACAAAGACCCTACAATGAAAGAGAACTTCAGACCAATCTCACTTATGAACATTGATGCAAAAATACTCAACAAAATCCTTGCAAACCAAATCCAAGAACACATCAAAACGATCATTCATCATGACCAAGTAGGCTTCATTTCTGGGATGCAGGGATGGTTTAACATAAGGAAATCCTTCAAAGTAATCCACCATATAAACAAATTCAAAGACCAAAATCACATGGTCATCTAACTAGATGCTGAGAAAGAATTTGAGAAAATCCAACACCTCTTCATGTTAAAAGTCTTAGAAAGAACAAGAATCCAAGGTCCATACTTAAACATAATAAAAGCAATATACAGCAAACCAACAGCCAACATCAAACTTAATGGCGGGAGACTTGAAGCAATCCCACTAAAATCAGGGACTCGACAAGGCTGCCCACTCTCCCCCTACCTATTCAACATAGTACTGGAAGTCCTGGCTGGAGCAATTAGACAGCAAAAGTTGATCAAAAAGATACAAATCGGAAAGGAAGATATAAAAACATCACTCTTTGCCGATGACATGATAGTGTAACTTGAGTGACCCCAAAAAATCCACCAGAGAACTCCTACAGCTGATAAACAAGTTCAGCAAAGTGGCTGGATACAAAATTAACTCAAACAAATCAGTAGCCTTCCTATACTCAAAGGACAAACATGTGGAGAAAGAAATTAGGGAAAAGGTAGCCTTCACAATCGTCACAAAAACTATGAAATACCTTGGTGTGACTCTAACTAAGCAAGTAAAGGACCTGTATGACAAGAACTTCAAACCTCTAAAGAAAGAAATTGAGGAGGATCTCACAAAATGGAAAGATCTCCCATGCTCATGGATTGGAAAAATCAGCATCTTAAAAATGGACATCCTACCAAATGCAATCTACAGATTCAATGCAATCCCCATCAAAATTCCAACCCAGTTCTTCATGGAATTGGAAAGATCAATGTGCAATTTCATATGGAATAACAAAAGACCTAGAATAGCGAAATCCATCCTCAACAACAAAAAAACATCTGCGGGAATCACTATCCCTGACCTCAAGCCATATTACAAAGCAATTGTGCTGAAAACTGCATGGTACTGGTACAGAAATAGGCATGTGGATCAATGGAATAGAACAGAAGATCCAGAAATGAGCCCTCATGTATATGGTCACCTGATTTTTGACAAAGGAGCAGTAAACATTCAGTGGAAAAAGGACAGCCTATTCAACAAATGGTGCTGGTCCAACTGACACTCAGCATGCAAAAGAATGAAAATAGACCCTTTCTTATCTCCTTGTACAAAGCTCAAGTGTAAGTGGATCAAAGATCTCCACATTAAACCAGATACACTGAAACTATTATGTGAGAAAGTAGGGAAAACCTTAGAACACATAGGCACAGGAGAAAATTTCCTGAACAAAACACCAATGGCTCAAGCTCTAAGGTCAAAGATTAACAAATTGGACTTAATGAGATTGCAATGTTTCTGTAAGGCTAAAGACATCGTCAAGAAAACAAAACGGCAACCAACAGAATGGGAAAAGATCTTTACCAACACCACATCAGATAGAGGCCTAATATCCAAGGTGTACAAGGAACTCAAAAAGCTAGACACAAGAGAATCAAATAACCCTATTAAAAAATGGGGTACAGAGCTAAACAAATCATTTTCAGTTGAGGAACACCGAATGGCCGAGAAACATCTGAGGAAGTGCTCGACATCCTTAGCCATCAGGGAAATGCAAATCAAAACAACCCTGAGATTCCACCTCACACCAGTCAGATTGGCCAAGATCCAAAACTCAGATGACAGCAGATGCTGGCGAGGCTATGGAGAAAGAGGAACACTTCTCCACTGTTGGTGGGGTTGCAAGCTAATACAACCACTCTGGAAATCTGTCTGGCGATACCTCAGAAAATTGGATATAGTACTACCTGAAGACCCAGCTATTCCACTTCTGGGCATATACCCCAGAGACACTTTAATACACAACAAAGATATATGCACCACAATGTTCATAGCGGCTCTATTTATAATAGCCAGAAGCTGGAAGGAACCCAGATGCCCTTCAGAAGATGAATGGATACAAAAATTGTGGTACATATACACAATGGAATAATACTCAGCCACCAGAAACAATGACTTAACCAAATTCTTAAGAAAATGGCTGCATCTAGAGAATATCATCCTGAGTGAGATAACCCAGTCACAAAAGAACAGACATAATATGCAATCACTGATAGTGGGATGCTAACCACAGAGGCTTGCACTCCCCCAGAAACAACTCACAGACTGTATGAAGTCCAAGAAATAAAGAAAACAAAACAAAACAAAGAAAAATATTTACAAAACAAGAAATCTTTAACTATTTCCATGTTACACTTTGTTTTACATTTACTTTATGCTCATTGTAACTATTAAGTTTTCAAGGCATACTATCAAACCTTGAAAAAAATCAAGTACTGACTAAAAAATATATTCATATAGTTTTATGTAAAAAATATGTTAAAATCTGAAAAAAGTACTGACAAAAATGTATAATTTTAAGCAAAAAATGTTTAAAGTCTGTACATTTATCTTTGTTTTGTAAAATAAAGTTGTTTTAAAAAAAGAGTTTAATTTTAATGAATAGAAAGTTTTCACATTATGAATATTGCTGATGTGAAATAGAAATGTAATTTGTATGAAATGTTTAAAACCTAAAGATATCAGGTATAGAAGAGAGAAAGAATCCTAATTTAAGGAGCCAGTAAATATCTTCAACAACATTATAGAAGAAAACTTCCCTAACCTAAAAATGTAGATTCCCATAAACATACAAGAAGCATACATAACTCCAAATAGATTGGACTAGAAATGAATTGTCTCTCATCAGAAATAGTCAAAATGCCAAATGCACAAGACAAAGACTATTAAAAGCAGTAAGGTAAAAGTTTCAAGTTACATATAGAAGAAGACCTATTAGAATTACAACAGAAGACCTATTAGAATTACAACAGACTTCTCAACATAGACTATGTAACCAAAATATTCCTTAACAAAAACAAATTCACACAATATGTTTCCACAAATCCAGGCATATAAATGTTAACAGATGGAAAACTTCAGCACAAGGAGGGAAAGTAAACCCTAGAAAAATCAAGAAAGTAATCTAAACCCAAAGAAGAAAAACAAACATTATTACCCTCTAAAAAATGACAGGAAGCAACAATCACTATTCCTAATATCTTTTAACATCAATGGGCTTAATTCCCAATAAAAAGACATTTACTAAGTCAATGGATACATAAATAGGACAAAGCATTTTGCTGCATACTGGAAACACACCTTAATACAAACACAAACACTACCACAGAATAAAAGGCTGAAAATGTATGTTCAAGCAACTGATCCCAAGAACCAAGCTGGAATAGCCATTCTAATACTGAATAAAATCAGCATTCAACCAAAAGTTATCAAAAAGATAAGGAAGGACACCATACACATCATAGGGAAGAACTTCCAAGATGAACTCTCAGTTCTGACTGTCTATGCATTAAATGCAAGGGCACCTACATTCATCAAATAAACTTTACTAAAGGCCAAGGCATATGTTGCCTCTCACACAATAATAATGGGAGGCTTCAACACCCCATTCTGATCAATGAACAAATCATGGAAACATAAGTTAAACAAAGACACAGTGAAACCAACAGAATTATGAACCAAATAGATATTTTATATATATATATATATATATATATATATATATATATATATATATATATATATATATATATATGTATGTATGTATGTATGAAATTTCATCCTAAAACAAAGAATATACCTTCTTCTCAACACCTCATGGTACATTCTCCAAAACAGAAGATATAATCAGTCATAAGACAGGCCTCAACAGATACCAAAAAATTGAATTAATTCCATGGATCCTATCATATAACTACAGACTAAGGGTGCTCTTCAATAACAACAGCAACAAAAAGCCTACATACACATGGAAGCTGAACTAAAGTCTATTCAATAATACCTTGGTAAAGAAAGAAAGAAATTAAAGAATTTTTAGAATTTAATGAAAATGAAGAAATAACATACCTAAACTTGCCAGATCCAATGAAAGCACTGCAAAGAGCAAAACTCATAGCTCTGAGTGCCTCAAAAGAAACTGGAGATACCATACACTAGCAAACCTGAAAGCTCTAGAACAAAAAACGCAGGTACACCCAAGAGGAGTAGACAGCAGGAAATAAACTCAGGGCTGAAATCAACCAAGTAGAAACAAAAAAAGAGCTATATGAAGAATTGACAAAACCCGGAGCTGGTTCTTTCAGAAAATCCACATGATAGATAAACATTTAGCCAGACTAACTAGAGGGCACAGAGTGAGTATCCAAATTAACAAAATTAGAAATGAAAAGGGAGACATAACAACAAACTTAGAAAAAATAATATTATCAGATCCTACTAAAAAAGCCTATACTCAACAAAACTAGAAAATCTAGAGGAAATGAAAAATTTTCTAGACAGATACCCAGTACTAAAAGTAAATTATCATCACATAAATCATCTAAACAGTCTTATCTCCCCTAAAGTAATGGAAGACTTTTAACTCATTAAAAGTCTGCAAACTAAAAACAAACAAACAAACAGACAAACAAACAAAAAACCCTTTGGCAAAGTGGCTAGATATAAAATTAAGTCAAATAATCAGTAGCCCTTCTTTACACAATAAATAAACAGGCTGAGAAAGAAATTAAGGAAATGACACCCTTCAAAATAGTAACAGATAATATAAAATATCTTGGGATGACTTGAGCCAAAAAAGTAAAAAAAATATATACAAGAACATCAAGTCTCCGAAGAAAGAAATTGAGAAAGACCTCAGAAGATGGAAAGGTCTCTCAGGCTCATGGAGGATTGGCAGTATTAATATAGAAAAACTGGACATCTTTCTGAGAGCAATCTACCGATTTTTACCCTTCAAATTTCCAACTCAATTCTTCATAGAGTTAAAAAGGAAATTCTCAAATTCATTTGGAACAACAACAACAAAGGATAATGAAAACTATTCTCAACAATTAGAAGAACATTTGGGTGTATTACCATCACCGACCTCAGGCATATTACAGAGAAAACATAATAAAAATTTCATGGTATTCGTACAGAGACAGGCAAGAAGATTAACTGAAGAGAACTGAAGACAGAGAAATGAATCCACACACCTATGAGACAACTCATAGACCATATGAAGCTCAAGAGGAAGGAAAACCAAAATCAGTCCTACTGAGAAGTGAAAAGAAAATAATCAAGGGAAGAATAAGGTGGGAGGGACAAGGGAGAAAGAAAGGAGGGAAAAAGGGGGGCCAGAATCAGATATGGGAGGAGATGGAGAAGTTGTAGAAGTGATTAGGACATTGAATAGAGGTATGTAGCAATAAGGAATGGGGAACTGTGGCTAGCAACAAAAATAGTCCCAAATGCCAAGAAGGCTCAAGAGCATTTCAGGAACCCACAGGGATGATATCAGCTGAAATACCCCACAAAGGGAGGCAGAACCTTTTGAGACCATAAAAAGAGGTTAAGAATGGCTCTCCAGTTGAAGCATGGGGCCAACCACCCATCTCCAAAATTTTAAGCGAGAATTGCTTCTGTCTAAAGAAAATACAGGAAGAAAAACTGAAGCAGGGACTAGTGGAAAAGCCCTCCATAGACTGAGTTAATTGGGAACATTCCATATGCAGACATCAAACCCAGACCCTACTGCAGATGCTTACTGACAGGAGCCTGCTATAGCTGTCTCTTGAGAGGCTCTGCCAGATCCTGATCAATACACATACATATGCTCGAAATCAACCCTAAGACTGATCACGGGGACCCCAATGGAGGAGTTGTAGGAAGGACTGAAAGAGCTTAAGGGGCGTTATATGGCATCAGTGAGAGGGGAGTGTCTTGGTTCTGTGAAGGCTTGATGTCCTAGTCAGTGTAGAGGAATGCTAGGGCAGTGAGGCAGGATTGTGTAGGTGGTTGGGTGGGTTGGTGAGTGGGTAGAGCACCCTCATAGAAGCAGTGGAAGGGGCGATGGGATAGGGGGCTTGCCGAGGGATATCTGGGAAAGATGTATCATTTGATATAAGAATAAATAATATATCTAATCAAAAAAGAACACTATTATTTTCTTTTCTAAATGTATAAACATCTATAGTTATGTTTATCTATGAATCATACTTAAAATATAAATCACTATATTAGGCATTAAAAATAAAGTATAAAAATATTGATTTCATTGCCGAAGTCACAGTAAAGGAAAAAAAAATCCTTATCAGAAAAAAAAATGAGCTTAAATTTTTCAAAAGCGATTAAAAGATTTAATACCTTTTCTATTATAAAATTAATAAAACTTTATAGGACTTAAACATGTTTTAAAAGCATAAACGCACAAAATACCGTGAGGCTTCTATGCATAAAGAATGACTCAGGAAGGAATACAGCACCCAACTTCAAACACACTACAAAGCTCTAGTAATTGAAACAGGGATGATTGGCATAAAAGCAGACAAGTGAAACAGAGCAGAGTCCAAGTAAAGCCATATGCTATTGTCAGAAAATTTTTACTCGATTTCTAAGGACAGTGGAAGGTCATTAAAAGGAAAGTTGGAAATTCACAGGATGACCCTAGACTCACGTATTAGTCGTAAGAAAGATCAAAGAAGATGGGCTCGAATTTAAACATAAGATGAAAAACTGAACTTCCTTGAAGAAAACATAAGTCTTTATTTTTGTTGTTGTTGTTATGATAAAATACTATGATAAAAAGCAACCTGGAATAAAAAGGGTGCATTTTATCTTACGATTTTAGAATATAGTCCACGGACTTGAGGGAATTCACAGTGACAGAGACCCAGAGCAGACATCTCACCCACAGAAACAAACAGAAAGGAGTAAAAACGCGTGCTTGCTTACTTACCGAGCTTCATTCCCGCTACTTCACAAGCCAGGATCTTCACTGAGGGGATGGTGCTGCCAATAGTATCCTAGGCTTCCATGTAATTTACCTTAATTAAAACCACTCCTATTAGCTATGCTCACAGGCTGTGCCAACGTGGATAGTTCTGCTGCTATTTCCTTGCACTGATTCTATGTTCTGTCAAATTGTCAGCTGAAGCTAACCATCACATGGATGTACTCCAGGCCACGAGAATAAATAAAAATAATATGGGTGAGACCCCAAAAGTATATGAACCAAAAATTGAGTAGGCAAATCATTTCAAATCAAACTCTCAGCAAAAAGCATCTACAAAATAAATAAAAGTATTATGAGTGAAATGATAACCTTAGAGAAACTAGATGTCTATAAAGGTCATATATTTAGAATACCTATGAAGTCAAACATTAGCAAAGCAAATATAACCCAGTTAAATGGACAGTCCATCTAAGTGCACTTATTAAAAGAGTACATAAAGGAAAACATCAAGACTGAAAAAAGAATTCCCACTACACACTAATCATTGGCAACATGTAGGTTAAAGAAAAAAAACAGTGAGATGTCAACTCATCCCAGAAGGAAGGGTTATTATCAAAAGATCTTATATGCTGCTACGTGGGAGAAAGAAGAAAACTGCATACTGTGAATGCACAACCACTGTGCAAAATAACATAAAGGTTCCTCAAAAATATTAAAAATAAACAAATAATCTATTTATTACACATAAATGGACCAGGTGATCTCACTACACAGTGCATAGAGAAGAGATACCTACCCTCCTTAGCTCAAGACAGTCTTCTTTACAATGCTCACAAAATGGAAACAAGCTTCCTGTCTATCACTGCCCACTCCCCTTTTGTCCAGGAGGCTTTTGGTCACCAGCCTAAGGGGAGAAAGGGGGCAGAGGCAAAGAGTAGGGTTCTCCAGCCATGTGTATAGAAGTGATGATTGCCAGAGAAGGCTGCAGAGAGACAAGTCCACTTTATTGTTTCAGAGCTGGGTATCTCAGGGCTATTTAATGGGTATTGGTGGAAAGGGCTAATTGGTCAGGCAATCAGGAAAGTCTGATTGGTTATAGTACAGACCTAATTATCATGCCTGTGAGAAGCTAGTGTAAGGCTTTTGCTGAATTATGCAACCTTGCAGAGAGCACTGTATAAGGTCACTTTTTAAATGAGGCCAGCCACCTGCATTTAGGGATTGTCTCCAGATAGAGACAGGCATAAACAAGGAATCCCCTGTGAAAGAGGGGGTCCCTCATTTTGCCCAGAGTTGAGAAAACGATCCAGCAATGGATAGTAAAGTTCCTCAACATATCATTTTGATTAATGGTGTTTAAAAATACTGTGCAAAGGCCAGAATTCTCACTGCTGGCAAAATGAATATGTCCAGTGACAGTCCATTGAATCTTCCCAGAGCATCTCACTGTCTACCAGGTATAATTACCCTACCTACAAGAAGGAGGGAAGGGACTAAGGAGCTGAGTGGAAATGAGTTTTCGGGATTATTTGAGACTTTAACCTTGAGTATTCATAGAATGGTAGTTCCCGTGTGCATCATAAAAAACATGAAGTCACACACTCATGCCACATTAAATATAACTCTGGCTTCAGCTTTTTGGCTTTATTTGAATATACAAATATCTCTGGAACGATTATGGGATGTGACAAATTGACATGGTCCCTGGTAAAATGGTGATATTCCAAAGCCGTAGGTACGTCGCATCCTTGCAAATGGTTGGAGGATGGAAGTGAAGGGCAGGATAGGATTAAATGCCGAAAATGAAAGATGATAATTCAGAAAGAAATATTTGCATCTGCAGAACACTATCATTGTTGTGGTTTAAATGGTAAATGTTTCTGAGTACTTGGACTGCTAGCTGATGGTGCTGTTTGGAAAACTTATGCCATTTGGGAAGTGGAACTTTGCTGGATGAAGTGACTCACTTGGACATTTCATAGCCTGACTTCTTCCTTTTGTTCTGCGTCCTTGTGACCATCATAATGTAACAGGTGGGTTTGCTTCCCCTCTGTGCCTAACCCACCACGATGGACCACTTAAGGAACTGTAAGCCAAAATAACAGTTTGCCCTTTGAAAAAATGTGTATACACACACGGTATTCTGCCCTGTCATGTATAATGAATTATGTCATTTACAACAATAGAGATGGAAATGGAGAACACACTCAAATGGAGTCTGGCACAGCAAAACAAGAAGAGCGTGACTACCTTACTTAGGTGTGAAGGGGAAAAATGGGGAAGACTGATCACAAGTGTTAGGCCAAAAGTAGATAGAAGCAAGAAGTTCTGTTTTTCTTATTACAGGATGAGTATCGGTAATGATGATGCCGTAAACATTTTATAATATTTGACTTGTGTTTTAGGCTGTAAAGGAACATAACGAACACATACTTTTCTATGCATTAACAATTAAAAGATATTAATTGTTACTGTTTGCTATCAAATTGTGTTATTGCAGAAACACATAGTTTTGCCCTATTACTGAATTTGTTAAATTTTGAATTATATCCATTTGTAATAATACATTGTACAATTATTTATTATTTATTTTTTATTAAAACATTACATTTCTAGTATAACTTTGGTTTCTGAGACTCATCACAAAATTTTTAAAAATGTCAGAACAAATCTGGCGCATGTGATCTTTTTCCCAGATCTGTCTCCTTATCTTGTGTCCATTGTCACATTTGCTCTTAGGTTTTAATAAGGGCTTAATTGCATGTGAAAAAAATTATTCACACCTACACAAAAATAATTTTGTAAGTCAAAAGTTGGGTCTATGTGTCAAATTTAACCTGAAATCTCTTTGAACAATTAAATTGTATTGTAAACTAGCCAGTAACTCATTTATATGTTGTCTGAGGCTACATCAGAGATAATTAGACTCACAAACCTAAAATACTTTAAGTTCTTGCTTTTAACAAATGTTTGCAATTTGTCTTGCCAAATCTTTGCAATTTGAAAATTTCCTTCTCAATTTAAAAATTAATACTAATGCACAATACTGAATTGAGCTGATAAAGTTGGTAGAATGAGTTAAAAATCTTTATTTAGACTCTTGTTTATTTTTTATTAAGAATAATCAAGAAATTGTAGTCTTTAAGTTTCCAAGACACTTCAATTTGCTGGCTCATGAAGTACACCTCTACAAGCACAATACTGTATATTAAATCTTGTGTTCTCTTGTTAAGAAGTTCTAGGTGTTCTAATACAGCCAATTTCCCTGTAGTAACCTTACCTCCTGCAAAGCCATTAATGAAGTAAAACTCTATTCTTCATAAATATGTCTGTACATTCACATACAACAATAAAAATCAAATACTTCAACTATAAGTTAGATGTTCTGATATGTGATAGGCTTCCATTTCATGAGATTCTCTACAGCTTCAGATGAATCTGTTTTTCAAGACGGACAAAAATATACAAGTATGTCACCTTGCTACAACATTTTTCAAAATGTGTTTCAGTAGAGTGAAACATTAGAACTGTTCAAGCTAAAGATGCTGACAAAAAACAAACATTAGCTTATGGAACAGTGCTGTTCTTGCAGAAGGGGAAAGGAAGTAAAAATGTGAATATGTAGTGTCTGTGGTCAGTTAGAATGTGTTTTCTACACAGGGGAATAATTGATATCAGTAGTTTATTGTTATGGGAGAAACATCCTGTTGCTGTATATTAACCAAATGTCACAAGGCAAAAGAAATTGTGGAAGTAGTGGTAAGATGTTCATTTTGGTTAATGATTTGGGGGAAATGTCTGGAGGTTAGAAAGCAAGTACATTATATCCATTTCTTGTATTGACTTTGATGAATTATTGGAAGTTGAAACCACTTTAGATGAATACAATCAAGTATGTGAAGATGTGATCACAAAGTACAAGGCTTGGGTTGGATTAATATTTTATAAGGAACAGCTGGTGAAATTACAGTAGAAATGCCACAGATTTGTCTGCATAGTTACACTTTATCTTTCAGAATATAATTTTGTGAGAATATCCTAAGAAAATAATCCTGAAATAAAACACATTTCCTCTTTCATATGGGTTTATTCTGAAAGAATTATTTAGGGATTATATTAGTAATATAGTAGGAACCTTATGATTTCTAGTAGCATTAAGAGAATAAAAACAATTTTGCGGTTTTTCTAAGATTTGCTCTGAAGTGAAATAAAAATTATAATAAATTCAGAGAGGCACATGATGACTTTATTTTCATAACTTTATACTAACTCTTTGAGAATTCAATAGCATTTATTACAATCAGACCAATCCCTGTCTTCTCTCAGATCCATGTCCTATTCCCCCTCACTGCATTTGTTGTTTCTCTCTTTTATTTTTAATCTATAATGTCCAGTTTTTGTTGTCAAAATAGTCTGAAGTGTGGGTCCTACTGCAGAGTATAGTCTACCTACCAGTAGTCATTTTTTTCCAAAGAAAAATGACTCTTTCTCTCACCAAAGCTATCAAATGTCAGAGCTGCTACAAGGGGTCTTTATTCCTTAAGTCCTGCCTCTACTCCATATTGAAATTTTTATGGGTTGATCTGTACAGTTGGGTCTTTTACATGCCTGCACAATCATTGTGAGTTCACATGTACAACTGCCCACTGAATTTCCCAGACACCACTTTCCTGTAGTTATCCACCTGATCCAGCTTTTATGATCATTCTATTCCATCTTCCATGATATTTACTGAGTCTCATGGAGAGAAGAATACAGTTGTTCCATTTAGTACTGAGTATTATGAAGACTTATTTTCTGCATGTTGAGCACTTATGGGTCTCTGTTATGAATTTTCATTCACTGTAAAAGAAACCTTCCCTCAATAGAAGTTTTGTGTGTACTAACCCATGGATACATCAACCAATTATTGGGAATCATTTTATTCTGTTTGAAATTATTGTTTAATAAGTAAAGCAAATTTAGTAAAAGGCAAATTATGCATAGTTTCATTATACTGATAGTTTCCCATTACAGTAATGTATTTATTTATATTATTATAAAAGTTCGTTCATTTTTAAATAAGAAGATGGCAAACAGAAAATGAGAGTTGATCCATCTTTAAATAAGAGGAAAGCAAACAGAAAATAGTTTAAACTAAATATCAAAAAAATTATTTGCTTTTATATGGTCTAACATTTTAACACTGAAAATCACTTGAAGGCTAGATATGGCTAAGTGGTTGAGAGCTCAGTACTTTTCCAGAAAACCTAGGTTCATTTTTTAATATTTTATCTAATCCCTTCAAATTTATACTTTAGTTTCTTACAGAATGTTTATATATTTATTAGATATTTTATAAAAATATGACATAAATTTTGATATTATGATTTTCCCCTTCAAACTCTTCCAAAATACATCCTTACTTCTTTTTCCACACATTTTGTGTTTCTAACTACAAACTCCTTGATTTTCTGCATCTTATAATCTTTCTCCCCTCCCCCTTTTCCCAATGGTTTCTAAGCCTTGGGTATAGGAACTATTTTGTAAATGTATCTATTGGGACTGGGTTCCACAAATTTGAGTTTTACATGGATATGATTTTCTATAATAGTCTTTGTTGCATATCATAGTTTCCTTGATGAGGGTGGACATTATCTGTAGCTGTAAAGATGAATACTTAGAGTATCACCATTTCTTGATATATGCTCAAGGATTCAGCATCCTACTGTACAGAGAACATGCTATGCCAGGTTTATCGCCACTGTAGCCACAATAGTCAGGATGTGGAAATAACTGAAATGGGCTTTGAGTAATGAATGGGCAATAAAATTATGGCACATATACATTAGGAAATACTATGTCTTTACATTACAAAGATGAATGTGTTCATGTGCTTTGTGGGTAAATAGATGAAAGAAGAATGGAGCTTATTGAGTAAGGCAACCCAATTCCCACAAGACAAATGTTGATTATACATTTTCGTCAGCTCCTCCTAGTCCAAATCTTCAGTTATGAATACATGTCTTGGAGTTGCTGAAGAAACCAAGCAAGTAAGAGTGGAGAATGGCTGGTGTAGCACATGGGAGAGTCATAAAGAGGAGCAGAGCATTGGTACAAATGACATGATTGGAGAAGGGGGTAGAGGAGCACTAACTGGGGAGGAGGAAGGAAGGAGCAGAGCATGGTACAAATGGCATGATTGGAGAAGGGGATAGAGGAGCACTAACTGGGGAGGAAGAAGGAACATGATTACAGACAAAGGAGTGAGGACAACACAGTAACTGTTAGGATGTCTAAAGAACTCATGAGGAATCATACTGTTAACTATGTACCAAAGATATGTGGAAACCCTTATAATATAATGGAAGATGTAACTCTATGTATAAGTGCACATACATTGCTTAAATATCTTTTCTTTTTATTTTATTATGACAGTGCTCAGGGAGGTGGGGCATGGAAGTTGACTCTGTTTGCCCCATACAATTACCAGGCAGGTGTTGGCTATAGGGAAGTCTGGGGACACTGCTCAGGGGTGGAAAAGAGCAACCTGAGGTGGGGGATATCCAGAGCTGGATTGGGGGTCCCTGGGCCAGGGACAAGGTCAAGAATGTCTGTTTCCCAGACTGAAAGCTGTGCAAGAGCTGAAAATCGAGTAGGGGCCTGCAGGTTTAATCTAACCCAAGGATGGGGACTTGGACAAAAGGGAGAGGGGCTCTGTCTGGTTTCTTAAAGAGAGTGATGATCTATTATTGATCTATTATTATGAATTTAGAAAAGCCAGGGTGTTTGAGGAATTAAGTCCTGGAAGGCATCTTTTAAATGTGCTTTGGATGGCTGAGGAAGGAAATATTATGGTAATTGTATATCTTGGACAGGCAGAAAGAGTTTGTCTGTGAAAGGAAACTGGATGTTAGATAATGATTACCAGCATAGTTGATGTGACCTGTGGGAGCAGATTAAGTATTATGTTTGAACCTTAAAGTAAATCTTAAACAAATTGAAAAAAAAAAAGTTTGGACATACATCAGGAAATGCCAGGGAGAAAAAAAAGCATGAAACTTTGGGATGGAAAAGTACAAACTTTGTTTGTAGGTGTTCCTGTTAGGAAGAACAAGCACTTAAACAAAGTGTAAAGCCCTTTTGTATTATTCATGTGTATTTTTCTTTTGAATCCTTAGCATTAATATATACCTGTTGTCTTTGGTGGGCCTAGGTGCAGGGAGGAGGGTCCTGCTCAGCCATGCTTTGGCTGTGTGTTCTAGTAAACATGTCTCCTTATTTTTCCTATTTGTCTTTTCTTGGCTGGTATCCCAAATGTAGAGCAGAAGGAGGGGATGAAGGGCCAAATGGGAAGAAAAGCTCAAAGGCAGAAGCATAGAAGCTTGATAGCAGGCAGCACCTGTAGTGGTGCTTCCTCTGTGTTTCTAGCTGCAGTGGAGGTAGCCCAGTAGCCATTACAACAGGATGTGCACATCGAAGTTGTTGACTGTCAGGGGACCTCAGGCTAGAGTTCAAAGTCAAAGAAGAAGAGACTTCAGGGCAACTGCCATCTGAAATGCAGCTCTGTTAGTGGTGTAGGAGCTCTCCCTGTGGGGCTAGTCAACATGATAATAAAGTCTAAAATAATATTTGAAGACTATAGCCAAGAGTCCAAAAGGGGGTTAGGGGAAGCTTGCCAGGAACACACATCTCTCACTGTGACACAAACACAGAGGGGGGGGGAGGATGAGAGAAAGGGCATAGTCTTTTGAACTAGGTCTAGGGTAACTCATAGTCCTTGAGTAATCAGGAGTTTGACATGGGTCTCTGTGTGTAGGTTACCAGCTGGGGGTATGTTTTAGATGCTTTAAATGGGTGTGTCCCATGTTGGTAGTGCCAGTTTTCAGTTTCTGAGGTCCAGCATCCACTTTACCACAGGGCACAACAGCTCCAGAAGACAGAATACAGGAGTTGACTTTGATTACCTCATGTCATCGCTGGGAGGTTGTCAGGCCCTAGGTAAGCTCCTGCACACTGCTCAGTGGTGGGAAAGGGCAGTGTGGGGTGTTGGACAGTCAGAGCTGCCTTGGGGGTCCCTGGGCCAGTGATGAAACCAGTGCCATCTGGTTCTTAGGCTCTTGGATATCTAGGTGCCCCTGGAAGCTGTGAAAGAGCTGGAAAGAGAGTGAGGGTCTGTGGGCTGGGTCTAGCTCAGGGCCAGGGTAGAGATGGGTGGAAGGGAGTTCTGGCTGGTCCCTTGAGGAGAAACTTTGGCTTGATAGGTGAAGGTTTGGGTTTGGTGGTATTCCTAGCTTGGTGCCTAGAGAGGTCTGTGGGGAACTAGACCGCTGCTCTACAGGAGAAGGCTTTCTCAATTGCTTCTCACAGCAGATCCCAAATGAAAAGAGGCAGCCCATGATTTTAAAGATAAGGAAAGAAGTAATATGTCTGATGGACCTGTAGTCAGGAATGGGAGAAGGGTTTGCCTCCAATGTTCCATATTGTGGAATTCCTTCCCCTTGAGAGACCGACCAGTCACAAGACAGTATAATATAGAATAAAATTTATTTAGGACATAAGGAAGGGAGTTGAGAGGGTGTTGGAGACAGAGAAAGGCAAAGAAGGAAAGTAGAGAAGTAGAGGAGTAGAAAAATAGAGGCCAGCCAAGAGCACTTTGAGAGAAAAGGAAAAGGAAATGGAGAGAGAAGGGGAAGGGAGAAGAGGACAGAGGGAGATCAGAAAGGCAAGGGAGCAGGAGAGAGAGCTGAGGGGGTGAACAGCTCTTTCATAGTGGGTCAGGAACATCTGGCTTCTGCCCGGCAATGATAGGGAGGAGCTTAGACAACATTCTAACATTCCTCTATTTTGGTTTAATTAAAAAAGAAAAAAAAGAAGAAAGAGGTGATAGTGGAGCAGGAATAGGGATTTTTAGCTATTTTCTGCTGACTTTAGGGTCATGTGTCACTAGGAAACCTTGGGCAATGGGTATGGGAATTTTGGCCCAGTCTTAGGAGAGGTGGCTGATTGCTTGCTGTCCAGGGTCAGTAAAACCATCTGTGGATAGATCAAAAGTAACAGGTTTAATAGAAGCATCTGTGTCTGTGAGAGTTCATTGGAGCATGCATGGTTTCCTTTCTTGGTGCTACCTTTGATATAGTAAATGCCTGGACACACACACATTTTAGGTAGAGAATAAGGTTAAGTAAATTTGGGAGAAAAAAATTTAGGTGTTTTTGCAGTAAATATTAAATAATGAATTCTGTTGTTATCAGCCCCGTGATATCACTCTGTGAGAGCTGCTCCAGTGTGGAGCCAAGTTCACAGAATCTATCATACAGACCTCAAGCCACTTGCTCCGAGTGATTTCCTTCCTAGTCAATTTACTCCACCTGTCCTGTTCCTTCTGTCCTTGGTGGATACAACCACCACAGCATGTTTCTTTCCTCCACTGCCCAATACAAACATGACCCCAACACCTGGTAGCTTATCAACCAGGTTTATATATTAAATTCTCAATTCACAACCACTCTATACAATAAGCTTACAACCAATAGCCATAGACACAAACTACACTTTTATAAAAGATAGAAGACCTATAAAAGACCTTAGAAATAATAATTACAACCTCATCAAGCTAGTGATGCATTGAGAGAAACATACACATCTGCCCCCATCTCTGTTTCTCTCAGAATCTGCTTTTCTTTATCCTCTATCCTCTTATGTTTTTGTGTTCTCTTTGCCTTTCCCCGGCTTACCTCTACATTGTACAATTATGTGTCACATTCGCATCAACCCACAAGGAAGACATTTGAAACCCTTAGGTCTTGGGGGTGGGAGTGAGTCCCAATCCTAGGAACAGAAGACAAATCCTACCCTCTAGAATAGGTAGTAAATGGGAACATTAGGCTATTGATTAGCAAATGTACTTATTTGTATGGAATCTCTTTGGTACCTGAGAGGTAGATCTGAGTGGGTTTCCTGTAGCTTATATTTTACAAAAAAGAACAAGGCTTAACAACTTGAAAGGTCTTTAAGATAAACTTTTTGTGGAGCAGAAGAAACAAGAGGACTCCTTTTCCTCTGTCTAGAAGACTAAATATACATAACAATAAACACTTTAGGTTTATAATTGAGAGACAAGATATAGAAGTGAGAATCTCAAATGTAGAAGATATGTTAGAAGAAATTGACAGAACTGTTAAAGAAAATTCAAAAAAATAAAATAAAAAAATCCTTCTAACCCAAAACATTCAGAAAATCCAGGTCATGATGAAATAACCAAATCAAGAATAATAGGAATAGAGGAGAGTAAAGATTAGAGCTCAAAATACCTGAAAACATCAACAAAATCAGAGATGCAAACTTCCCCACCCTAAAAAAATAGATGGCCACAAGTGTAGAAAAGTCTATAGAACACCAAATAAATGAGACCAGAAAAGAAAATATTCTTTTCATGAAATAATCAAAACACTAAATGCACAGAAAAAAAATTAAATACTTCAAGGGAAAGGGGCCAAGTAATATATAAATGCAGACCTATTAGAATTATACCAGACTTCTCAACAGAGACACTAAATAAAATTTTGGTCAGAAGTCATGCACAATCTAAGAGAATACAAATTCCAGACAAGGATACTATAGGTAACAAAATTATCAATCAACATAGGTGGAAAAACCAAAATATTCTAGGACAAAATCAAATTAAAACAGTATCTATCTTCCAATCTAGCCCTACAGAAGACTCTAGGAAGAAAACTCCAACATACAAACTCCAACATACAGATGGTACCTACACTAAAAAAAAAAAAAAAAGAAAAAAGAAAAAAGAAAAAAAGAAAGAAAGAAAGAAAAAACCAAGATATAAATAGACATAATACTACCCATAAAAACAAACATAACAGGAACTAACAACCATCTGTCTTTAATATCTTTCAATATTAATGGACACAACTCACCTATAAACAGGCATAAGCTAACACTGGGTACACAATTAGGACCCAGCATTTTGCTGCATACAAGAAACACACTTCAATAACAAAGACACACACTACCTCAGACTAAACTGCTGCAGAAGGCCTTCGAAGTAAATGATCCCAAGAAACAAGTGGAGTTGCCATCCTAATATCCAATAAAATAGACTTTCAACCAAATGTTATCAATTGAGATGAGAAATGACACTTCATATTCATCATAAGAAAAATCCACCAAGACAAAGTGTCAGTTCTGAACATCTATGCTCCAAATGCAAGGGCAAACACATTTATAAAAGAAACTTTTAAAGCTCAAAACACACATTGAACCCTACAAAATAATAGTGGGAGACTTTAACACCCCACTCTCATTGACGTCATATCATTGAAACAGAAACTGACAGAAACACAGTGAAACTAATAGAAGTTATGAACTAACTTGATTTAACAGATATCTATAGAACATTTTTCCCTGAAACAAGCAAACAAACAAAATAGCTTCTTCTCAATACATTATGGAACCTTTTTAAAAATTGTCCATAAAATTGGTCACATAAAAAGCCTCAACTGATACAAGAATATAGAAATAATCTCATGAATCCTATCATATCACCATGGACAACGGCTGGTCTTTGGTAACAACAAAAACAATAGAAAACAAACATACCCACGCAAACTGAACAACTCTCTATTCAATGATAACCTGGTTAGGAAAGAAATAAAGAAAGAAATTAAAGACTTCCTGGAATTTAATGAAAATGATGATACAACATACCCAAACTTATTGGACACAATGAGTTCAGTGCCGAGGAAAATTCATAGCATTAAGTCCTCTCGTAAAGAAATTGGAGAAATCCTGCACTAGCATCTTAACAGCACACTTGAGAGTTCTAGAACAAAAAGGAGCAAACACACTCAAGAAGAATAGAAGGCAGAAAAAAATCAAACTCAGAGCCAGAATTCACCAAGTAGAAACACAGAGAATGATCTAAAGAATCAACAAAACCAAAAGCTGGTTCTTAAAGAAAAATCACAAAGATAGATAAACCCACAGTTAAACTAACTAGAAGGCCCAGAGAATTCTTTCTTAACAAATGAGAAATGAGACATATCAACTGAAACAGAAGAAATTCAAGAAATCATTAGATCCTACTCTAAAGGCCCATACTCAATAAATCTAAAACATCTAGATGAAATTGGTGATTTTCTAGACAAATACAACATAGTAAAGTTAAACAAAGAGCATAAAAACAATCTAAACAGGTCCATATCCCATAAGAAAATAGAAGAAATCCTTAAAAACCTCCTAAGCAAAAGAGAGCCCAAGTTCAGATTTAGTTCATATTAATTTAGTTCAGAATTCGACAAGACTTGGTAGATACTTGGAACCAATATTCGTCAAACTATTCCCCCAAGTAGAAACAGAAGGAACACTACCTAATTCATTCTATGAAGACACAATTACTCTGACACGTAAAACAAAAAGATGACTCAGATCAATTTCAATTATAAATATTGATACAAAAATACTCACTAAAATTCTTGCAAACTGAATCCAAGAACACATCAAAACCATCATTCACCATGAACAATTAGGTTTCCTCCCAGGGTTGCAATGTTGGTTGAATATACAAAAATCAATTAATTATATAAACAAACTCAAAGGAGAAAAAAACAACACATGATCATCTCCTTAGATGCTGAAAAAGCATTTGACACAATACAACACCATTTTATATAAAAAGGATTATAAAGATTAGGAACTCAATGTTCATCCTTAAATATAATGAAAGTAATTTGCTGCAAACCAACAGCCAATACCAAATTAAATAGAGAGATATTTGAAGTAATTTCATTAAAATCAGAACAACATAAGGTTGCCAAAGCTCCTCATATATATTCAATATAGTACTCAATGTTCTAGCTAGAAAACAAAGACAACAAAAACATATCAAGGGGACACAGACTGGCAAATAAGAAGTAAAAGTATCACTATTTGCAGATGATATGAAAGTAGATATAAGTGATGCAAAAACTTTTACCAAAGAACTTCTACACCTGATTAACAACTTCAGTAAAGCGGCTATATATGTTAACTCAAATACATAGTAGTCTTCCTTCATAGAAATGATAAAAACTCTGTGAAAAAATTAGGGAAACAACTTTCTTCACAATAGCCCCAAATAATATAAAATATCTTGGGGTAACTCTAATCAAACAAGAGAAAGATATGCATGACAATAACTTCAAGTCTCTCAAGAAATAAATCAAAGAAGATCTCAGAAAATGAAAGATCTCCCATGCCCATGAATTGGCAGAATAAACAAAGTAAAAATGCTTGTCTTACCAAAGGCACCCTACAGATTGACATAATACCCACCAAAATACCCACAGGATGATTCAAAGGCATGGAAAGAGCAATTCTCAAATTCATCTGGAATAGCAAAAAACTGAGAATAGCAGAAAAAATAATAGTAATAACAATAAAAATAACAATAAAAGAATTAATGAGGAAATCAACATCCCTGACCTCAAGCTATGCTACAGAGCAATAGTGATAAACACTGCATTGTGTTTATATAGAGACAGATACATTTATCAATGGAATAGAATTGAAGACCCAAAATAAAACCACACATTCAAACTTCATCTTTGACAATGAAATATAAAATAAAGCAAAAACAAATAAAAAATTAAAAATATAAAAAAATAAAAGTAAAGCAGCTTCAAAATGGTGTTTTTCTAACTGGCAGTTTTGTGTAGAAAAAATGAAAGTAGATTCCTATTTGTCATGATTTACAAAGCTCAAGTTCAAGTGGATCAAGGACCTCAACAATAAAGCCAATACACTGAATCTAATAGAAGAGAATATGGGAAAGTACCTTAAACTCATTGGCACAGGGAGAAATTTCCTAAAGTGAACTCCAATGGCTCACACTCTAAAGATCAAAAATTGATAACTCACAGGCCATGAAACTAGAAAGCTTCTGTAAGGAAAAGATATTGTCAGTAGGACAAATCAGCAACCTGAAATCAGAAAAATATACTTCATGAACCTCACATCTGCTAGAGGGCTAATATCCGAAATATATAAACAACTCAAGAAGCTAATCATCTAAAGACTGAACAACCCCTCATTCTATCAAAATCAGGTTATAGAACTAAACTGGAAATCCACAACAGAAGACTCTGGAATGGCTGAGAAACACTTAAAGTCCTTAGTGATCACAAAATTCAAATCAAATAATGACCCAAAGATGCCACCTTACACCAACCAAAACCTCAGGTGACAGCCGAAGTTGGTGAGGATGTGGAGAAAGAGGAACACTCTTTAATTGTTGGTGGGATGGCAAACTGGCACAACCACTCTGGAAATCAATATGGAGATTCCTCAGTAAATTAGAAATAGTTTTATTCCAAGATCTAGCTATACCACTGTTGAGCATATACCCAAAAATGGCCCACCATGCCACAGGGGCACATGTGTCTCTATGGTCATAGTGGCCTTGTTTGTGATAACTAGAAGCTGGAAACAACCGAAATGTTCAACAACAGAAGAATGGATATAGAAAATGTGGTTCATTTATATAGTGCAGTACTACTCAGATATTAAGAAAGAGAATATCTTGAGTTTTGCAGGCAAATAGATGGAACTAGAAAATATCCTGAGTGAGGTAACTCGGAACCAAAAGGACATGTATGGTATATACTCAATAATAATTGGATATTAGCCAAAAATAGTACAGAATAACCAGGACACTGTCCACAGAACTCAAAAAGGTTAACAAGCCAAATGGCCCAAGAGAGGATACCTCAATACCACTTGGGAGTGAAAAGAAAGAAATCAAGGGAAGGAAGATGGAACCTGGGTGGAAAGGGTGACAAGCAGGAGAAGAGGGAAGCATGATATGGAGGAGGGGGCAGGACTTAAGCTCTGAAGGTCAGCAGGAAGAGTGGAAACAGGTAAACTCAGGATTTAGGATATGAATGCAGCCACCAGGTTGTACCAGAGACCTGGGAGGTGAGAAACTCTCAGGACTCAAATGGAGGAACCTACAGTGGAGAGAGAGAAATTGTAGAGCTCACTTCCAGCAAAAAGCCAGGGCCTCAAGTAAGGTATGGGTTGCCACCCCAAAGTCCTTATATATGACTTAGAATTGCTCCTGCCTGAAAGAACTCTAGGGACAAAATGAATAAGAGCCTAATGAAAAGAAGGTCTAGTGACCAGTCCAAGTTGGGATACAATTCAAGGGGAGGTCCCAAGGCCTGACATTATTACTATGGTGTGCTCACAAAAGGGGGCCTATCATGACTGCCCTTTGAAACACCCAAAAAGCAGCTAAAAGAGTCAGATGCAGATATTTGCATCAAACCAATGGAAGCTGCTAAGCCTTATGGTCGAATTAGGGGAAAAGCTGGAAGAAGCTAAGGATGAAGTTGATTATATAAGAGGACAAGCAGTTGCAACTAACCTGGAGCCCTGTGATGTTTCAGACACTGGGCCACCAACCAGGCAGCATATATCAGCTGATATGAGGCCCCAGCACATATACCGCAGAGGACTTCCAGATCTGGACTCAGTGAGAGAAGATGCACCTAACCACAAGAGAGTGGAGGCCCCAGGGAGTAGGGAGGTTCAGTGGTGTGGGGGTGGGAGGGTAGAGAAGAATGGGGGAGAGGAGGTATGGGAAGTCGAACAGTCGAAAAGTAGACCAGGAGTGGAATGAAATCTTGACTGTAAAAAATAAATAAAAAGTTATAAAAAGTTATTGGAAAATAAAACTGTAACTAAAATATTTTAAAAGCTAATATAAATAAAATAATGACTATTACAGATGAGAACGAAGAAAAGTGAAGAATATAGAGACTTGTCCTTAGTAATATTATGTAGCAATGTTAAAATACAACATTTTGAAAATTCTGAGTGAAAATCCTTAGAATTAAAAATACATGACTGTAAAAAGATTCACAATTAAGCCAGCATCCAGAGTTCAAAGGAGACTGAGTTCCAGGCAAACTGGGTTCCACAGCCTGATACCCATCTCAAAACAAGCAGCACAGTTCTCAAAACACAGAATTAATGATGGCAAATTAAATTATTATTATTATAATTATTTGCTAATCAAAGCGTGTATTTTAATACAAAATATTTACTGATCAGACTTCCTATCTAGCTTGGCAATAGGTATTTGCTGAAAACAATACTTCTTTCAGAGGATTATGGGAATCACACACCTATGTATTCTGAGCATGTTAAGGGCCTCAATAAATAAATATTTGCACAGCTTTGTAAGCGTGGTCACAGTGATCACAACGTGAGGTTCGTGAGACAACAGGATATCTTCTGTGACAAAGAGGTAAACTACAGCCATGAAAGTTCAAAAATATGCTTGCTTGATCAAGATCTTCATAATGAAGATAACAGTTGACATGACATTATGGACTAGAAAAATTCCATCTGATTCTACTTCTAACAAAGAGGTACTGGAGGTGATTGCTTGCTGAAAGAAGGAAAATCCAGAGTATACTCCTACATGAGATGTCAGATACCACGTGCTCAGCTTTGGATACATGTAAATATAAAAAAAGTTAAATGGATTCAGTAGAATATATATATATATATATATATATGTATATATATATATATATATATATATATATATATATGCTCAAATATATACCTATATACATCTATAAAATGTATCAATTAAAGATAAAATATGAATTTGTTAAAGACATGGGGGAATTAGAGGAATATAAGACAAGTCTAGGAATGAAATATATGCAGTGCTCATATAAATTTCTTAAAATATAAAAATCAAGATATAAAAATAAGCAAAACAATTTAACAGCATAGCAATTTTTCAGAAATTAAGAATGAAGTGGAAAAAAATACATTTGTAGCAAGAAAACGAGTTCTAGAGAGAGAGAGAGAGAAAAAACATGGTGTTATAAAAAAATAGAAAACTGTACACTTGGCCAGTAACTGGGGAATGAGTATAGACAGAAAGGAATAATGTACAGAGAAAAGAAAGGGACTAATAACACAACAGATATATGAAAAGGCCATGGGGGACATTATTTTATGCTTAAAGTAGAAATGCTAAAGTAGAAGTGGTGTATTCAAAAGGGCTCAACTCTTGGAAAAAATTACAGCAATCACAGAATGCTGAGAGTAGGAAAAATAGTCTTCCACAGAGACCACACTAACTGCTTATCAGACTTCAAATGATCAGTCCCATAAACCTACGTATAGGTAACATTAAACTTACTAAGCAGATTGTATTTCTGTATTTATACACACACATACACACACACACACACACACACACACACACAAACACACAAACACAACAAGAGAGAGAGAGAGAGAGGGAGAGAGAGAGAGAGAGATGAACTTGGAAGAAAACACAGGAGGCTGTGTATGTGGAAAGATTCAGAGGAAGGAGAGGGAAAATGGTAAAGATGTAATTATAATATAATCTCAGAAATGTTGTTAAACACTGAAAGTTACAAGCAACATATTGTTGTGGATAGATAGATAGATAGATAGATAGACAGACAGACAGACAGACAGACAGACAGATAGATACAGACACCAAACATTCCAGACACAGACACTGAAAAAAAGGAGCTGAAATAACCTGGAAGCCTACTCTCATATTATCAGAATGTGCCATGTCAGCTACCATATAGTGAAAGAAAATGGCTATTCTACCCATGATGACCAATGGAGAAAGATATCTCTGATGGTCACTTTTATCTCAGGGTACCTGACAGCTGTCTAACCAGTCTAAAGGCCTGCACAGTAGCATGGAATCAATCCCTGGTACTGTTACCCTTGCTATCTACTCATGGCTGGTGATGTCATGGCTCTCTAGAAGAGAGCCTACTATACCAACATTCCAAACATTATACAGTCCCCAACATAACTGTAAATGCTTATCATTATCATCAAAGATAATTGAAGCTCTCTTCCCTCATTCGAAAGAAACTATGTTTTTGTTTTGCAGTATATGGAAACCTTTAGGAAACTCTTTAACTGGTCAAATTGCCAAGAACAAGACTGCAAGGTGCCTGCCCCTAGCTGACATCTACATGCAGCTTTCCTGTAGGTCTTGGAACATTGTAGAAGACACAGTGAAATGATTGTAAGAGCCAGGAAACCAGGATGTCTTCTGTGAGAGTATGCCCCCTAAATATGACAGGGAAGTTACACCTCTGAAATCTCAAAAGCAAAGTCACCTAAACAAGATCAGCACTATGACAGTACCAACAATACCACTAAACCTGCTCTCCTAACTGGGAGAATTTCCCCAGACCCACATATTATGAACAAGAGACAGTTAATGGATTCTGAGAATGTGGTAATCAAGTTTTCTCCCAGATAGCTCAAGTTGAGCTTTCTGATAGGCTATCAAACTGTAACTGGTCAGCCTAAGCAGGTATACATGAATTCAGCAACTTGTGTGTGTGTGTGTGTGTGTGTGTGTGTGTGTGTGTGTGTATGTGTGTGTGTGTGTGTGTGTCTGTCTGTCTGTCTGTCTGTCTGTCAGTGTGTGTGTGTGTGTGTGTGTATGTGTGTGTGTGTGTGTGTAATTTGAAAGGGAATAACAAAAAATAGGAGAAGATTGGAAGAGAGAGGAGGTTAGAAATGATACGAATAAAATATTCATGTAAATAATATAAAATAATCAAATAGAAAATTTTTTCTAGGAAAAATGCTACAAAATGCTAGATAATTAAATAGAAATTCTGTATGGAATTTGTCCAGAGATAACATAATTATGTGCAGTGATATATGGAATGCTTCTTAGGTTGTAGGATAAATGTATATTGGTGGATGAGTGTTTAAGAAGCTCTGAAGGCAGAGTTGACTTCAATGTAGTTAGTAAGGTAGGTGTTATGGTGGATTTTTCAATGGACAACTCTGATATTTATATGGTAAATAATTTAGCAATTAATTCTATTTAGTTTTTTAAAAAACAGTTGTCTTTCCTAATGATCTCCCAATTTACATTTAAAATTAGAGATGCCAATGAAGCAGAATAAGTAGAAAGAATATATAGTCATCATGCCTAGGCAATCATTTCTATAAGATTTAAGTTTCTCAAATTTAGTAATACATTATCATAACAATTTTGCAACCTATACAGCCTTTCTGTTTCTCCCTGTTTTTTACAGCTATAGTGGAAGAGACTAGATTACAAAACAAACTCTTTCTTGTTTTGAACCCCACTTCAGACATTATTCAAAACCATGCTAGGTATATGATCCTAAGAACTAATTAATGAAACCCTAAGTTGCTAAGTCTTTGAACCAGGAGAGAAATGATGCAACACAAGTACTAAAACTAAAGCTGTGACCCAGTCTTTAGAGACAAACTGAGAAAGAAAGCATGATGACTTAGGAATGGAATGTACATGGATTACCTGCTTCAGGTGATCCTGTGTTAAGTTGTTACTATTCTGTGAAAACATGTGATCACAGCAACTGTATCTTTCATTTCTTAGTTATTCTTAGAAAATACAATAAATTACATCTTCTGGCACTCCTTCTTATTATTTCATGTTTAACTTACAAAGCTACAGAAGCAACTTGTGCACTCGTTTAGTTGAGTATAATGTATCTTTTCAGTAGCCAGCACAGAAGGTCTTTGTCTGGTCCTGAACACTGATATGGGTCTAGGGTCAGAAAAAAATATGTGTGTATCTATCTATCTATCTATCTATCTATCTATCTATCTATCTATCTATCTATCTATCGATAGATATATGTATATGTGTGTGTATGCATATATGTATAATCTGCCACAAGTAGAGAAAATAATCATTCACTATTTCCCCAATGGCAATCTTTAATACTAAAGACTGTTTTTGTCTCTTTGCTCCTTTTCCTGAATTCTTAAACAGATATGGAAGGAAACTAGGTCACTATTTGATTGAGTTAAATAGGATCCATTTTTTCAAGATAATCTGTTGGTCTACCTTTTCCATTCTTTTATCAGTCCAGTAATTCTGAGATTCTAGTTCAAGGTAGTATCTTGAACCTGTCTTGCTTCCTTTACTGCACATTCTCATTGTGAACCACTTTACAGTTAGATGAATTGTCTGGTAATTCTGTTTTCTGTTCTACAATTACTGACCATAGTTTTGAAATTAAAGCCAGAATAGTGCCACACCTTTCACAGTAAAAGTGTATTTTCCTCTCTAAGGACTTGATGTTGGTTGGTTTTCCATTTGTTTATGTGGAGTCTCACTTTGTAGTCCTGGGTGATCTTAGATTAAATTTATCTCCAGCTCACAGAGATCTGAATGCCTATGACTTTGATGGTAGAACTGAAACAGTGCAACCCTACCCCTACCCAAAGATTTGCTATTTTCTTGGAGGGTTTCCCTGAAAATATCTAACAACGTATGTTTCTGACTTCCACTTAAGCTTATCTCTGATAATTTGAAGTAAATGATTTCTTCATCAAATATTTTCTTTGAAATTTGGTTCTAGAGACTTCAGCTGAATAAATAATTTATCACTCCATTGGCCTTTAAATTTTCAAGTGTTTTATCTCAGTAAAAATATTTAGGGTCACACTAAAGTGCTGTAATGGTCACACCCACTGCCTCTTGATTGATTCTCCACTTCTGCTTTACAACTGTCTAAAAATCTTTTTATAATTCATAGAAACAATTCTTTTGAAATCATAAAAACTCATTTCTTGATTATTTTTCCCTAAATAATTGAGATAATAATCTGTTTTGACTTATATCCAGTCTTGCATTAGTTAACATATTGCAAGATAGGTTTTCAAACCTGATGATATAAATGTACTTTAATTAGAAATACAGTCAGATCTCTGAATCACTATTGCTTAAAACATCATTTCACAGCCAAACAGATACATGTTCCTAGTGACTGCACTCGGATTATTGTTATGTAGCTTGAGGCTTGTATTAAAATCACTGAATAATTGCAATCAGATTATTCTAATCAAGTACAGGAATGGTAATTACAGGCTACAGTCACTTTAAGCTGCCCTAGAAGTCCTATATTCTGATCATATGCATATTAAAAGTTTATGTTGGTGATAAAATTAATGAATAAGTCTTAAGCGCTGTTCAGTAGGAAAGATGTCACATTTTACTATAGAGGGAGTTGGGCTTTCACATAAAGAACTATGCACCTGCATTGTTTTTTGACTTTTTTATGTTAGACTATACAAGGTATATAGAATCCAATGTTCATAATATAATAATGCTATAATAATTTTTTATATTTTCTTTGTAATTGATATTTTAAACCTATTCTTCTTTTTATAACTTTAAAAACATAAAAAGAAACCATATGGATTTTAAGTATGAAGATTACTTGTGTTCCAAAAGTCTTTAAGGAAAGAGTACATTTTCTTTTTAATTCTCTGATTTGCAAACCAAGAAATTAATACATTAAGGCAACAATTTTAATTCATATGATTTAGTTTTGAGGACACATAAAATAGAAAGCAGTCTACATATATTAATGGAGTGTACTAGGAAGATGTGTAAATCCTGTTTATATTTTGCTTAAAATATTGATTCTTTCGGTTATGGTCTTATTTTCAATTCAAACAATGAATGTGCCATAGTGGATATGAGCTACATTTTGATAGTTGGTGTCTAAACTTAGAACCTAAAACAAAAGGTGCAGAAGAGCCTGAGGGGGTCTAGTCACAAGGCAATGGCTCGTGCACACATGTGCCAGCTACTGGTTCATTCTATTTCACTTGCTGGCTCACCGTGGAAATGCAGAGAGGAGAGAACATAGAACTAAAGAATACAAGTAGAAAATATTTAGCACTTGACTGCACAGAAAAGTTAGTGGAGAAACACATGTAAAGATTAAATGTACAAGGTGACTTGTAGGGAAGTCTATTGAGATTTTTTTTCATCCAGCCATATCATGAAGGACAACTGTATAGTACCAACTGAGGATAAACAGAAAGTGACATTTTTGTGGTCAAGATAGTTTGTGAATTGAAGAGATGAATTTTGTGCCAGGTTCACAGACTTTCTATAGCCACACTGACAGACAACATAAGCCTGATAAAAGGCCAACCAGACACCCAGATGCTGCTGCTGGAAAATTACATATTGGAGCTCAGCATCTGGGTCTCACAGCTGCCAAGTTCACCCCACGGGTGCCCGTGATACTTGGCTCAAATACTGGGACAGACAGAAGGGGTAAGAACCTTGGAACAAACTGATCACTACAGTGAACAAGAAAAAGACTCGCAGCCAAAGTATAATAAAATAGCGTGAATCAGTGACTATAGTTTCAAATGAATAAAACAATATGTTTGTCTTCCAAACATAATATTGAGTACAGTTTTTTACTCTTCAGTCTTGAGACAATTCAGAAAGTATTAATGGTAGGTCTGTGGTTATATGCTTGCAACAAGTGAAAGAAACTTACCATAAAAGAAAGTATAATCATAACTAAACAATAAATTGTAATGCCCCACCTTTATATCTACTTAAAAATACCTAGGAGAATCACTAAACAGAATAAAACAAGCATTTAGTATAAGAGCCTATATCACTAGGATAAAAATGTCAAAACAATATAAAACAGCATGTACAATCCAAGATGGTGACAGGGTAATGAAGTGACTATGGCAGCCCCCTCTGGTTTTATCTCAGAATTCTAAAACCACATCCGTGTAGAGCAAACAGCCACTTGACTGTGCTATGTGTTCTTAGGAATGTGCAGCATATGAAGATAGATGCGAGGATATGTAAGAATATTTCCACAGATGTAAAAAGCTTCGTATGTCACCTTTTATTCTTAAACACATAAAGTATATAACTGAATATTAATACTCCAAATGTATGCATTTCCATTGTACATTGATTACCTGACAGTGCTTTATTCTCTAGCTTCAGAAATATCAGAGAAATATTTCATATGCATGTTTACTTCCAAAGCATTTTTTTACCCAAGAAGCATGTTTCATTTACTGGATTAAGAGTAGCATAGCATATCATGCAATTACATTTATTCTATTTAAAGTGTTAAGATACTATTTGTCAAAATGTAACCAATGTATGAGAAGTACTATTATATTTCATTTTATATCTAACAAGGGGAAATAATCAATAATTTTGCATTCTACAAATTATTTTGGAATGTAATATGCTAACATCTGAAAAGGAATTGTATGGCTAATTTCTTCTTTTTTTGTTAATACTTTCATTCATCTATTTATTCATCATGATAAAATTATGTGACCAAACCAGACATGTGCAGCTTGAGAAAACAACTTAAGTGAGTTGGTTCTTTGCTTCCATATATAAGCTATGGACATTAAACTGAGATCATTATACTTGACACCAAGCACCAGCCCATCAACAAGACCATAATTTTTCCAACTGCCCAAACCTCCTAATAGTTCAACTCCCTGTGTCACTAAAAAGAAATTTGTATTTAAGCCACCACAGTAAGTTAGACTATGAAAGGAGTTTTGAAAACTATTCCATGTTTTTTTTTTTTTTTTTTTTTTTTTTTTTAATTTGCTGAGTTGAGGATTTTGCTAATTGTAGTCAACAAGGAACCCAAGTAATTTTCATCATTGCATCTGAGGCTAAAATTCTTTCACTTTGAGAGCTATAAACACTAGAACACAATGTCAAACCAAGACAGGAATTTTCCACAATTCACTCTGGTAACTTAATGAGTTTGCCAGGCTTCTCTGGAGAGTGCAAGTGAAAGAGTTGATTAAGAAGTATGAGTATTCCTGCTCCTAACCCCCTTCACCTACAAAAGATCACCCCTGGAAGACTTTTATCCAGTGTGAGTGATGACAGCTTGAAAGAAGGCAGTGTGGGTGGAGTCACAGCCACCAAGTTTTAATTGTTATCCACTCTTGCCTTCCAGGATGCAACAAAGCAGAAGAGCTGCAAAGAGGAGGGTGTAGCTAACTATTCAGAGGAAAGTCTTCTGGCTTCCCCCACCCCTTCATGAGGGCATATACACAGTCAAATAACTAGCTGGGGTAATTCTTCTTGCAAGAAGGCACAGATGATTTCCCCAAGAATGCAGACGCTTGTTTCAGAGGATAGACATAAACTTCAGCATCAGTAGTCATATGCAACCATTGAGCATTGTCTTTGATGCCTCATTTGGTATGGGAGTCTCGATGAAAACAGTAATTATGTCACTATCTTTTGTTAAGAATTTGCCCATCTTTTGTGATGTGGTTACCTCATTCAAGATGATGGTTTCTAGTTCCATCCATTTGCCTAAGAATTTCATAAAGTCATTTTTAATAGCAGAGTAGTACTCCATTGTGTAAATATATGACATTTTCTATATCTATTCCTCTGTTGAAAGACATCTGGGTTCTTTTCAGCTTCAGGCTATTACAAACAAAGCTGCTATGAACATAGTGAAGCATATGCCTCCAGTATATGTTGGAGCACCTTTTGGGTATATGCCAAGGAGTGGTATAGCTTGTTCTTCATGTAGTACTATGTTTAATTTTTCTGAGAAGCCCCCAGACTGCTTTCCAGAGTCTCCATACCAACTTGTAACCCCATCAACAATGGAAAAATGTTTCTATTGCTCCACATCCTTGCCAGCATCTGCTGTCACTTGAGTTTTTGATCTTAGACATTCAGATTGGTATGAGGTGGAATATCAGGTTTCTTTTAGTTGAATTTCCCTGAAGACTAAGGATGTAGAACATTTCTTTAGGTGCTTCTAGCCATTCGATATTCTTCAATTGAGAATTCTTTGTGTAGCTATGTCCCCCATTTTCAATAGAGTTATTTGATTTTCGTGGGTTTAATTTTTTTGAGTTCTAAGCATACATTGGATATTAACCCTCTATCAGATGTAGGACTGGTAAAAATATTTCCCAATCTGTTGGTTGCTATTTTGTGTTATTAACAATGTCCTTTGCTTTACACTGTAAGGCAATGTAGCTTTGCAATTTCATGAGGTTCTATTTGCCAATTTTTGATCTTAGAGTTTAAGCCATTGGTGTTCTGTTTAGGAAATTTTGCCGTGTGCCTATGTGTGTGAGCCTCTTCCCCACTTTCTCTTCTATTAGTTTCAGTGTATCTGGTTTTATGTGGATGTCCTTGATCCATGTGGACTTAAGCTTTGTAAAAGGTGATGAGAATGGATAGATTTGCATTTTCCTAAATGCTGTCCTCAAGTAGAACCAGCACCATTTATTGAAAATTCTGTCCTTTTTTCCACTGGATCATTTTAGCTCCTTTGTCAAAGATAACGTGAGCATGGGTGTGTGGGTTCATTTCTGAGTCTTCACTTCTATTCCATCAATCGACCTGCCTAACTTTGTACCAGTACCACAGAGTTTTTACCAAGATTGCTCGGTAATAAAACTGAGATTGTGGATTTTGATTCCCTCAGAAGTTTTTTTGTTGTTTTTGTTTTTGTTTTTGTTTGTTTGTTTCATTTTGTTTTTAAATTCTTGAGAATAGTTTTTTGCTGTCCTGGGGTTTTTGGTATTGCAAATGAATTTGCAAATTGTTCTTTCTAACTCAATGAAGAATTAATTTGAAATTTTGATAGGGATTGTATTGAATCTATAGATTGTCCTTGGCAAGATGGCCATTTTTATTATATTCATCCTGCCAATCCATGAGCATGTGCGATCTTTCCATATCTGAAATATTCAATTTCTTTCTTCAGAAACTTTAAGTTCTTATAATACAGATTTTTTACTTCCTTGGTTAGAGTCACACCAAGGTACTTTATTTTATTTTATTAATTTTTTGACTACTGTGAAAGGTATTGCTTCTGTAATTTTCTTCTAAGACTATTTGTCCTTGGAATAGAAGAAGGCTACTGATTTGTGTGAGTTAATTTTATATCTAGCTACTTTGATGACATTATTTATTAGGATTAGGAATTCCCTTGTAAAATTTTGGGGATCACTTAAGTATACTATCATATTACGAGCAAACAATGATATTTTGACTTCTTCCTTGCCAACATGTGTTTCTTTGACCTTTTTTTGATATATAATTTCTCTGGTCAGGACTTCTAGTACTATACTGAATAGATAGCAGAAGAGTGGGCAGCCTTATCTAGTCCCTGATTTTAGTGGGATTGCTTCAAGTTTCTCTCCATTTAGTTTGCTATTGGCTACTGGTTTGCTTTATATCTCTTGTACTATCCTTAGATATGAGTGTTAAATTCCTGATCTCTACAAAAAATTTTGCATGAAGGGGTGTTGAATGTTATCTAATACTTTCTCAAAATCCACTGAGATAATTGTGTGCTTTTTTTTCTTTGAGTTTGTATGCACTCACTGGTAAGTGGATATTAGCCCAAAAGCTCAAATTAATCGAGATACAATTCACAGACCACATGACGCTCAAGAGTTTGGAAGATCAAAAACGGGGGTGTTTCATCCTTCTTAAAAAGGGGGAACTAAACATCCACAAAAGGAAATACAGAGACAAAATTTGGACTGAGAATGGAGTCCCCAATTTAGGTGTTAGAAAAAGGACTGAAGGAGCTGAAGAGGTTTACAACCGCACAGGAAGAACAGCAATATCAATCAACCAGACCTTCTAGAGACTGCAAAAACTAAACTACCTACCAAAGAATGCAGATGAAGCCACCCATGTTTCCAGCAACATATATAGCAGAAGATGGCTTGACCACTTATCAATGAGAGGATAGGTCCTTGGCCCTGTGAAGGCTCAATATTCTAGTGTAGGGGAATGCCAATGTGAGGTGATGAAAGGGAGTGGGTGGGTAGGGAAACATTCTCCTAGAGGCGGGGGGGGGGGAGTTATAGATACTGGGATTCTAGAAGGAAACTGGAAAAAATAATAATATTGGAATGGTAAGTAAAGAAAATGTCCAATAAAAACAAAATAAAAAACAAAACAAAAAAAAAAAAAAAAAAAAGCTGCCCATCATAGTTTTTGCAACAAATCATTTACCTGGTTTAATCTATGCATTTATTTTAAAAAGCAAACTTTTGTTTTTTTTTTTTGTTTTGGAAACAGTTCATCAATGTTAGGATTTTTCTATATTCTTTACAAATATTTAGACTTTTTTGGGATACTGAGAAGAGCAAAAAATTATAAGCAAAAGAAGAGAGAATATAAAAGATAGAAGAAAGAATTTCAGAGGCAGAAGATAACATAAAAAACATTGACACAAGTGTCAAATAAAATGCAAAATGCAAAAACTTCCTAACCCAAAAGATCCAGAAAATCCATGATACAATAAGAAGACTATATTGAAAAATAATAGACATAGAAAAGAACAAAGATTCCCAACTTAAAGGACAAATGAATATCTTCAATAAATTTATAGAAGAAAACTGCCCTAACCCAAAGAAAGAGATGACCATGAACATACAAGGATCCTTCAGAACTCCAAATAGACAAGACTGAAAAGAAATTCTTCTGATCACATAATAATCAAAAAAAAAAAAAAAAAAAAAAACAAAATGAAGAAAAAATATTAAAAGCAATAAGGGAAAATGGTCAAGTAAAATATAAAGGCAGACATGCAAAATTACACTAGACTTTGCAACAGCGACCATAAAAGCTAGAAGATCCTAGACAAATGTCATTCAGAAGCTATAAGAACTCAAGTCCCAGCCAAGGATACTATACCCAGCAAAACTCTCAATTACCATAGATGAAGAAACCAGGATATTTCAAGACAAAAAATAAATTTACAGAATAACTTTCGATAAATACAGCCCTACAAAAGAAAATTGATAAAAATCTCCAACACAAGAAGAGAAACTACACCCTGCAAAAAGCAAGACAATAATCTTCTTGCAACAAACCCAAAAGAAGAAACCCACACAAACATAATTCCACCTCTAACAGCAAAGATAACAGCAAAATTCAATCACTATTCTTTAATATCTCTTAATATCAATAAACCCAATTCCTCAATAAAAAGACATAGACTGATAGACTGGATACATAAACAGTACCTAGCATTTTGTTGCATACAGGAAATACACCTTAGTGACAAACACAGAGACGATCGCAGATTAAAAGACTGGAAATGTTTTTTCCAAAGGAATGGTTCCAAAAAAACAATCTTTATAAAACATTCTAGGCCACCAGGACCAGCAGTTCCCAAAAATAAAGGCCTGGTGAGAAGGAGATCCAAGTACCCTGGGGGCAGAGAGATCTCTGCTGAGTGCTCACAGAAAGCTAGCCCTGCGTGATCCAGGGATCAGGAACCAAGCATTGGGACCTCTGTTCCCACCTGGCAGCTTTGGGGTGCAGAACAGGGCTTGGACCATCCAACATATGGACCAGTGGAGATCCAGAGACACAGACAAGGTACAAGGGAAAGGCAAGAATATATCACTGAAAACAAGATGGCAAGAGGAAAGCGAAAGAGCATATCCCAAGGAAAGCAAGACAGACTGGCAACACCAGTACCCAGCTCCCCATCACAGCAAACAGGGGAATTCCAAACACCCCAGAAAAAGAATACGCAGACCAAAAATCATACCTCAAGACAATGATACAGATCCTTAAACAACAACGGGAGGAAAAGCAAAAAGAATCAGAGCTTTTTAAAAGGAAACAAGAAAAACACTCAACAAACTCAAAGAACTAGAGGAAAACAGAATCAAAGAGATGAAGGAATGGAAGAAGGAATTTAAAACGTAAATTGACACAATAAAGAAAACACTAAAAGAGATAAACCTAGAGGTAGAACACCTAAAAAAGAACTCAAGGGTCACAGAAGCAAGCATTTCCAATAGACTACAAGAGGTGGAAGAGGGAATATCGGGGGCTGAAGACTAAATTGAAAACATAGACAAAACAGTCAGAGAGGATGCAAAAACCAAAAAGCTCCTAACCTAAAATGTCCAGAAGATCCAGGACACAATGAGAAGACCAAACCTTAGGATAATAGGAATAGAAGAGGGAGAAGAATATCAACTAAGTGGCAAAGTAAATATCTACAACAAAATTGTAGAAGAAAACTTCCCTATAATTAAGAATGAGATGACCACGAGCATAAAAGAAGCCTTCATAACTCCAAATAGGTTGGACCAGAAAAGAAATACCTCCCGACACATAATAGTCAAAAGACCAAGTGCCCAAAGAAAAGAAACAATACTAAAAGCAGAAATAGAAAAAAAGGTCAGGTAACATATAAAGGCAGACCAATCAGAATCACTTCCGATTTCTCAACAGAGACTATGAAAGCTAGAAGAGCCTGGACAGACATCATGCACACCCTAAGAGAGCACAAGTAGAGCCCAAGCTGCTACAACCAGCAAAACTATCAATCACCATAGATGGAGAGATAGAGATATTTCATGACAAATCTAAATTTACACAATATCTGACCACAAACCCAGCACTACAACGAATTATAGGTGGAAACCGAATACAATGAGGGGAACTGCATCCTAGTAAAAACAAGAAATCTCTTAAGCAAGAAAAACAGAAGAAGAAAGAGACACAGACACATCTCAACGTACAAAAGCAATAATAGCAGGAAACAGCAACCAATATTCCTTGACATCTATTAACATAAATGGACTCAACTACCCAATAAAATGACAGAGGCTATCAGACTGGATACATAAACAAAATCCAGCATTTTGCTGCATACAGGAAACTCATCTCAGGGACAAAGACAGACACAATCTCAGAGTAAAAGGTTGGGAAGAAAACTTCCAAGCAAACAGCCCCAAGAAGCAAGCTGGAGTCGCTATTCTAATATCAAATAAAGTAAATTTCCAACCAAAATTATCAAAAAAGATAACGAAGGACACTTTTTACACATTATAGGGGAAATCTGTCAGGAGAAACTCTCAATCTTTAACATATATGCTCCAAATACAAAAGCACACACATTCATAAAAGAAACCCTACTAAAGCTCAAAAAATACATTTCACCCCACACAATAATAGTTGCAGACTTTAATACCCCACTTTCACCAATGAACAGGTCATAGAAACAGAAACTGAACAAGGACAGTGTAAAACTAGCAGAGACTATGAACCAACTGGAATTAATAGATATCTACAGAACATATCATTCTAAAATAAAAGAATCACCTTCTTCTCAGCACCCCATAGCACCTTCTCGAAAATTGACCACATAATTGGACACAGAAAAGCCTGAATCGATATAAGAAGATTAAAATACTCCCATTCATCCTCTCAGATCACCATGGTCTAGGGCTGGTCTTTAACAACAACAAAAACAACAAAAATCCCACATACACATGGAAACTAAACAATGCTCTATTAAAGGATAGCAGGGTCAAAGAAGAAATAAAGAAAGAAATTAAAGATTTTCTAGAATTCAATGAAAACAAAAACACAACATACCCAAACCTATGGGATGCAATGAAAGCAGTACTTAGAGGAAAACTCATTGCTCTGAGTGCTTCCAAAAAGAAACTGGAGAGAGCATACATTAGCAACTTGACTGCACAGTTGAAAGCTCTAAAACAAAAGGGCAGATACACCCAAGAGGATTAATGGCAAGAAATAAATAGACCAAAGAGAAACAAAAAGAACTATAGAAATAAAAAACAAAACCAAGACCTGGTTGTTGGAGAAAATCAACAAGATTGATAAACCCCTAGCCAGACTAACTAGGGGGCAAAGAGAGAGTATACAAATTAACAAAATCAGAAAAAAAAAAAAGTGGAGACATAGCAACTGAAACAGAGGAAATTCAAGAAATCATCAGATCATACTACAAAAACCTATACTCCACAAAGTTGTAAAATCTGGAGGAAATGGATGAATCCCTACACAGATACAAGATCCTAAAGTTAAACCAGGACAAGTTAAACCATCTAAATAATCCCATACCACCTAAAGAAATAGAAGAAGTCATCAAAAGCCTCTCAACCAAAAAAAGCCCTGGTCCAGACGGGTTCAGTGCAGAATTTTATCAGACATTTATTACGGACATATCAACAATATTCTCCAAACTATTCCACAAGATAGAATCAGATGGAATACTACCAACTCATTTTTTGAGGCTACAATAATCCTAGTTCCTGAACAACACAAAGACCCTACAAGGAAAGCGAACTTCAGACCAATCTCACTTATGAACATGGATGCAAAAATACTCAACAAAATCCTTGCATACTGAATACATGAACACATAAAAAGGATGATTCAACGTGACTAAGTAGGCTTCATCTCTGGGATGCAGGGATGGTTTAATATAAGGAAATTCATCAATGTAATCCACCATATACAAATTCAAAGAACAAAATCACATGGTCATCTCAATAGATACTGTGAAACTATTTGACAAAATTCAACACCACTTCATGTGAAAAGTCCTGGAAAGAATAGGAATCCATGGTCCATACCTAAACATAATAAAAGCAATATACAGAAAACCAACAGCCATAATCAATCTTAACAGTGGGAAACTTGAAGCAATCCCACTAAAATTAGGGACTCAACAAGGATGCCCACTCTCCCCCTACCCATTCAACATAGTACTGGAAGTCCTAGCTGGAGCAATTAGACAGCAAAAGGAAGTCAAAGGGATACAAATCAGAAAGGAAGAAGTGAAAACATCACTCTGCAGATGACATGATAGTGTACTTAAGTGACCCCACAAATTCAACCAGAGAACTCCTAAAGCTGATAAACCAGTTCAGCAATGTAGCTGGATATAAAATTAACTCAAACAAATGAGTAGCCTTCCTATATTCAAAGGACAAACATGTGGAGAAGAAATTAGGGAAATGATACCCTTTATGATAGTCACAAAACTATGAAATACCTTGGTGTGACTCTAACTAAGCAAGTGAAGGACCTGTATGACAAGAACTTCAAACCTCTAAAGAAGGAAATCGAGGAAGATTTCAGAAAATAAAAAGATCTCCCATGCTCATGGATTGGAAGGATCAACATTTTAAAAATGGCCATCCTACCAAAGCAATCTTCAGATTCAATGCAAGCCCCATCAGGATTCCAACCCAGTTCTTTATTGAGTAGGGAAGATCAATGTGCAATTTCATCTGGAATAAGAAAAGACCTAGAATAGTGAAATCTATCCTCAACAACAAGAAAATATCTGTGGGAATCACTATCCCTGACCTCAAGCTATATTACAAGGCAATTGTGCTGAAAACTGCATGGTACTGGTACAGAAATAGGGACGTGGATCAATGGAATAGCATAGAAGATCCAGAAATGATCTGTCACCTATATAGTCACCTGATTTTTGATAAAGGAGCTGTAATCCTTCAATGGATAAAGGACAGCCTATTCAATAAATGGTGTTGGTTTAACTGGCTCTCAGCATGCTGAAGAATAAAAATAAACCCTTTATTATCTCCTTGTACAAAGCTCAAGTGTAAGTGGATCAAAGATCTCCTCATTAAACCAGATACACTGAAACTATTTGATGAGAAAGGAGGGAAAACCTTAGAGCACATAGGCACAGGAGAAAATTTTCTGAACAAAACACCAATGGCTCAAGCTCTAGGGTCAAAGATTAACAAATGGGATTTAATGAGATTGCAAAGTTTCTGTAAGGCTAAGGACATTGTCAAGAAAACAAATTGGCAGCCAACAGAATGGGAAAAGATCTTTACCAACTCTGCATCAGAGAGAGGCCTAATATCCAAGGTATACAAAGAACTCAAAAAGCTAGACTCCAGAGAATCAAACAACCCTATTTAAAAATGTGGTACAGAGCTAAACAAAACTTTCTCATTTGAGGAATATGAAATGGCTGAGAAACATCTAAGGAAGTGCTCGACATCCTTAGTCATTAGGGAAATGCAAATCAAAACAACCCTGAGTTTCCACCTCACACCAGTCAGATTGGCCAAGATCCAAAACTCAGATGATAGCAGATGCTGGCAAGGTTGCAGAGAAAGAGGAACACTTCTCCACTGTTGGTGGGGTTGTAAACTGATATAACCACTCTGGAAATCAGTCTGGCAATTCCTCAGAAAATTGGACATAGTACTACCTGAAGATCCAGCTATTCCACTTCTGGGCATATACCCCAGAGACACTCCAATATACAACAAAGATACATGCACCACAATGTTCATAGCAGCTCTATTTATAATAGCCAGAAGCTGGAAAGAACCCAGATGTCCTTTAGTAGATGAATGGATACAAAAATGTGGTACATTTACACAATGGTGTACTACACAGCCATCAGAAACAATGACTTAACCAAATTCTTAAGAAAATGGCTGCATCTAGAAAATATCATCCTGAGTGAGATAACCCAGTCACAAAAGAACAGTCATAATATGCAGTCACTGATAGTGGGTAGCTAACCCCAGAGGCTCGCACTGCCCCAGAAACAACTCACAGACTGTATGAAGTCCAAGAAAAAAAATAAAACAAAACAAAAAAAAATAGTCATGCTCAATCCTTACCCACCAAGAATACATTGACAAATTCCGGGTTGTACCCTGTATTACATGTACTGTCTGCTCATTGTTAAAAAAAAAAAAATCTTTACATACCAAGAAAACGTTGACTATTTCCAGGTTTCATCTTGTTTTACACGTACTTTTTGCTCATTGTAACTGGTGGGATATTGATCACACTATCAAACCTTTAAAAAAAAACAAGTAATGACAAAAATGTATTATATACTTTTATGCAAAAAATGCTTAAAATCTGTACATTTATCATTGTTTTTTAAAATAAAGTTGTAAAAAAAAAGAAAATTGTTGCATCTAGAGAATATCATCCTGAGTGATATAACCCAATCAAAAAAGAACAGACATAATATGCAGTAACTGATAGTGGGATGCTAACCCCAGAGGCTCAGACTGCCCCAGAAACAACTCACAGGCTGTGTGAAGTTCAAGAAAAAAAGAAATGAAAACAAAACAAAACTAAACTAAAACATTATGCTCAATCCTTACACACCAAGAAAACATTGACTAATTCCGGGTTACATCCTGTCTTACATGTACTTTTTGCTCATTGTAACTAGTAAGACCTTAATGCAGAGTATCAAACCTTAAAAAAAAAAAAAAAAAAAAAAAAAAAAAAAAAGCCAAGCACTGACAAAAAATGTATTTGTATACATTTATGCAAAAACGTTTAATTTTTTCTTTTATCTTTGCTTTTTAAAATAAAGTTTAAAAAAACATTCTAATATCAAATAAAATTGACTTTAAATCGGAAGTTATCAATAAATGATAAAGAGTACATCATATCTATCAAAAAATAGAACCTCTAAGGCTAAACTTTCTATTCTGAACATCTATGCTCAAAAGTTATACAAGAGTATCCACATTCATAAAAGAAACTTCACTAAAACTCAAAGCATACATTGTACCACACACAAAAATAGTTAAAGACTTAAACACTCTACTCTCTTCAATGGACATATTATGGAAAAAGAAACTGAACAGAGTCACAGTGAAACTAATAAAAGTTATGAACCAGATTTATTTGAGATATATCTATATGGAATTTCAAACTTGAACAAAGAACCTGAGGTTCTTCTTAGGACCTCATGGTGCCTTCTCCAAAATTGACATCATAATCGGTCACAAAACAGGCCTCAACAGATACAAGAATATTGAAATACTCCCATGCCTCCTATCAGATCACCACAGACTATGGCTGGTCTTCAATACCAACAAAAACATAAAAAGGCCACATATACATGTAAGCTGGATAACAGTCTTCTCAATGATAAATTGACCAAGGAAAAAATAAAGAAAAAAAAGATTTAATGAAAATGAAGGCAAAATATACCTAAACTTATGGCACACAATTAAGGGAGTGCTAGCAGGAAAACTCATAGCTCTGAGTGCTTCCAAAAAAAAAAAAAAAAAAACTGGAGAAATCATATCCTAGCAGCTTGAAAGCATACCAGAAAGCTCCAGTAAAAGAAAATCAAATATACCCAAGAGGAGTAGAAGTCAGGAATGAATCAAACTCAAGGACGAAAGCAAACATGTAGAAACAACAACAACAACAAAAACTATACAAAGAATCAATAAAAGCAGGATCTCAGTCTTTGAAAAAAATCAACAATATAGATAAACCCCTAGCCAAACTAACCAGTTAGAGTTTTTTAATCCAAATTAACAAAATCAAAAGTCAAATGGGAGACATAACAACAGAAACATAGGGAATTCAAAAAAATCATCAGATCATACTACCAAAGCCTATCCTCAACAAAACTGCAAAATCTGGATGACATAGACAATTTTCTAGACAGATACCAGGTACCAAAGTTAAATAAGGATCAAATAACTCATCTAAACAGCCTAATAACACCTAAAGGAATATAGCAGTCATTAAAAGTTTGTCAACCAAAAGAAGCCCAGGACCAGATGGATTTAGTGCAAAATTCTATCAGACCTGCAAAGAAGACCCATAACCAATACTTTTCAAACTATTTCAAAAAATAGAAACTGAAGGAACACTACCCAGTTTGTTTTATGAAGCCACAAATATGTTTATACATGAACTACTCAAAGACCTGAAAAAAAGAGAGCTTCAGACCAAACCACCTTATCAACATCGGTGCAAACATACTCAATAAAATTATTGCACACTGAATCTAAGAACACATCAAAACAATGATCCATCCCCATCAAGTAGGCTTCATGCCAGTGTTGCAGGGATGGTTTGTTATACAAAATTCCATCAATGAAATCCACTATGAAAACAAACAAAGAAAAAACCATAATCATCTTCTTAGATGCTGAGACATCATTTAACAAAATTTAATACAGCTTCCTGTTAAAAGTCTTAGAAAGATCAGAAATTCAAGGCTCATACCTAAACATAGTAAAAGCAATATATAGCAAGCCAGTAGCCAACATTAAACTAAATGGAGAGAAACTTGAAGCAATTCCACTTAAATCAGGCACTAGACAAGGCTGCCCATGCTCTCCCTACCTATTTAATTTAGTACTTGGAGTCCTAGCCAGAGAAATTAGGCATCAAAAAAAGGTCAAAGGAAACAGACAAGAAAAAAATAATTCAAAATTTTAGTATATGCAGATGATATGAGTATACATTGAAGTGACTACAAGAATTTAACCAGGGATACCTAAACCTGATTAACATCTGCAAAGTGGCTGGATATAAAATTAACTCAAACCAATTAGTAGCTTTTCTCAATACAAAAGATAAAGGGGCTGAGAAAGAAATTAGAGAAACAACACTTTTCACTACAGTCACAAACAATATAAAATACTTTGTTGTGATTCTACCCAAGGAAGTGAAAGCTCTGTATGAAGAGCACTCCAAGACTCTGAAGAAGAAGAGAAAAAAAAAAAAAGAAAACAAGGAAGATCTCAGAAGATGGAAAGAGCACTCACGCTCATGGACTGGCAGGATTAATAGCCTGTAAAAATAGCCATCTTTTCAAAAGCAATCTACATATTTCATGCAATCCTCATCAATAATCCAACTCAATTCTTCACAGAGTTGGAAACAGCAATTTACAAATTCAGTTGCAATACCAAAAACACCAGGATAGTAACATACTATTCTCAACAATGAAAGAATTTCTAGAGGAATCAAGATACCCAACCTCAAGCTGTATTACAGAGCAACCATAAGAAACACTGTGGTATTGGTACAGAGACAGGCAGTAGATCAATAGAATGGAATTGAAGACCCAGAAATGAACCCACACACACATGGTCACTTAATATTTGACAAAGGAGCTAAAAACATTCAATGGAAAAAAGACAACATCTTCTACAAATGGTGCTGGTTCTACTTGAAGTCAGTATTTAGAAGAATGCAAATCAATCCATTCTAATCACCTTGTACAAAGAAAGCTCAAGTTTATGTGGATCAAGGACCTCTACATAAATGAAAACCCGATACAGTGGAACTAATAGAAGAGAAAATGCGGAATAGGCTTAAACACATAGGAAAAGGGCAAAATTTCCTGAACAGAACACAAATAGCTTATGCTCTAAGATAAAGAATCTAAAAATGGAACCTCATAAAATTGCAATGCATCTTTTAAGGCAAAGGACATTGTCAATAGGACAAAACTGCAACCAAGAGATTCAGAAAAGATCTTTACCAATCCTCCATTTGATAGAGGACTAATATCTAACATATACTAAGAACTCAATAAAGTAGACCCAAAATCAAGTAACCCCATGAAAAATGAGGGACATCTACACAAAGAATTCTCAACTGAAGAATATCAAATGGTTGAAAAGCACCAAAAAAATGTTCAACATTTTTAGTCATCAGGAAAATACAAATCAAAACAACCTTGAGATTCTACCTCAGACCAGTCAGACTGGCTAAGGTTAAACACTCATGTGACAGCAGATGTTGAAAAGGATGTAGAGAAAGAGGAACAGTCCTCCATTGTTGGTGGGATTGCAAGCTAGTATGACCACTCTGGAAATCAGTCTGGCTGTTTCTTATAGAATGAACATACTACCAGTTCCTGAGAACCACACCAGTCAGAGTTTTTATTCCTGCACAAAACATCATGACCAAGAAACAAGTTGGGGAGAAAAGGGTTTATTTAGCTTATACTTTCTATATTGCTGTTCATCACCAAAGAAAGTCAGGACTGGAACTCAAGCAGGTGAGGAAGCAGGAGCTGATACAGAGTCCATGGAGGGATGTCACCTACTGGAATACACTCACGGACTTCTGGGCTCCTCCAGTGGCTTGAGACAGTTCTCCAGCTCAGCCCTTGGTAGCACAAACCTTGGTTTCTTGGCTCCAGTTGCCTGTTTTCCACTGCTGCTGATGCTGTTCTTGGTGCTCATCTCATGGTACTGAGATCTCCAAATTACTGCTGTCTTCTGGTGCAACTAGGCTTCACCAATAGCCTCTCATAGGCTCCCTTCATGGTGCCAAGCTTCAACTCCCCTGCATGATCCCTCAGTCCTGGGACATTAATTGCAAATAAAGCTGCACCTTCACCAATAGCCTTCCATGGCCCCTAACAGTTCTACACCTCAGCTGTTCTTCATGACCCCTTCATGTCCTCAAAACCAGCACCACCAAGATGACTCATACACATTACCAAGTCCAACCACAGCACCTTGGCTATCACTGGAACACAACCTCTTTGTGCTCTCAGAAGATTTCATTTCAATGTTTGGATCTTCTTAATTGCCAGTAATTCCTTAGCTCCAGCTGACCAGCATCAATAGTCCCAGTAATGCAAAATTTTTGTTTTAGTAGTCCTGGTATCTTGTTAATCACAGCTGATTCTTTAGCTCCAGATAACCCAAACCACAGAATCTTCACTATCAAAGCATCAACAGCCCTGATAAGGGTCTTTAATCTTCCCTCTGAAATTTCACAAGCCAGGCCTCCATCCTCTGAACTGTTGTTAACACTATCTTTCAAGCTCCTACAGAATATCACACAGAGCTCTTAACATCCCAATGGCTCTTCTAGCTCAAAGTTACAAAGTCCTTCCACAGTCCTCCCCAAAACATGGTTAGTTTGTCACAAGAATACCCCAGTATGCTGGTACCATTTTGTCTTAGTCAGTGTTTCTACACCTGCACAAAAAAATCATGACCAAGAAGCAAGTTGGGGAGGAAAGGGTTTATTCAGCTTACACTTCCATATCGTTGTTCATCACCAAAGGAAGTCAGGACTGGAACTCAAGCAGGTCAGGAAGCAGGAGCTGATGCAGAGGCCATGGAGGGATGTCACTTACTGGCTTGCTTCTCCTGGCTTGCTCAGCTTGCTTTCTTGAAGAACCCAACTCTGTCAGCCCAGGGAGGGCACCACCACAATAGACTGGGCCCTCTCCGCTTCATCACTAGTTTAGAAAATGCCTTACAGCTGGATATTGTGAAGACATTTCCTCAACTGGGACTCCTTTCTCTGTGATAACTCCAGCTCTGACAAGTTGACACAAAACCAGCCAGTACACTAACTATACCATTCCTTGGCTGGTACTATACCATATATATCCAAATATGCTCAAACGTATATCAAAAACACATGCTCTACTATGTTCACAGCACTCTTCTTTTTAATAGCCAGAAGCTGGAATGAATCCAGATGTCCTTCAACAGAGGAGTGAATACAAAAAATTTGTGATTTACTGAATAGAGTATTACTAAGGTATTAAAAATAATGCCTTTATAAAAATTTTAGGCAAATGGATGTAACTAGAAAATATCATCCTGAGTCAGGAAACCAAGTCACAAAAGAACACACATGGTATGTACTCACTGATAAGTGAATATTAGTCCAAAAACTCAAAATATTCAAGATACAATCCACAGACTACATGAAACTCAAGAAGTTGACAGACTGAAGAGTGAATGCTTTAGTTCTTTTTAAAGGGGGAACAAAATATTCACAGGAGAAAATACAGAGACAAAGTTTGGAGCTGATACTGAAGGAAAGACCATCCAGAAACTGCCCACCTGGGGATCTATCTCATATACAGTCACCAATTCCAAACCATATTTTCAATGTCAAGAAGTGCATTTTGACAGGTGCCTGATATATCTGTCTCCTGAGAAGCTCAGCCAGAGCCTGAGAAATACAGAGTTTGATGCTCTCAACCAACCATTGGACTGAGACCTGGCTACCCAATGGAGGAGTGAGAGAAAGGACTGAAGAAGCTGAAGGGGTTTCCAACCCCACAGGAAGAACAAAAACATCAACCAACCATAATCCCCATAGCTTCCATAGACTAAACCACCAATCAAACAGTACACATGAAGGGACCCATGGCTACAGCAGCATATGTAGCAGAGGATGGCCTCATCAGGCATCAAGGAGAGGAGAGGTCCTTGGCCCTGTGAAGGCTCAATACCCAGTGTAAGGGGATGCCAGGGCATGGAGACAGGGGGGGCATATGTAGTTGGGGGAACAGTCACAGAGGCAGGGGGAGGAGAGGTGGAATAGAGGGCTTCTGGGGGTAACCATGAAAGGGGATAACATTTTAAATCTAAATATAAAAAAAAATCCAATAAAAGGACACAAAAGAAAAAGAAATGGTAGAATGTGGTGCAGAGATATATCAATGGTTCAGACAGCTCACAGTCCTTGCTTTGTTTTCAAGACATACAACATGCTACTCAGTGCAAGTAATTCTACCTCCCAGAGATTATATGCCCTTTGCTGACCTCTGCAGATACATATTTTATGAACGTATATATATCTATAAGTGTATGTTTAAGTAAGACAGTAATCAAAAAATTTAGACGACTGTGAAGGAATTGAGATTATAGACAAAGGAAGAACTAGTTAATGGAACATATTTTTAACCTTTTATAGTTAGCTGTTTGGTTTAAGATATTCACTGTAACATGATAAAGTGAGTATCAGGACCAGGCAGAAGCCAAATCATAATCAGCCAGTACACTGGAAAATGTGATGCCAAATTATGAACTTAGCAGTCAAATGAGCATGAAGCCAATGTAAGAAGTTATGTAAACATGAAAAAAATGTATTTTATAGAACTTTGTGTTTGTGTAATATTATATGTTAATTATTATGATACTTGTACCAAGCAAAATGATGAAAGGATTATCTCCTGAATGGATATTTTAAAATCTGTTGTTAAAGTATACAGTGCATTTTTTGCAGGAAACCCTAATCAGAACGTATATCTTAAATAATTTTATAAATAGAAACATCCCTATATACATAAGTCATGTGTTATTATAGAGCTATATACATGTGAAATATATAACTATGTTTTTCTTGTTTTGTGTTAATTGCTGAAATGTTTAAAATCAAATTATGTTCAAATTTATAGTAAATATTTAATTTATTATTAAATTAATTTTATAGTTTCCAAATTTTTATCTACACCAAATTCTTTTTCAGATATTATCTTAAATCTTAGAGCATTACATTTTTACTATGGTCTGATAAACCAACACAACTTCTTTACTCTAAAAATATACATCAATGTAATGTAAACAATACTTTTATTGGATATCATATCTGTAACAGAAAGATGTTATTTCTTTCTTTCTATTTGACCATTGTTTTAAGAAATGCATATGGTATTTATGTAGATGTGTATGGGTGCACATCTACAGGAGGTATGACTCAATCACTCAATTAAAGATGAATGAAAAATGAGACCAAGAAAGGCAAAGTGTGATATCAGAATTTATCATTTGCCTGGAAGTGTAGTTATTCAATACAGACTGCCAGTCTGTATAGAAGAAAGCATAACTGTAAATGAGACTGAGGCCTGTGTATAAACTGAGGAGCACTTTTAGTAGATTTTTTAACATTGAGAAACTAGTGTATTCTGCAAAAATTTCTCCCTTGTTAGACTTAGAATTTTCGACAATTTTCCCTAAACACAGATAACAGAGAAACTTCAGAGAGACAACATTCTTTATTAACTCTTTAAATAATAATCATATTTATGCCTTTTCCTGAAACATTAAAATAACCTTCTCTTCTTTCTGCAGTTTCTCAGAAAATGTATTCTTAATCTCCAGTTTTCCTTTCAGAAATGATAATAGCTATACTTTATATTTTAAGAACACTACTATTTACCCTTTAGTGCTTTTTCCCAAAGAGCTCAAAGCATTGCAAAGTGCTTTTTTTTTAAAAAAAAAATGTTATATTCATGTTTCGTTCCTTTGATCCATATGATAAAATGCAGCCACCTCTATGGTGAAATACAGCTACTGCTTATGACAGTGAATAACAATTCCATACAATTCACAAGAAATAACATACCCAATTAAAACTGGAAAGGGGTTTTAGAAAGACAGACTTTAATTAGAGAAACTGGAATGTAGCCAAGCAAAAAAACTACCATGAAAAGTGGTCATGACCTCATTTTAACACTCTGTCTCATTCAGAAGACCACATCAAGAGTAGTCCATTGCATCAGGCTGACTTGAGACTCTGATTGATGCAGCACTGAATCAATGGGAACAATGTCACATACTTAATCATCATCTGCATTTGTCAAACCAGCCCAAGAGTTTCCTTGGCGAACCTCCTCCACCAGTTAACGACCCTGTACATGTCCATCTCTGGGTCACAAACCTCACATCAACCTTTCATAACTTTGAGAGCATAACATGTGTGCTATCAAGGACAAAAGGCATACAATTTTCTGTGTAGCCTGTGTTATCAAAGTAAAAGAAATGTTTCCAATAGATTCTTAAAAGTTCAAAATTAATAATGTATAAGATGAACTAGATTTTTAAATTTAGACTGTCATAATTAAATATTTAAATTACTCAATATAGCCATCCAGATTCATTAATTTCAAAGAAAATTTAAAAATCAACTAGAATTTTGTTAAATGAGAGATCAAAAGAAAATAGGACCTTTAAAAAACATTAGCTTTTTAAGGCACAATACAATTACATTATCTCATTGACAGAAGGTATTTGGACAAGCTATGCTCAACAAATTCATAATCAGATGTGAATACAAAATTTCTGTTAGGAGATACTTTTTCTAGTCTTTTGTGGATTTTTGTTCAACATACTGGCCTCAAACTCACCATAAAATTGTCGTAGGCTCCTAAGTGACAAAATCACGAGCATGTGACAGATTCCATGGTCTACATTATTTGACAGAATTTGCCATGAAATAACCATTTTCTCTTGCTTTCTCCTTCACCTGATTTCTTTGCACAGATGTCAAAGAGAGCCAAGGACACTTTCAGTAGGTCATTAGAATCATTTCCACCTGCATTATGTTCTAGCATTTTTGCCTTCAATATTTATTTCCATAATTTCTACTTTGTGACTATTCTGTGGTGTTGGTCAAAGAACAGGCTGATGTTAGCAAGGGCTTTCATTCATCTTCTTGGCTAGATTTTGATTATATTTAAAAATACCATTCCCTAGGTGGCTAGCTTTTTTATTTATCTTATTTAACCAAAGCATATGATTTATAGGGAACATTTATTTCTTAAGGAAACAACTTGTAAACTAAAAATGATCACACAACTAGAATTCCAGGAACAAATTAGGAGGTAGTTTTGATGTGAATTATCCAGAGTTGGAATTCGGCCAGAATAACATAGGGAGACTCACCAAACAATAAAACAAATCAACCATGATGTCAACTATGACATAATTTTCTCTATTGAGAATTTTTCAACAGCCTTCCTTTTCCTTTTGGTAACACATATGGCTACTCTGGGTTCAGGGAATGTTAGTATGATTAACTATACTCCCATGGAGAATTATGATCCAGACTTAACTACTACTAATCTCTGACTTGGTTCTTAATTGTATGCTATATGACTGTGGTCTCATGAGTATTAATAGTTGTGGACTCTGCAACACTACAAGTATTTAAAAGGCAAAGAGGCTGAGATTGGGAAATATGGATTTCCCCAAAGAAAAATTATATCAATTGGTCAATTTGTTATTAAATACCTAAGAGCCAGTCCTGAAAATATGCACACAAGTAGCATTATAAAGGCATAGCAGGTTATATTTTATAATCTGTGTGAGTGTGTGTGTGTGTGTGTGTGTGTGTGTATGAGAGAGAGTGTGTGTGTGTGTGTGAGAGAGACTGTGTGTGTGTCTGTGAGAGTGTGTGTGTGTGAGTGTGTGTGTTTGAGAGAGTATGTGTGTGTGTGAGTGTGTATGTGTGTGTGTGTGAGAGAGAGAGAGAGAGAGTGAGAGAGAGAGAGAGAGAGAGAGAGAGAGAGAGAGAGAGAGAGAGAGAGAGAGAGAGAGAGAGAGAGACATAGGAAAATAAAGGCCATAGATTTCATTGGGATTAAAGAAGAGTATATGGAAGACTTTGGAGAGATGAAAGAAAAGAGAATAATGTGATAATATTATAATCGTAAAAAAGGAAAAGAAAAATTCAAAAGTACACAGAATTTTTAAGGAAAGAAAATCTTTTTAAAAATTAATTTAGGGATGCAGAAAAGCTTTTGAATCTAGGTAGCAAGCAAGTTGTAAAGTTGTATTGCATGTACATGTCTTTTTATGATAATTCAAATTGGGTTTATATGTAAAGTCAAAGAAGAGTGACTCAAATATTGAATGTGCACTGGGAACTGCACTCCAACTGAGCTGAACTGCCCAACCCAATGACAACAACACTCTCAAGGGAGAGAAAAGATGATTAAGTAAATAAGCAATAAATAATGAGTCATTCTGAGAACATAAACATGATCCTAGAATAATGACAACCAGAGAGAAAAGTGAAAAAAATCCATGATCAGAGGTCTTACAAGAAACATCCAAGTGAGCAGGTAAGGAACTTCTAAGATGTTTCTATACAGTTCCTTTCCAAGTTGCTGTATAGAAATTAACACTAACAGTTTCTGTGTATAATATGCCAATTGATGACTTTTTACATTATTTAATATTGTATACCTTTCAAGATGCTATAGTTAATTATTATAATTTTATACCTAATAAAATAAAGTTGAAATTGGCTTTTAATCAGAGATGAAAGTGTGTGATTCCAAATGTCCAAAGAGAATTTTTGTAAGTACTGACCATCTTATGGAAAAGTAAGTTATGTTTTCTTCTCTTTTTAAACCTCCTAGGTAAACATTGCAAAGGGAGAAACCTCACTTTCTGAAAGATATTCATATCTGTCCTCTATGCTATATTCTTAAGCATTTGGGCATTGTTTCCCTTTTCTACACAGTAAAACACTGCATACTTCTTAGGAAATGTGTAAAAATTAATTTTACTTAAAGGATATACTTAATGTACAGTGATCTTTTCACATTTAAAATGCAAATTATACTTTTATATAGCAATATGTAGTTGTGCTCCTAGAATTCATACGATAAGGAAGGATTATGAATCTGATGCTGTCCTGGGGTATATAACATGGCATCATCCCAAACACTAACACTTAGCTCTGAAGTATTCCTGTAATTCTGCACAAAATTGCACATAATCAGATTATTTTTCCCAGCAGTTTTAAAGCTTAGTGCTTTCATGTTAATAGTTACAGAATTTCCATAAAACTCTCTCTATTGCCCTAATTAACCTGTTTCTGACCAACGCTTGCCAAACATCTTCTCATTTAGGGGACAATTTATTTAATAGCAACAGCCTTCTTCATTTTTGTTGACTTTTCAGTTATTACATATCAGACTCAGAACTTTCTCTTAACCTTTTCAGATAGTCTCAGGAAAAAAAAAATGAGAAAGTAATGAGTTATGAAGTATAGCATTTCTTTTCTTTCTTTTTGATTTTTATTTTATTTTATTTTAGCTTTCATTTCACTACTTTGCTTAATGTGACTGGAAAAGTACCTTTAAACAATGATTGAGGAAATTCTGATTTTTGTCTCATCTATCACACAAAACTCAGAAGCCCTACTGGAGTATTAATGAGTCTGACTAAAAGAAACATGGTTTTACTGTTGGAAGCCTAGCCAAATATACTTAGAAATTACTTGACTGGATGTCATTAAGTGTAAGAGTCTACTGTAAGCTCTGAAGTTTATGCTAAGGCAGTGTAGAGCCTTGAGCTGATGGAAAGAGACAATTTACAGAGGACTTCTTGATGAGCACACTGTTCCAAGTAAAGTTGATGACATGTTTGTCAACCCTGCATCTCAGTCTCCTACAACATTTAGGATAGTATTGCTATTCAGCTTGTGAGACTTAGCCTGTGAGTGTGGTTTTAACATAACAAAGTGTCAGTTCTAACTTACATCATACTCACTGTGATTATCTGAAATTCTCACAGGTGGGCGTCTTTCCTCAGAGTTCACAATTTCCACAAAATGTCTGGACCCACACCTTTTATTTTTCAAAGGCAAAGAAACAAAAGGTATATGTGAGTATGTGTGTTTAACCTATGATAACATTTTATTTCCATAAAACTACAACAAAAGGAAAAAGCAAGCCTACAAATGTGCCCGAGGTTGCAGAGAGGCTGTGCTGGTCATCTATGACAGGAACTGACATTTCCATTTCTCCTGCCTTTGTATGCAGATACCACTGATCTGTTTCAATGTTGCATTAAACTGTCACCATGTAAACATGAAAACAAGTACCATTTCCTCTTAGACTCACAGCTAGAAGCTAGTAGGGGCTATTATTTTCTTTTAACAAAGGCAAATATAAAACTCAGTAAGAATGACTTTAGCTGCAAGGTCACAGATACTAGGAAAGAAACAAATAGATATAACTTAATATGCAAGTAAGTAACTATCAGAGATCCTGATCTCAGGAAGGAGAGGTAGTATCAGATAGGGGATAGAAGAAAAGTAAGGAAGAAGAAATTGTATTCAGGATGTAAAATAAATAAATAAATAAATAAATAAATAAATAAATAAATAGCATTAAAATTGCTATTGTAAACTGAAGCAGATCATTAAAATATAAATTTTTATAATTGTATTTTAATTGAACACACATCAGAATAGAAAAATAATTTGAAATATGACACAATAGATTATATGGTGACATTTTTTTAAAAAAAGAAGTACTTTATAACTAAAAAGAATAATTATTAGTTTAAGGATTAAAAAATAGTTTCTTGAAAAATAATATGTTATGGCAATTTATACTCCCCAGTAAAATAAAACTGGAAATTTTATCTAGACATTTGCTATAATCTAATAAAACTATATCCTCAAAGAATAGAATAAGTAGACTTATGAATATGTCTATCAATCATTACTTTCATGATCTTGGGTCTTGTATTCTTTATGCACAAAATGAGGCAGTTAGGAGAAAACTGAGTTACAAAGACCCTTCCAAAACATAAATACAAAATTTTAAGTTAGGTGATTATAATCATATAAAACGTAACTGTTTCTGATTATTCAGATGTCACTAGTAAATACTTCTACTATAAAGAATAAACTTGCACGAACTCATACATTCTATGAATTTGATTGAATAGACCTATAAAAGAGTGGTTACCATATACATTTGAGTCAGTTTCCAAATACAGCCAGCATCTGCTTTATTTTATTTGAGTGAGAAATAAGGAATCTATCCATAGTGTATGTCTTCTACTTTACTGATCTTTAGGTTTGTTTAGTATGTGCTAAACACAACTTAAAATTAAAGCAATAATTTTGAAGTTATTGCTTTTAAAAGGTACAGGAAGAAAAGGGTCTCTGCAGGGAAGTGTTTCCCCAGAGTCTTCCTAATACTGATTAACACTAGTTTTTGAAATGTTAATTAGTTTTGAGCTTAACAGCTAGTCATTGTCTAAAAGGGCATGGTGTGAAACTTTTTCAAAGTGTGGACTAAGGAGTTCGTAACTCCTTAATGCCAAGGACTGCCCATTTGCCCCATTGCTGGCCACTGAACCACAAGGATTCTCGGACGGATTAGCTGTGCTGATTAGCAAACTGAGGTGAAGACTTGTCATCACTTACACTGACAGCTATCTAAAGAAATGTCTAGGTTTTAGCCATTTAGTCACACTACCGAATGCATATTTAAAAACTTTTAAAATTGAATATGAATAGGTTTAATACATGAATCATTTGAAAAATGACCTAAAATTATTCTACTATAATTTTGGGGTTGTCTTTGGTATTTAATAGATATCATGGTAAATAAATAAATAAATAAATAAATAAATAAATACATACATACATACATACATACATACATAAATAAAACTTTTTCTTTCTTCAACAGCTTCTGAGACCATATTTATCACTCCTAAATCTGTACTATCTAAATTTTTCACGTCGTTTCTCCAGAAGGTAATATGCCGTTAAATGAAAATATACTAAAATTTTCACAAAGTGAACAATTCTTATAGAAAAATACATCTTTTTTAGAAAATAGTTAAATAGATACATTCTGCACCCCTTTTTCCACCTTATTTTTGCTGGGCAACAATTGTTGCCAATACCTCGGAATTGAGACAATCTACATCTAAACCTGGTTTCTAGTGCTTTCCATGGCCTCCTGCATTGTTGATTAGAAACATTGTTGATGCTTATTTTCTATTAACATCTTTGTATAAATTATTTTAATCATATTTGGGAAAAATTAGTCTTAAGAGTAAGGTGAAAAAATACCAGAAATCTAACAGTGTGTTGCGGGAAATACTCTCTATTCACCTCCTACTATACAGAACTCTAATGATAAATAAAAAAATAAGCCATTGCCACATGGTTATAAAGTATATCAACAAGACAAGTAAATAGTGGTGACAGTTTAAAAAATTCCTTCATGTTGAGAGTATGCATTATAATATTTAAGGGCATGAATATCAGTGGCAAAAATAAAAGAATGGCCAGAGCAGATGTAAGTCTGCTGACAGTGACACTCAGAACTGTTGTACTTTCTAGTGCAGCTTTTGAAGACAGGTTCTTGCCTGGAAAATACACAAAGAAGAATACGGAACTATGAAAAAACAACACAAGACAAGAGCGCTACACCATAAAGATAGCAAAGTGCAAAATAATGCTTTAAAATTCCCCCAAGTTTAATTTTAATGCTAATCTTTGAACATATTTGTTAAAATTTTGATATCATACATTCTTAACGGTATTGTGCTTTCTTTCTAAGTCATATTGAAATATTTGTATAGCACCATCCTCAGGCCCTTTTGGTGTTTTCATGATTAATTTCTAACCCTTTCACACTCCTTTAGGTTTTTCTATTAGTTGTTATTTGCTTTCACCAGGTAATGCTTTTTTCTGCATTGCTCTTTAGTTCACTTGAATTTTCCAGACACTCCATGGTCCTTTCTGAGTTTGGTAAGATATTAGTATTCTACAGGACTAATACAAGTGCTACAGCTATGAAAAAGTATGAGAATTAGTCCATGGAGTTAGGAAGAACAGAGGAGTAGTAAGAGGAGAAACATTACTAATATATAGTTAAATGTTCCTCCAGAGTCTCTTGAATCTGAACACATTTAAAACAAATGATTGTGCTACTGAAGCTTTCATTATTATAGACTAATTTTAATCAAGCAACTTACCATTCTGACTTGTGTGAGGTGGAATCTCAGGGTTGTTGTGGTTTGAATTTCCCTGATGACTAAGGATGCTGCACATTTCTTTAGGTGTATCTATGCCATTTGCTGTACCTCAATTTAGTATTCTTTGTTTAGTTCTGTACTCCATTTTTAAAAGAGGGATATTTGGTTCTATAGAATCTACCTTCTTGAGTCCCCTTTATACATTGGATATTTGTCCTCTATTAGATGTAGGATTTGTAAAGATCTTTCCAAATCTGTTGGTTGTGGTTTTCTCCTATTGACAATGTTCTTTGCCCTACAAAAGCTTTGCATTTTATGAGGTCTCATTTGTAGATTCTGGATCTTTGTGCATAAGCTCTTGGTGCTCTCTTCAGGAATTTTTCCCCTGTGCCCATGTTTGAGACACTTCCTCAGTTTCACTTCTATCAGTTTGAGTATATCTGGTTTTATGTAAAGCTTCTTGATTCAATTGGACTTGAGCTTCATACAAGGAGATAAGAATTTTTAGGCAAATGCATGAAACTAGGAAATATCATTCTGAGTGAGGTAACCCAGTCCCAAAAGAACACACATGGTATACAATCACTCATAAGTTGATATTAGCCCAAAATCTCAGAATGCCCAAGATATAATTTACAGACATATGAAGCTCAAGAAAAAAAGACCAAAATGGGGATGCTAGAGTCCTTCTTAGAAGGGGGAACAAAATGCTCACCAATGGAAATACAAGTACAAAGAGTGGAGCAGATATTGAAGGAAAGGCCATCAAGAGACTGCCCCACCTGGGTTCCCTTATGTAGCCACTAAACCCAGGCACTATTGCTGATGCCAAGAAGTGCTTAATGACAGGAGTCTGATATGGATGCCTCCTGAGAGGCTTTGCTAGAGCCTTACTGATATAGATGAGGATGCTTGCAGCTAATCATTGGACTGAGCACAGGGACCCTAATGGAGGAGTTAGAGAAAGGACTGAAGGACCTGAAGGGGTCTGCAACACCATAGGAAGAAAAATTATATCAAACAACCAGACCTCCCAGAGCTCCCAGGGACTAAACTACCAACCAAAGAGTACACCTGGAAGAACCCATAGCTCCAGTTGCATATGTAACAGAGGGTGGCAATGTTGTCATTAATATGAGGAGAAGCTTTTGGTCCTGTAAAGGCTCTTTTCCCCATTAGCAGAAGGCCAAGGTACTGAGGTGGGAGAGGGTGGTTGGGTGAGAGATCATTCTCATAGAAGCAGGAGAAGGGGTGATAGGAGAAGGGGAAACTTGGATAGAAGAAACATTTGAACGGTAAATATATAAAATATCCAACAAAAAAGAAAAAATAAATAAAAATTTAAGTGAGCAGAAGTCTATGCTAAAGTTGTAAGGGGATGAGGCACTACTCTTTTAAGACAATGACTTTCATCTTTATAAAGTAAACTATTTGTTGTCCAATTTGCTATATTAATACTTCCAAAGCAATTTCATGTCTTGGGATAATAGTCCTGTTTGGAATTTGGAATAAATTTTAACTTATAGAAACAACAACAACAACAAAATGAAATGAGAAACCACATTAGTCTATATCTAGATATCCTGCCCAGACTATTTCCCATTATAGATGTGTGAATAAGTCAACTGTTTAAAGAATATTTGTTATTTTTAGAATAAAATTTAATAGCCATGGGTTTTACAAAAAGCCTCGTACTATTTTCTCCTTACTTGTGAATAAAATGAAGCAAAACAATCTTTGCAAAATTCCGTTGGGAACCTGCAATCATAACAATGGGAGATTATATTGACTTGAGTATTTTAAATTATAGTGCTCAGAGAGATTGACAATATATCTGTCTTTCAATTGAGATCATCCTAATAGCATTAATAGTGTTAAAACTTATGGAATTCTTCCTCTTGCTGAACACTGTTCTAAGTACTTTCTATATGATACTAACTTTAATGTTCATAAAATCTCATAGTATATGTTCTGTTATCTCTATTTTATAATAAAGTTACTAGCCCAGTAGTGCAAACTTGCTCATGATCACAAAACAAGGAAATGGCAGAGAGAGAATGGTTGACTCATGGGAATTGTGTACTCAGATTTTAACAGTAGATTCCCTTGGGCATGACCTTAGTATTGCAATGATGCCAATCTCTGCTCATTTTTCTTTTCAGTATTTTTTTTTTATATTTTTGTTATTTACATTTCAAACATAAAATTTTTCCTGGATTCCCTTCCTGAAATTCCCATCCCATCCCACTATGCCTGTTTCTAGAAGGAAGCTTCACCACCAACTCACCAACTCCATCCCGCCTCCCCACCTTGGCAATCCCCTACACTGCGGCATCAAGCTTGCACAGGACCAGGAAGAAGGGCGTCTCTTCTCACTGATGCTTGACAAGGCCATCCTCTACTACATATGCAGCTGGAACCATGAGTTGCTTCATGTGTACTCGTTGATTGGTGGTATAGTCCCTGGGAACTCTGGGTGGTCTGGTTGGTTGATATTGTTGTTCTTCCTATGGGGTTCCAACCCCCTTCAGCTCCTTTAGTCTTTTCTGTAACTTCTCCATTGGGAGCCCATTCTCAGGCCAATGGTTGTCTGTGAGCATCTGCCTCTGTGTTTGGAAGGCTATGACAGAGGATCTTAGGAGACAACTATAGTGCAAGAGTGTCTGGGTTTGGTGACTGCAGGTGGGAAGGATCCCCAGGTGCGGCAGTTTCTAGATGGCCTATCCTTCAGTCTCTGCTCCACACTTTGTCTCTGAATTTCTCCTGTGAGTATTTTTGTTCCTCATTCTTAGAATGACTGAAGCATCCACAATTTGGTCTACTTTCTTTATGAGCTTCATATGGTCTGGAAATTGTATCTTGGGAATTCTGAGTTTTGAACTAAAATCTATTTATCAGTGAGTGCATGCCATATATGTTCTTTTGTGATTAGGTTACCTCACTCAGGATGATATTTCTCGTTCTGTCCATTTGTCTATTAATTTCATGAAGTCATTGTTTGTAATAGCTGAGTAATACTTCATTAAGTAAATGCACCACATTTTCTGTATCTTTTCCTCTGTTGAAGGAGATCTGGGACCTTCCCACCTTCTGACTATTACAAATAAGGCCGCTATGAACATGATGAAGCCTGTGACCTTGTTGTATGTTGGATCATCTTTTAGGTATATGCCCAGAAAAAGTATAGTCCTCAGGTACTACTATGTCCAATTTTCTGAGGAACTACCAGACTGATTTCTAGACTGATTCCAAGTACCAACTTGCAATCCCACCATCAATGGAGGATTGTTCCTCTTCACATTCTCACCAGCATCTACTGTCACCTGAGATTCTGATTTTAGACATTCTGGCTGGTGTGAGGTGGAATCTCAGGGTTCTTTTGATTTGCATTTCCATGACTAAGGATGCTGAGTATTTTTTTAGGTGCTTCTATGCCATTCACTATTCCTTGTTGTAGAGTTGTAGAATTCTTTGTTTAGCTCTCTATCCCATTTTAAAAATAGAGTTTTTTGGTTCTCTAGAGTCTAACTTCTTGAGTTCTTTTATATAATGGATAATAGCCCTGAACCGAATCTAAGATTGGCAAAAATCTTTTCCCACTCTGTTCTTTGCTGTTTTGTTCCCTTGACAGTGTCCTTAGCCTTACAGATGCTTTGTACATTTTTGAGGTTCTACTGTTGATCTTAGAGCATAAGCCATTAGTGTTCTATACTGAAAATTTTATCTGTTCCCATGCATTCAAGACTCTTACTGGCTTTCCCTTCTATTAGTTTAATGTATCTGGTTTTATGTATATGTTGTTGATCTACTTGGACTTGAGCTTTATACAAGGTGCTAAGAATGTATCGATTTGCATTCTTCTGCATGAAGAGTACCAGTTGAATCAGCACCATTTGTTGAAAGCACTGTCTTTTTTTCCACACGGTTATAGATCTTTTTCAAAGATAAAGTGACCACAGGTATGTGGGTTCATTTCTGTGTCTTCAGTTCTATTGCATTGGTCTCCTTGTCTCTTTATGTATAAATACCACAGAGTTTTTAGCACTATTGCTCTGTTATATGGCATGACAATACAGATGATGATTCCTCCAGAAGTTCTTTTGTTGTTGAGAATAGTTTTCACTACCCTGTGTATTTTGTTTTTCCAAATGTATTTTCAAATTGCTCTTTCTAACACTATGAAGAGTGGAGTTGAAATTTGATGTGGATTGCATTGAATCTCTGGATTGTTTTCAGGAAGATTTCTACTATACTAAACCTGCCAATTCATGAGAACAAGAATTTTTTCCATCTTCTTTGATTTCTTTCTTCAGAATCTTGAAGTTTCTGTTCTAAAGAACTTTTACTTGTTAGTTAGACTCACACCAAGGTATTTTATATTATTTGTGACTATTGCAAATAACAGTTTATCTCATTTCTTTCTCAGCCAATTTTAACTTTCAGTAGAGGAAGGCTAATTATTTGTCTGAGTTAATTTAATAACCAGCCACTTTGCTGAACTTCTTTTAAAAGTTTTAAAGTTCTCTCATGTAATTATTGGTATCACTTAAGTATGGTATCATATCATCTGCAAAAAGTGATATTTTGACTTCTTCCTTTATAATTCCTTTGCCTTGATTTTCTTTGTTGTCTTATTGCTCTGGCTAGGATTTCATTTACTCTACTGAATAGGTAAGGGGAGAGTAGGCAGCCTTGTCTAGTCCCTGATTTTAATGAGACTGCTTCAAGTTTCTCTCTATTTACTTTGATGTTGGCTAATGGTATGCTGTATATTATTTTTACTACATTTAGGGGTAGGACTTGAATTCCTGGTCTTTTCAAGACCTTTAACATGAATTAAATTTTGAAAATTTTTTCTCAACACCTACAGATATATTCATGTGTGTTTTGTTTTTTCATTAAGTTTGTTTATGTAGTAGATTAAATTTGTGGATTCTGTATATTGAACCATTCCTGCATCTATGGGATGAAGTCTACTTGATCATAAAGAATGATTTTCTGGGAATGTTCTTGGATTTGATTTTCAAAAATTTTATTGAGTATTTTTGCATTGCTGTTAATAAGGGGGATTGATCTGAAGTTCACTTTTTTGGTTGGGCCTTTATGTAGCTTAGAGATAAGGGTAATTGTGGCTTTAAAGAATAAATTCCTTCTTTTTCTACTTAGTATAATAGTTTGGAGAGTATTGGTTTTATGTCTTATTTGAAGGTTTGATAGAATTCTGCTCTAAATCCATCTGGTCCTGGGCTTTTTTGGGGGGGTGGTGTTGAGAGACTTTTAATGACTGCTTCTATTTATTTAGGAGTTACGGTATTTAGATGTTTTTATCCAATCCTCATTTAAATTTTTTATCTGTTATCTGTCTACAAAATTTCCATTTCATTCAGATTTTCCAATTTTGTTGAGTATAGGCTTTTGTACTAGGATCTGATGATTTTTTTTTAATTTCCTCAGTTTCTGTTGTTACCTCTCTCTCTCCTTTTTCGTTTCTGATTTTGTTAATTGGGTACTATCTCTATGCCCTCTGGTTAGTCTGGCTAAGGATTTATCTATCTTGTTGATTTTCTCAAAGAACCAACTGCTAGTTTTGTTGATTGTTTATAAAGATTCATTTTGTTTCTAGATGGCTTATTTCAGCCCTTAGCTTGATTATTTCCTAGGATATGGTAAATATTAAAAAGTGCCTTAACCTTTTATCCCACACTAGTGCTGTCTCTCATGAGGCCATCTGGCACTGCAGGGATATCTAACTAGGTGCTTCAAGCCACTTCTCAGAAATCAAGCGAGGTTCACTCCATATCCCTTGCTGCTTCTGACCAGGTAGATACAACTGCCCTGACATATTCCTTTTCTCCCCTGCCCTTTACAAACCTGAACCACATTCATCAACTTATCAAACAGGTTTATATGTTAATGTCTCAATCTACAAACCCTCTATTAACTATGTTTACAAGCAAAGGACAAAGATATAAACTGCCCATTTATATGAGATAAATAGATCCATAGAAATATTTAGAAATAATAGTAACAAACTTATGAAGCTAAGATGCTCTGAGAGAAACATAAACATCTGCCTTGACCTCCTCTGTCAATCTCTGCGTCCTGCCTCCTCTTCAGCCTTCCTAGACCTTTAGCTGCCTATCTCTTTATAGTCCAATCATATATCACCTCCACATAAATCTACACTTGGGTATATTTGCTTCTTTGTGTTTTACAGACTTCAGGTGTGCTGTCAAGCTGAAAATGTAAGCTCTCTCCAGTTTCTTTTTGGGTACACTCAGAGCTATGAGTTTTTCTCTTAGCACTGTTTTCACTGTGTCCCATAGTTTTAGTTATATTGTAGATTCATTTTTAGTAAATTCTAAACTGTCTTTCTCTTTTTTTCTCTGACAATTCATTATTGAGCAGATCATTTATCAACTTCCATGTGTATGTGTGATTTTTGTTGTTTCTGTTGTTATTGAGGAGTAGCCCTAGTTCATGTTGATCTAATAGGTTTTATGGGGTTATTTCAATCTTCTCATATCTGTTGAGGCCTGTTTTGTGACAAATTATATTGTCAGTTTTGGAGAATATACCATCATGTGTTGAGAAGGTAAATTCTTTTGTTTTAAGATAAGATGTTCTGTAGATATCTGTTATATCAATTTGGTTTAAAACTTCTATAAATTTCACCGTGTCTCTATTTAGTTTCCCCTTCTATAATTTTTCCATTGATGAGAGTAGGATGTTCAAGTATTCTGTTCTTATTGTGTAAGATGCAATGTGTGCTTTGAGCTTAATAAAGTTTCCTTTATGAATGTGGGTGCCCTTGCATTTGTAGCATACATGTTCAGGATTGAGTGTTTATCTTGGTAAATGGAAGTTGATAAATGCTCTGCTCAGTGATGAATTGTCACAAAAGAAAAAGAGAAAGAACTTTTAGAATTTACTAAAAACGGAGGTACAAAAATGTGTATGAAGTGTCCTTCCTTGTCTGTTTGTATAACTTTTGGTTGAATGTTGTTTCATTCTATATTAGAATGGTTACTCTAGCCTGTTTCATTCAATCATTTGCTTGGAAATTTTTCTCCAGCCTTTTACTCTGAGGTTGTGTTTTTCTTTGTCATTAAAGTGAATTTCCTCTATGCAGCAAAATGCTAGGTCCTGTTTACATATTCAATCAGTTAGTATATGACTTTTTATTGGGGAACTGAGTGCACTGATGTTAAGAAATATTAAAGAAAAGTTTGGCAATCTTATTTTTGGTTTCTTGCTTTTTTCTAGGGTTCAGTTTCCCTTCTGGTGTTAGAGTTTTCTATCAATTATCCTTTGTAGGACTAGACTTGTGGAAAAATATAGTGTAAATTTATTTTTGTTATGTAATATCTTGGTTTCTCTCTCTATGATAATTGAGAGTTTTGCTAGATATAGTAGCCTGTGCTGGCATTTATGTTCTTTTCAGGTCTGTGTGACAGCTGCCCAGGATCTTCTGGCTTTTAGAGTCTCTGTGAGAAGTCTGGTATAATTGTGATGTCTGTATTTATATGATATTTGACCATTTTCCTTTTTACTGCTTTTAATATTCTTTCTTTGTTTTGTGCATACACTGTTTTGATTATTATCTGATGAAAGGGATTTCTTTTCTGTTCCTGTTAATTTGGGGTTATGTAGGCTACTTGTATGTTCATGGGCATCTTTTTATTTAGGTTACATAATTCTTCTATAATTAAGTTGAAGATATTTACTCTGCCTTTGAGTTGGAAATCTTTGCTTTCTTCTGTACCTCTTATTTTTGGGTTTTGGTCTTCCCATTGTGTCCTGGAATTTCTGGATGTTTTGGGATAGGAGCTATTTTCATTTTGCCTTTTCTTTGACTGTTGTGTCAAGTTATAAGTTGGCATGTATTATCTACCTCTAGATAAACACTCTAATTTTCTACATTGTCCAGATTAGTTGGCAATAGAAATCTTATCAAACACAGGAGGTTAATACATTAAATTCTATCATTCCAGGAAGCAGTTGGAAAATAAGCCAAGATTGTAGATATGAATAGAGCCCTTAAAACACAGAGAGACTTGTTCAGCCACTTATAGTCGTCCCAAAACTTATAAATAAAGATATAGATCTACCTTTCACCTGCTATTGGAGACAATACTTAATTTTGAACACTACCAGTCGAAGTAAATTAATTGGGTGCTTCTCTTGGATGCATGAATACCTGAGTTCTAACTCAACATTATATAAATCAGGATTGATAATATATACAATGTTTAGAAGGTACAGACAAATGAACAGAAGTATAACATCATCTTCAGCTATGTATAGAGTTCAAGGCTAGCTTAGACTATACAGTATCAAGAAACCAAGATAGGACCTCTGACCTTAAAAATACTTTAATGTCTTACAAAGAGACCCATGTCAAAAAATGAACCTTCTGGTGACTTTATCAAATGTAGACCGGTCTAAACCAAAATCATAGAATTTTGAATATCCTATATCTCTGTAAACACATAATTTACTAGGATACATGTGACTGAGTAGCAAATGAACCTTATTAATAACAATTCAAATGAGACATAAAATTAAAAGAAAAGAAAAACTAATATCTGCTCACCTATACTATAGGAAAGTATGGCAGATTTATAAAGAGGGTACCTCCAGTGGTGGAGGATTTGGTATCCAAAACTCAAAAGTAAGTAATAAAATCTTGAAGTCTCATGTATGAAATTTATATATGTAGACAAGAGAAACTGCTCAGGGGTGGGACTCCCTTCACTGCTGTCCACTCCTTTCTACCATTTGTTTCCTACAAAATTTATACCAGGATATATCTAGGAATAAATTTCTAAAACTATGAACAGAGTCACCAACAAGGAAAAAAAATCTTGAAATCTTCAACAACAAGAAAACAAACATGAAGAATGTTTTAAAGTTTGTTTCAGAACTTTTTCTATGACATAATTTTGTAACAAAAGAAATCAGTACAGAAAATCAGTGAGTCTGATAGCCGTGCTTTGATAAGTTAAAGAAGGTAGAGAGACACTTGGAAAATAACCAAAAAGAAGAAAGTGGTGGCCCAAACTAACAGAATCAAATATGAGCAGGAAAGCATTACAACAGAGACAAAAGAAATGCAGCATAAAAAATGCAGAATACTGTAAGAGAACACTTTTAAAACCTGTATTATAGTAAGTTGAAAAAAATAATTTTCTTGATTCTTACAAACTACCAAACTTTAACTAAATAAAAAAAAATCAACAATATAAGCAAACCTATAAGTAAGAGATTCAAACAGAAATACAAGTCATTTCTACTAAAAAATGTCTACATCCAAATAGAGTCACAGCACAATTCTAACAGACTTTCAAAGAACTGCAACAAATCCTTCTAAAATAATTATAATGATAATTAATTATAATAACAAAAACAACAAAGGGTCCTCCCCAAATTTGTTCTATGAAGACTGTATTTTTATAATAGCAAAACTAATTACACATACACACACACACACACACACACACACTATATATTTATATCCTTAATAAAATCCTCAAAAAGAAAAAAAAACTAGCAAGCCAAATATATTAAGAGCACCAGCCAAAATAACTAAGTGGACTTTATCCAAAAAATGCAGGGTATCCTCCGCATATCTCAATAAATATAAATGATAAAAATCTCAAAGAAAAGAAGTCACATGATCATTCCAAAAGATGTAGCAGAGGTTTTTAACAAAAAACACAAATGGTTTCATGATAAAGGCCCAAGAAAGTGTAGGACTACTGAAACATGCTTCAACAAAAAACAGCTATCTGCAACAAACTCACAGCCAACATTATTCTAAATGAATAAAAAATGGGAAAAAAAACATGTTAAAATAAAGAATGATATACAGCTAATGATGTCAAGCACTTCCTTAGATGCTTCTCAGCCATTCGATATTCCTCAATTGAGAACTTTTTGCTCAGCTCTGTACCCCATTTTTAATAGGGTTGTTTGATTCTCTGGTATCTAGCTTCTTGAGTTCTTTGTATACCTTGGATATTAGGCCTCTATCTGATGTGGGGTTTGGTAAAGATCTTTCCCACTCTGATGGCTGCCATTTTGTTTTCTTGACAGTGTCCTTAGTCTTACAGAAATTTTGCAATCTCATTAAGTCCCATTTGTCAATCTTTGACCTTAGAGCATGAGCATGTATTTGTATACTTTTATGCAATAATGCTTAAAATTTGTACATTTATCTTTGTTTTTTTAAATAAAGTTGTTCAATAAAAAAAGAACATCATATCTATGAAGAGACTCAAAAAGTTAGAAACTGAAAAATATCCCATGATCATTGATTAATACAATTTATATTGTGAATATGGTTATCTAATAGCAATTGCGGATTAACTGCAAATTCAATTAAAATACCCACCACAATCATTACAGAAATAGAAATATAATCCTAAAATTCATATAGAATCCAAAAAGCCCCTAGGTAGTGAGAGAAATCATATGGGCATTGAGAAAAAATATTGGAGACCAATGAATTGATTGCTATTTCAGACTTCAAGGTACATTTTAGAGTTCTAGTTATAAAACAATATGGTACTGGCACAAACCCAAACTTGTAGCCCAGTGGAATATGACAGAGACCCAAGAATGAGTACTCACAACTATAGTTGTCTGATATATGGCAAAGAAACACACATATACACATACAAACAGAAAGATAGTATATTTAAAAGTGGATGTCCATACGCAGAAGAATAAAATTAGAACCATGTATTCAACCTACACAAAACTGGTTTCCATTGGTCAAAGATCTAAATTTGTAACCCTAGAATATTAAAATTTCTAGAAGAAAAAATAGGCAGTACTATATAAGATATAGATGTGTAAAACTTTATTGGAGATGTAGCTCATTAGCAAATAAATTAAAGCTAATAGTTGACTACTGGGAGCTCAAATGAAAAATCTGAACAGCTATAGAAACAATCAAATGACGGAAAAGTAAGCCAGAGGAATAGGACAGAATCTTTTACAGCCATACATCTAAGAGAGGATTAATATCTAGAATATAAAATTCAAGGAAAAAATGACTCGACTAAAAACAAGGTATGGATCTAAACAGAATTCTCAATAAAAGAAACAAAACTGGATAAGAAATGTCCCCCAAAACTGTTCAACATACTTCCCAACTGGGAAAATGCAAATCAAACAACTCTGAGTTTTCAACTCTCTTCAATCTGAATTGTCAGTCAACAGAACAGCAGAGCATATCATGGCAATGTTATGGAGAATGAGGAACTGCCATACAGGAACACAATTTGGTATAGCTTCTCTTGAAATCAGTATAGATAAACAGAAAGTAAAAATAAACCTACCCTAAAACAAGTTATAGCCCTCCTTAGCATATGCTCTACAGACTCATAATCTTACTCCACAGATACTGGCTTGTCAATGTTCATAGTCACTCTAATCATAATATCTTGGAAACAATATAATTGCCCTTCCACAGATAAAAGGACAAGGAAAATGTGCCACAGAGACACAGTGGAATACTACTGATCTGTAAAAAAAATAAACATAAAATATACAGATAAATTAATAGATCTATCAAAAATTATACTGAGATGACACAGGCCATGAAAGACCAATCTGCTTGTGCCATTTTATTTGTTGCTCTGAACTCCAAATTCTCAGATATGAGTGTATGAGATGGAATAACCACGGAATGCAACAAAATATGAAAGGATTACAGGTGGATGGGGCATGTAGATAGGGTATAGGAATGTATAGGAGACATGAGGGGAGGAACTGGATAAAAGGCCATTAATACATTTATAGGCATGTAACAATAGCAATCAAAGAAATAGAAGATTTGAACTTAGGAGTGGAGGAGCAGCCAGGAGAAAGTTAAAGGGAAGGTAACGAGGAGGGACTAGATGAAAGAAAATATAGGGAATGTGATTTAATTGTATTTAAACTAAACTTTTCTAAAAAATAATAAGTCAGAGTTAAATATAAAAATAGACTGTTGTAACCATAGAAAATAATAGGAATTGTGAAATTTGACTAAGTGCCATTTATATTATGATATGCCCATGAGCTTATAGGGACAGGAGTGGAAGCCATGACATAAATATGATGCATTTGGATTTCAATTTGAGAAAAGGTAGATTTGTAATGGTTAATAGGGTATACAAGCTTGAAAGCTCTAGATGCCACTAGGACATGAGCATCTAAGCATGTCTGGGAAAGTTTATGAAGACTGAGTCAAGTGAGGTTGGGAAACTTTCCCAAACATATTACATGGGGTCCTGACCTAATAGGAAGCAGAAAGTCAGCAGAAGGCAGCAGAAGGCCAGCATTAGTTGTGGAGCAAAACATTCTGTCCTGCAGAGCAGCATAAAATGTGTGATGTTCTAAAATTATATAAACATTCAGCCTTGCAGGCAGAAACTTTTAAGGTCAAAAAGTAAACATCTCAAAGGCTTTAGGAAGTTACTGAAACTAACCAGGTTCACTAGATTACCACACTGCCAAGCATATGTAAACCGTGGGACTGATAACAAATCTCATCTGAACTGAGCTGCCGACAAGACTTGAGATCAAACTATCTGAACACAAGACCCCAATGAAAGAGCTAGAGAAAGGATTGAAAGAGCTTCCCCCATGGGAAGAACAGCATCATCAACCAGCCAAGACACTGAGGTGGGGAAAGGGTGATTGAGAGAAGGAGCACCTTCATGGAAGCAAGGTGAGGGGGAGGAGAGAGGGGAGCTGGGGGGAAGAGTATAACATTTGAAATGTAAATTTAGAGAATATCCAATAAAATTGAAAAAAGAAAAAGAAAATCAGTACTTTTGTAAGCTCTCTCCTCAGCCATGGGTCCACAGACACCAATTCCCCATTCTCTCAAGGGTAAGGTCACTGGGCACTTCAAATCACTCTTGTCAAGGATGAAACCCTGTAGCTCATCTGTTAGCACTCCCAATCAATGCTCTGGTCTGAAATTTCCTTGACACCAAGCTCTTAGACCATAGTTCTGAAATGATTGGCATGCCAAACATTTCCCTGTTATAATTTGTTTCTTGAAATTAACATTATTGCAACGTGCTGGAGGCCGATCAGTAAGTTCATGATTACTTGAAAAACACATCTCTCTGTATTGTATCTGTGCTGGTTTTTAATGAATATTTGGACAAAAAGGAAATAAATAGTAAAGGGATCCATATTAAAATCAAACTAAATGGTCAACTGCACTTTGCCAATCTCCGGGTAGCATTTTGGCACAAAACTCAATTTTCTCTTAGAATAATTTGCATTGGGATTATGGGCTAAATGTTCTCAAAGTATCTAAGCTATAATTCTTTATGAGACTATACTTTGGCATTTAGCTGCAGCATACACAAGCCCCACTTACATGCTCAGTCTTTACATTTATCCAAATTTTCTATAAGGTGGCAGCCAAGTTTTAATGAAAAGCATTGCTTTGTGTCAGGATTTGCTTGCTTTGGGCATTTTTTCTAAAGGGATTTGCTTTAAGTTAAATATCTACTGCCTGAACTTTTGCTAAATTTCTGCTGGTGAATTAAAGCCATTTTCGTAAACCATCAATCTTCCAAAATATCTAAATCTTTGCAAAAGAACTGAAAATGGAAGTAAGTATTACTTGTGGGATCTGATGGTGTGTCTCTTTAGGCAATTCCTGCTATTTAAATGAAACTTGCATTTCAAAGTCCATTGGGTATATTTTCTCATGGTGAGGCATGCGATATTCAAACAGAGCAAAGCAAAACAAAGGCAGAATAAAAAAAGAGAAATATTTAAAGAGAAAAAATAATCAAAAACAGTGTGTGGAGGTCTAGAAAGTCAGGCCACTGGAAAGTGCAGAAGCTGCATTATCTGTATATAATGTGGTTATAATCCTACACTGGTCAGCAGCTATAATGGAGAAGGTAATGTGAAAGAGGTTTTATATGCTTTTTAGAACTATAAAGGGAGTGTGAGTGGATTTTAAACATTTTGATTAGCACCACAAAGATTTTAATGCTTTATTTAAACAGTTTGCTATAGGGCAAACACATTTGGCCAACAAGTGAAATGCAAGGCAGGGTATCAGTTTCTCTGTTTTCTATTAAGTAATGTTGCGAAGTAAGCAGAAGTTGGATTCAGATATCAGATAATTATCTCCACACTGTGTGTCACAGTAAATAATTTTAATTGGTTTAACTTCAGGGACCATTACTGGCCTAATTAGAAACATGAAAAGGCTACAAGTATTAGGAAATATCCTGAAGGAATGAGAACATTAGCAATTCTGTCAAGCCATTTTTAAAATAAGTACACAGTAGCAGCCAGATTTCAGGGAGACGCATGATACTTGAAAGGTGCTTTTAGTAAAACCATGCTAGTCACTGTAAGAGAGCCGCACTGGGAAGCACACAAATTGGGTAAGAGGCTGGCATGGGGGATGCTTCTGTGTTTAAAAGTGTTCTCTTCTTTTCCTAAGTGCTCTTTCCAAAAGATGAAGGATGATAAATTCAAAGCGAGAGGACTAGAACTGTGGTTGAATAAATCCTTATTGAGAAGGCATTGATTTACGGAAAGACGAAAGAATCTGTGAGGCAAGTGGCTCTGCCTAAGACACAGACACCAAGGCAAGAAGTTCTTAGCAGTTGCTACAATTTTATCCATTTCAGTTTTCCAAAAAGTGCAAGAAGCATGGCTACTGTGAAGCATACACGTGCTTTATGACGGAGCAGATCGTCTGAAAATGGATATAACTGGAAGGACATGGGAGATTTTATTACATCAAAGATTGTTCTTCAAACAACCCCTCTTTATTTTAAAATAATAATATACCCAGTTCAAAGAGCGACCTCTTTAAAAGACATATGCAGAATGACATAGAAAGACTGCAGTGAAAAATACTACCTCAGAGTTTAGGATCAACAGTGACTTAGAAGTTTGTCCTAATGAGATTTAGTTTCTACCTTTCTATTTTCTGAAATAACAAATGGTGACATTAGAGTATTTGAGATGGATGTAAGAGATTTAATGGACTGGGTCTCTTTAAATAGCAAGCATAGTTTAGCTATTTTTATTTTAATCAAATGGATAGAGAAATACTTGGAATGAGAACGTCAGTATTATCTATGAATATTTCTGAAGAAAAACCATGATATTAGAAAATAATTTATAATTCTAATGGTTAAAGATTTCAACTATTCTCAAAAAAATGTCATTTGCAATCTTTTGAAAACCAAGATTTAACCATAATTTCATAATTTATTGAACAAAATTCCTGCTTGTATGAGAAATTCATACCATAACATTTCCTTTTATGTATTCTGAAATTTTTCTTTCTAGATACATGTTCATTAATACACAAAACAGTTTCTTCACTGGATATGGATTTCCACTTAATATCATAAAGTAAAACTACCACTTATCATACCACTTCTATCCACTGTTTCTAAATATTGGAAAGTTCTTTTTTGATCAATGAATATGCAGCAATTTAGACTACAGTTATTTTTAACATTATAACATATTCTCTGCCTTCATAAAAGATTGACAATATATACACACAGAAAAATCAATAATTCATATGGAATAAATCTTACTTATAAATTGTTTTTAGATTTGTTTATAAAGAGAATCATAATTGCTAGCTAATATAAAATAATATTGTCTGTCCACCTGCTCAATATTTAAAATATCTCTAAATGTATAATGGGGAGGGATGGGGGAAAGAGTAAAACTGTAGTTGCTTATACAAATATACATACTTGTCTGAATACATAAACATACATACATATGTTCACATATTTCAGTTTGGTCCATATGTTTAAAAAATAACAGCCTGGTAATTTTGTACCCAACACATCCCCTCTCATAGAACAGCCACAAGTGAGACAAATTGTCCTTGAACAGTGTATCAGCTAGCAAAGTGCAGACTCCTCTTTAGGACACTTCAATTTTGCAGGTCGCTCAAGACTACAATCTTGCCTCTTAACACAAACTTATTTCTTCAATCTCCAGCTTTATTCCTAAAGGAAATTCGAGAATATTTGCTCCCAATTCTTTGCACCATATACACAAACATTAAAATATCCAGATAAATGGGTAAAGGAACACCCTTTTTATTGGATATTCTCTGTATTAATATTTCGGATGTTCCTTTCCCTCAGTCCTATTACCCCTCCCTCTCCCATTACCTACATTAAGGTGCTCACTCTCTCAACAACCCTCTTCCCCATCAATGCATTGGCATTCCTCTACACTGAGAAAACAAGTCTTTCCTGGACCAAAGGCCTCTTTTCCCATTGATGCCAGAGAATGTCATCCTCTGCTACATATGCAACTGGAGCCATGAGTCTCTCCATGCAAATTCATTGGTTGGTGTTTTAGTCCCTGGAAGCTGTGGTGGATTTGGTTAGTTGATAATTTTGTTCTTCCCATGGGGTTACAAACACTTTCAGCTCCTTCAGTCTTTTCTTTAGCTCCTTCATTGGGGTCCCTGTGTTCAGTCTGTTGGTTAGCTGCAAGTACCCTCCTCTATATCAGTATGGCTCCGGCAGAGCCTCTGAGGAGGCATCCATATCAGATTTTTGCCAGTAAGCACTACTTGGCATCAGCAATAGGTTTGGTGGCTGCTTATGGGGTGGATCCCCAGGTGAGACAGATTCTGAATGATCTTTACTCCAATTCCTGCTCCTCTATTTGTCCCATTATTTCCTCCCATGAGAGTTTTGTTTTCCCTTCTAAGAAGGGCTGAGGCATCTAACTTCTGCTTTTTGTCTGTTTGAGCTTCATAATTTCTGTGAATTATTTCATGGATGTTCTGAGCCTTATGGGTTAATATCTGTGTCGTGCGCCCCACTTCCCGCCGGCAGGAAAAGGTGTGCAAAAACAGGATTCTTCTGCGAACAACCTTTATTGTATGTTGAAGAGGAAGACGCCGGGCAGGAAAAGGCACCCTAATTTATACCCCCCAAGGGTGGTGTGTCGCTGTGTGATTGGCTGCCCGCCAGTGGTCTGATCGTGACGCCCAGAGGTGGGCGGTGACTTGGCTAGCACCACTCTTTGCACATGTGCCCAGTGGTTATTTACCACACTTTAGCTGATTCATGGCACCTGAAACCAGCACCATCTTGTAAGGGTGCAACCTTCGGCCCTCAACATATCTGCTTATCAGTGAGTGCATGCCATGAGTGTTCTTTTGTGACTGGGTTACCACACTCAGGATGATAGCTTCAAGTTCCATCCATTTGCCTAGGAATTTCATAAAGTCATTGTTTTTAATAGCTGAGTAGTACTAAATTGTGTAAATGTACCACAATTTCTGTATCCATTCCTCTGTTGAAGGAATCTGGCTTATTTCCAGCTTCTTGCTATTATAAATAAGGGCACTATAAACATGATGGAACATGTGTCCTTATTAGATGCTGGAGCTTCTTTTCCATATGTGCTCAGGAGTGGTATAGCTGGGTCTACCAGTAGTACTATGTCCAATTTTCTGAGAAACCACCAGACTGATTTCCAGAGTGGTTGTACCAGCTTACAACCCTACCACCAACAAGAAGGAGTATTCCTCTTTCTCTAAATTTTTGCCAGCATCTGCTGTTACATGAGCGTTTAATTTTAGCCATTCTGACTGGTGTGAGGTGGAATCTCAGGGTTGTTTTGATTTGAATTGCCCGATGACTAGGGATGTTGGACATTTCTTTAGGTGCTTCTCAGCCATTTGATATTCCTCAGTTGAGAATTCCTTGTTTAGCTCTGTACCCTATTTTAAATAGAATTTGTTTGATTCTCTAGAGTCTAAGTTCTTTTGGTGTTCTTTGTATATATTGGATATTAGCCCTCTGTCAGATGTAGGATTGGTAAAGATATTTCTCCAATCTGTTGGTTGCTGTTTTGTCCTTTAGACGGTGTCCTTTGCCTTACAGAAGCTTTACAATTTCATGAGGTCCCATTTGACGATTCTTGATTTTAGAGCATAAGCCATTGGAAGTTTTCCCCTGTGCCTATGTTAATGGACCACAATGACCTATGTCTTCTCACTAAATACTGAAAGAATTTCAGATGGAAGTTAATAGTGATGCATTAGCATTTTTACTATCTTATCAGTGTGTTCTTATACACAGTGATAGTGATTTTTTAATTATTAAAACAATAAATGCTGCCTTAGTATAGGATATATCATTGTATTCAGAAAACAAGAACCATTTAGTGAAGTTACTGTGGCTTTTCTTACTGTGGATCTCCTGGGTTATGCCATTGTCACCTATATCCCTCAACTGGAAGCGTAAGGATGGTCAATAAATTCAACAATGACATAACCAAGACCCTCTTATTATTCTCCAAGGTCTGAATAAATTTGACTGCATGAAATAACAAAACTTTTTAATGAACAACTATTGGTGGTGTTGTTAATGTGTTGCTTCAGTAATCTGCAAACTTTTGAGGTTTTAAAATTATTTCTTTTTTAAAGGAGCCTCAAGTGAATTCTGGCATTGCTTAAGACATGATTAAAACTGTAAAAAGAATTTTACTTAGTTATACTTACAAATAACTGCTAAGGTTCTGATTAGTCACCCAAAAAAATTATCGCTTTAGAACACAGATTCTCACTCTCCATTGTGGACTGTGGGTTATCACAGAAGCTTTGGAAAAATGTATTTTTCTAAACCCTATGTTAGAACATATCCTTCAACATTTTAATGTTACCTAGGAAGCAATATTAAATACCTAAAAGAGACAAATGAATTCAAGCCAGGAATAAAATTTTGTATAAAATTATTCTAGCTTTTTCATTGCTTTACTGCCAGATCTTTAAGAGAAGATAAGATGATGGATTAGAAACATGAAAGCATTTATATATCAATTTACACAAGTGACAACTGAATGTACTAAGACTGATGTGGAAAATAATAAAGGCAATCATTTGATTAAAAAAAGACTTTCAGTCTAAGTATCTCTTTCCATGGAGTGACAGTGAGTACCAGGAACAATGCAGTGAGGAGACAGTGCCTTGAAAACACAAGTCAGATCTGCATCCCACTGTTCATAGAGGTACTGTTACAACCTCAACCCGGATACCTATCAATGAAGACATTTTTAAAATGTGATGTGTGTTTGTGTGTGTTTCTAGCTATATGAAAAATAAAACCTCCGTCAATGTAATATTATTCTGTTATACAGTTCTTTTGTGCTACTTAGCCATGGTTAAGCTTCACTGTCAACTTGGCAGGACTTTGCATCACCTAGCAAGCATACTATAGCGTGAGTCGATGAAGGTGTTTTCTGAAGGGTTCAGTGGAGGAAAGTAGACACACCCTAAACATGCCTGACATCAACCAGTGGGCTAAGTCTCTCTGAGGGAGTGAATAAAAGACCAACATATACATATACATATTCTCTTCTGTGACTCCAGAAGCCACTGGAGCTATCTGTCTTCCTCTCTGTCCTGCTCCTATGCAGTGAGAGACAGTGGGATTTTCAAACTCCAAAGTTATTTCTTTGGGGTATTTTACTACATCATTAAAAAAAAAAAAAAACAGATCATTTGCAATTTAGTGGAAGGAATTAAAAATATGCGTAAAATATTTACTTATAAAAAAGTATGAAAGCTGAACGGAGACACTTGACAGGGACCAAGGTAATACTCAGTGGGGATGGGCAAGAAAGACCTAAATGTAAACAAATATGCTATAGGCATACATAAAATGTGATATGCAACCTATTGTTTTCTATAATTAATTGGTTGATAAAAGTGAAAAATATCACTTTGCAGATGCAACTATAAACCCTATACATTTTTGCTTTCAAAAATAATACTATATATAATGCCAATTTAAAAATAATACTATATATAATGCCAACTTAAAAATAAGGTTTAAATTTCTGTTATACCTTTTATCTGGAAACTTTCTACTTTTTTCTTTAGAATTTTTGTTATCCCAGAATTTTAAAAAATTAGTTTATTTACAGTATAGTAAATTAAACACACTAATGTAATTATTATAAGTATTTTTATATTATTATGATAGTACTTAGTGACTTGTTTTTGTGTACTTAGCAAGAAATATCAGATATAAATAGTACTTTCTCTATGCAATATTGGTAGATAATTTATATTCCTAAGAAAATGTATCATGTCAACTTTGTTTGTGGGGGGTGTGCATTGCTATAATAATTTGATACCTCATTGGTTTGAGATTCACAATATCGTTAAACCATCCATTTCATGATAATGACATAATTTCTGTCATCTTTTTCTGCCCCCCATATCTTCCCATGTACCTCTTCTTATGTTCTTTCTCAAATTCAAGGCATCTTTTTATTAATTTTTGTTGTATTCATATGTACAAATATATACGTATATGAAGTATATATATATGAATGTATATGTATGTAATTATTCCTAAATATAACTTATTTAGTCTATGTATTATTATTGTTATTACTATCTGCTTGTATGTTAAAGGCAGATCATGTTTTATGGAGAGCCAATTTCTTTCCTTTTTCCTCAGGAAGGGTCTCACACTCTGGATATTCTTTAGTTTTCTATAGAGTTTTGGTAGGTTGAGGTGTCTTTGTCATTTCTCTGTCCACTTTGGCATGTTTATTTCTGTTGTCTTTGTTCCAGTCTTGTTTGGGCAACAATGTTGATGAGATTTTGTGCCATGTGACTTCTGACATTGCAAAAAAAAGGAAATCATAACAAACTCCTGGATTCTCTTGCTATCTCAATGTCTGCCTGTTCTTCAAAGAGAATCCCAGACTCTGACATGTAGTAGTTGCATTATAGATGTGTCCAATAGGAATGTGCTTCATATTTTTGCAGTTTGATTTATTGTGTTTTTCTGTAATGGTCTCTGCAGTTACATAGAGAACCTGTTTTGAAGAATGATTATTTCACTCATTGTAAGAATAAGGACAAAATTTATAATGTAGAGAGTGCTGATTTAGTAAAGTAGGGGACATAGGTTCTACTTTATTATCTGTGGCTTCATTAGACCTTGGTATTAGGCTAAGTTTCAGTATCAAGCTTAATTTTTTTGGTTGAACTTGTCTTTTTCTTAAATAAAAATAGATTTTGTTTTGTACAATGTAGTTGACTATAGTTTTCCAACCGACCACTTCTCCCAGATCTTTCCACTCCTACCGTATTCTGCACCTGTTTGTTATCACTTACTAGAAAACAAACAGGTACATAAAAACATAATAAAATAAGCTAAGGACAAACTAATAAATCTTCATGTGAAAAAACAAACAGTAAAAACGAACCAAGAAAAAGACACAGGAAACACATAGAGACACAGAGACATATATATCTTGCACACATATTAGTTCCATAAAACACCAAACTATGGCAACCATAATGTGAAAGCAAAAGAGCTGTATGAAAATAAAAAGGTTAGTTAAAGTTTTTCTTTTTTGAGTCCAGCTCCCAAAATATCATTAAGTTCGTTATATATTGGGTATCTATCTGTAGATTGTCCTGAATCTATTTGTATTTTACTGTTAATTCCACTTCCCTAAGAAGGGCTGGCTAGTCACATGACTCCAACTGAAGCCTCCCATTTTAATTACTAAAATAAAGAAAAGCCAGTGGCTGTGTGGAAAGAGGGAATTAGAGAGGGCTGAGAGGTCGGGAGAAGGTCAGAGGAAGGAGGTTAGAGGTCGAGGCAACATGGAGCTTCCAAAGGACCAGCTGGACCCAGGTGGGATTTATTGGTGTTAAAAAGCTATGAATATTAAGGATATTAATGGTCTAATATTATATAGAGGGGCAGTTTGTATCTTTGTCTATTTGATGCAATCTTGTGTAGAGGATTTGTGGGTTGAGATTTGAATAGATAAACCTGTATGAAAAGCTATAGGTTTGTAGAGTTGTGTTTGTGTGGGATTTGGGGTACAGAAATACCCCAGGACAGAGGCAGAGAACAGGTGGTAGAAAACCGACAAGGAAGGGAGTTGTGCAGACAGACCAGTTAAGCTGTGGTGGCATTTTGGACAGGACCGGATGCCAGAGGTACGTGTGGCTCCGAACTAAAACCGGGCTTGAGGAGTGAGACCGCATGACTGGTAAAGAAATAAATGTTCTATTTTTTTAATATTTACTGCAACATCTATCTGTACTGAACATGTGGACTTTATTTGAGTATGGCTTGTACACCAAGTTGGTTTCCTTTGGAGAAAACCAATTTTTCCTTATGAGAGGTCACCAAATGGAAACAGCTTCTGGTTTAGGGATGGGAGTTATGCCCATTCCCCCTCTCAACACTGGAACACCATGTTGTCATATTCTCTACAAGTTTGTAAAATTATCAGTCCTACTGGTTCTAGAAAGCCTTGTTTCCTTCAAATCCTCCATTCCCAGGGCCTCGTGCACTCATTCTGCCTCCCCTTCCCAGGGTTCCCTGAGCCTGGAGAAGGGATTTATTGGAGACATTCCTTTATTAGAGACATTGAGGGTTTCCTTTTAATATTGAGCCTTTTGTAGCTTATATTTTTTTTCCTTCTCCCTTTTCTTTAAGGGGCGAGTTCACAAAACAGGAGGAAAGGACATGGTAGACTGAGAAGTAAGCATGAAGGGGGAGTTAGATGTAAAATTCCCAAATAATCCAGAAAATTAGTATGTTGGAAAAAGATTTAGTGTTCCAAGGTCTCTTATTCCAGTTATGAGTTTCTGTATTTGTTAGCATCTGCTGTATGATGAGCTTTCTCTGATAATGGCTGAGTAATACTCTGATCTATGGGTATTGCTGAATGTGATTTGGAGTCATCCTATTGCTACATTCCTAAGCACTACAACAGTATTTTTTATTTACATGGATCCATGGACTATCTATTCTCAGGTTCCTGGCCACTGAGCACCATTAGGAATGAGTTCCATCTCATGAACTGGGCCTTAAGTGCAGTCAGTGAATGATCAGTTACTCTTACAATGTTTGTACCACTATTTCAATACCATAACTTGCAGGCATGTTAACACCTTATAATGAAGTTTTATAGATTGCTAGGTTTTTGCCTTCCTCCTTTTACTGTCTGGTTTTGTCTGAAGTTGACACAAGCTGGAGCTATCAGAAAAAGGAGCCTCCATTGAGGAAATGCCTCTATGAGATCCAGCTGTAAGGCATTTTCTCATCTAGTGATCAAGGAGGGAGGCCCAGCCCATTGTGGGTGGAGCCATCCCTGGGCTGGTAGACCTGGGTTCTGTAAGAAAGCCAGTTGAGCAAGCCAGAGGATGCAAGCCAGTAAGTAACATCCCTCCATGGCCTCTGCATCAGCTCCTGCTTCCTGACCTGCTTGAGTTCCAGTCCTGTCTGACTTTGGTGATGAACAGTGATATGGAAGTGTAAGCTGAATAAACCCTTTCCCTACCAACTTGCTTCTTGGTCATGATGTTTTGTGCAGGAATAGAAACCCTGACTAAGACTCCCTAACAGTATGTAGTGCACCTTTTAGTATCATAAACATTAGTATGTAAGCCCCAATAAGTTAGAATTAAGTCCAACTAAAGATCTCTTGATTACCACCAAAGTATGAATGCTACTTACTACTGTACCTCAGAGTTATACCTAGTTGTTGTGGGTTATAGACATTTTATCTGGGTAGGAATGTTGGTTCCTGCTTTTAGATATTTTTATAGTACATTCTGGCCATATTAAAGCTAATTCTTAGAAAAAAAAGCTTTCAGGTAATTCCCAACTGAGAGGCCTCTAGGTCCTGTGTCTGAAGTGTATGGTGTCTTCAACAATAGAGAACATACCTACCAATAAGGTACTATAGAAAGAATATGAACTTATTATTTGAAATTTGTGATAGATAGAATAAAATGACACCCATAGGCCCAGAAGGAGTAGTCATCTTAGAAAGTGTGGCCTTTTGGAGTAGGTGTGGTGGTTTTGGAAGAAGTCTTTAATTGTGGGTCATATTTGAGATTTCAGATGTTCAAATGAGGCAAGGTTTCCAAGGTAGCTCCAATTAAATGTTTTCCCTTATAAGAGTTGCTGTGGTCACTGTGTCTCTTCACAGCAATTGAAAACCATACTTAGACAGAATCCTCTTGAAAAGCCTTGACTAGCAACCAAAAGAGAACATATCTTAATATTCTAGATGATTTTAATATTAAGAATATTTTGCTCATTCAAAAATTATGTTTATAGCATATCATTTTGACAAACTTTATTCTTTCTGGTCTTTTTCTGTTGCAAACAGTAAGTGCATTTTGTTTGTAAAATTAAAGTATGTTTTGCAGGCATTCAGAAATGGAAAACATCTTAAAACACAGTTTTATTTCATCTACATATAAAAGCTATCCCTTTTGTTACCAAGGTTATCAACTTATGCAATGTTACCAAATAGATAACCTAATGGTTATAGTTCTTCTAGTTAGCTTCAATTGTAACTTGACAAAGTATGAAGTTGTCTGAGGGAGTCTCAATTATGGGATTGCATGGACCAACTTGGCTTCTGGATATATCTGTTCTAAATATTCTCAATTGACTGTTTATATAAGGGGTCCAAACCCTCTGTGGAAAGTACCATTACAAGAAAGGGAGCCTCAACAATGAATTAACCAAACAAGAGCTACAGAACAATAGATTCGGTGGTGTTGTTTCTCCAAAACTTCTGTTTAAGTTCCTCCTCTGACTGCCCTAAATAATTATTTGTGAACTGTGAGTATAAGTTTGAGTATTTCTCAAGTTCCTTTGTAACCTGGGATATCTGAATATCTGAAGATAACTCTATTTCATTTTTCCATTTTAAATGACATTTATGTTGTATCCAACAGGGCAGAAATTACAGGGAATACAAAATAATTATTAAAGTAAGGATTTCTAAAATACAACTGACTCTACTAAACTATTTAAGATTTTTAATGCAAAAATGACATTATAACACTTTCTTTTATATAGAAGAATCTCTAATTCATGAACACTGATTAACAACAGATCTTTGAGTTGGAAATATATTCTCAAAAACATTTACTTGATAGGAAAATTATGGCCCACACTAAGCATAGCATCAACTACTCTATCTATTGGTATAGTGACTTTATTAGTATTATTTTGTCTTGTAATATTAAAAAAAGATTTACCTTAAATTCTGCTTTAATTTATTTTGAAAGTTATTTGTGGGCATGGGCAATAAAATGAATAAATGACACAGTTTCAATTTTAAAAACAATATGAAACTTGAAGAAATAAAGTTTATAAATGTACTGTATTATTTTTTATTAAATTGAACAACTTTATTTTAAAAAACAAAGATAAATGTACAGATTTGAAGCATTTTTGCATAAAAGTATGTGAATACATTTTTGTCAGTACTTGATTTTTTTAAAGGTTTGATAGTATGCATCAAAATCTTACTAGTTACAATGAGCATAAAGTACATGTAAAACAAGATGTAACCTGGAAATATTCAAAGTTTTCTTGGTGTGTAAAAATTAAGCATAATGGTTTTTCATTTTCTTTTTTTTGGGGGGGGGGCTTTGTTTTCTTGAACTTCATATAATCTGTGAGTTATGACTGGGGTGTTCAGAGCTTTCTGAGGTCAGCATCCAGTTGTGACTGCATATTATGTCTATTCTTTTGTTACTGGGTTACCTCACTCAGGATGATATTCTCTAGATGCATACATTTTCTTAAGAATTTTATAAAGGCATTGTTTCTGATAGATGAGTAGTCCTCCATTGTGTATATATAGCACAATTTCTGTATCCATTTGTCTACTGAAGGACACCTGGGTTCTTTCCAGCTTCTGGCTACTATAAATAGGCTGCTATGAACATTGTGGTGAGTGTGTTTTTGTTGTATGTTGGAGCTTCTCTGGGGTATATTCCCAGAAGTGGAATAACTGGGTATTTAAGTAGTACTATGTCCAATTTTCTGAGGAATCGCCAGACTGATTTCCAGTGTGGTTGTACCAGTTTACAACCCCATCAACAGTGGAGGAGTGTTCCTCTTTCTCTGCATCCTCGCCAGTATCTGCTGTCATCTGAATTTTTGATCTTGGCCATTCTGGTTAGTGTGAGGTGGAATCTCATGGTTGTTTTTATGTACTGTATTATTTAACAAAATCAACTTTTAAACTAACCGTCAAGGGATGAAATATTCTTAGACTTACATTCTTGAAAAGGTGATAGAATGACCACACCTGTGATAGAAACTTCAATGAGTTTGATTTGAGAAACACAGAAGGTATATAATAACGAAAACAACAACAACGGTTATTTTGTCATTATTTATTGGTAACTAGGCAAAGAATAAAGATTTAGTGGAGGGTATGTCTAAAGAGAGGGCTGAAGAGACTTGATAGTCTGGTTTGTGTTTAATTGAATGTTAGGTTAGTAGGCATCAAACATAGAAGACAGTTAACACCTATTTGCAATAAAGAAAAGTGATGGGGCAGATGCTATATGAAAATCTGTAATGGGATCAGACAATTATCTTGAAAGGATTAATGCTTAGTTTTGAAACAGGGATTGTTACAAAAGTTTTACCCAAGTTTATATCCTGTCAAGAAATTTAATAAATAAAATATAGCTATTCCAAAATCATTAATAATATTGCCGAGAAGAAGTATATTTTAATCTCTTAATATTATTAGTAAAAATATAACTAAGTCAATCTTTTTGTAACTATCTACAATGATTACAGAAAGGTTTCTGTTTTTGTAATAACTCTTTAAAACATTGCAACCTCAAGGGCAGGAAAGGAGGCTCAAAGTGGAAGTCACTCATGCATGAAGATTTGAGTTCAGATTCTGGACACACATAAAAAGACAGGTATGGCCAAGTCACTAGAGCATCTACGGCCACTAAGTTGTGGGGGCAGATAAATGAGTCTCTCTGGAATGTGCAGGCCATCAGCCTAGCTCCAGGCACGATGGGAGTTCCTTCATTAAAAGAGTAAAGGGTGAGCGATAGAGTAGGACACCCAAGTATCCTCTGCCTAGCCCTCATGGACACACAAACATGTGTATGTGAGACATATTTTCATGTAGCACTAAGACACCACACACACACACACACACACACACACAGAGAGAGAGAGAGAGAGAGAGAGAGAGAGAGAGACAGACAGACAGACAGACAGACAGACAGACAGGCCAGGCCGACAGACAGATAGATACAGGGGTAATTCAAACACATTTACTATTTGAGTTATCTCTCTAGTTTCCCATTTTCAAAAGCAGAAAAAAATCAATCATTTACTTGGTTTTCACTGCTCCTTTTGGGTCCCTACAGTTTGCCTCTGTGAAGTGCTTCATATCTTCATGCGTATCTTTTTCAAATGTTGAGGCACTGTGAAGTAGGGTTGTATCTGTGTCTGTCTTTATCTGTTCTAGGCAGCATGCTTCTTATCTGACAGCCTGGTAATCATGGAAGACACTGCATATTAATGATTCAGTGCTTACATAAACAACTGGCCTTGGAGACATCTAACAAAGTAATGTTGTAGGATTTCATTTTGCCTAATTAAATGTAAATAATATCAAGTGTTGTATATGCAAGGATTTTTTTCAGAGCCTCATGAAAATTTTTATGTACACAGAGCATTATGAACTAAGAGTTTTTAGTAGTTGTCTCCTTATTCAGCTATTAGTATAATCTGTTTTGACATCAGACGTATTCTACAAGTGTACGGTACCAGTGCACATGTGCACACTGACTGTTTATGTATGCATGGTACAATTCTCAACTGTGGTATTTTATTATTATTAATATTCTCTTTTGAAGTTGGCAGCCTGTACATTTTTATCTGAGGGTTTGACTCTGCGTCAGGCTTTGGAGGACACATGGTCTCCATGTGGAGCTGGGCTCTCCTTTATCCATCTGTTTTGCTATGTATCAGTATGAAATGCATTCTGACATAGGGTTTTTACTTAAGCAAATGCACCTGATCCTTTCCTTTGGTCTGATTTTATTTACAACACATGCCTCTGGTTAGGGATGTGTGTGTGCGCCTCTGTGTGTGGAAGTATGCATGTGTTTGGCTTTGTAAGAAAGGATTAATTTGCAAAACATGTATAATAAGCTTCTAATGAGCTTATGTTTTCTAATAAAATAATAATTCCAACTTTTTGAATCAGTGGAATGAGATTTTTAAGTTAAAAAAGTTTGAAACCTATAATACACATGTTAATATGCTACAAAATCAGCCTGCTTTTCAAAAGGGTTTTCAGCACCTATATTTAAAAAGCAGAAAAGTGGTTTGGCATCAGAAGTTATGTATGATTCCTGCCCTGAGATACACAGCTTGAAGCCTCCCACAATGTTTTACAAACTCTGGAGTTTTTTGAAGAGCGTATTAAATAAGTAACATTGTCCAATGGGTACGTAAAAAGTAGTGAGCAGGTGAATTTTTGTTTGTTGTTTTGTTTTTTGTTTTTTGTATTTTGTTTTTTTGTAAAATAACAAAGCTAACCTTTCAGAAGACCCAAGACTCACTTTATATTTATATTTGTCTCCTAAAACACTTTAAGTTCAAAAAAATCTTAATGGGTCAACTTCAGACTAGCCTCAACCTCATGACATAGAGAAGAGACAGAGAAACTCTCTTTCCTCCTGCTTTAACCTCCTAAGTGCTCAGGTGACAAGTGTGTCCCATTGTATCTTGATGTTCTGAGGAATAGAAAAATCACTTATTCTGGCTAGATGGAAGCTAGCATGCAATGAGATGAGAACTGAATTATTTTTCTGTGATATCTAGAACATTAGAATATCTAGAGTATTTAAACTGTCTCAGCATCTACACTGATACTTGATAACCTCACATTTATTCATTGTAGCTATACTAATTGGTATGGGTTAAATCATATTTCTGAAAATACTCTTGAGATTCTCTTTAAATGTTATTTTTAGCTTAATACTGTTCAGAACCAGTGGGTCCTTTTTTCCATTTTTTTGGGTGGGTGGGCTTTTGTTTGCTTTGTTTTTGAAACAGGAGCTTGTGTAGCTCAAGTTAGACTATGAAGCTGAGGGTGACCTAGACCATTTGATCTCCCTCCCCTGCCTCCTGAGTCCTAAGAACTTACTCCCGTTCCATATTTATTCTAGGTGGTCAAACCCAGGGTCTTCTGTATGCTGAGCAAATAGTCCACTAAGTAAGCTGTATCCCTACCTACTTTAAACAGATGGTAAGCAATGGCTAGGGTTAGTTACTCTCTATACTAAGGCACAAACATTCTCAGAAACTCCACAAAGCATTGCTTTAATTAGGCATTTTTCCAGTTGCTGGTTCCTGGTGCTTGAGACCAGGATTTTTGTTTTCTTGCTTTTGTTTGTTTGTTTGTTTTCTTTTGTGTGTTTGTTTTTTTCAATACTGAATGTAACATTTCAGCTCTATTCTCTTCAGTTCTTCTGTACTATTCTTTTGTGGCCTTGTGTGGTTCTTAGAATTGTTATTTTAAATATTTTCTCACTTTCAAAAGACTCAGTTTTCATACAAGTTTTTCTTATCTGGACTCTAAGAAGGGAAAAATCTAGCTACCTTATTTTCCTCATGTCTGAGCTCTACTTTCCGAAGTAAGGAGTATTCTAACTTCTCCCTAAGTTTTTGCCAGTGCTTCATCTATGTTGTAGAAGAGGTTGAAATCTCTAGACAGGAAAGTGTGGTAAGAGGCCTTTATTCAGAATTACTAGTCTCTCGTTAGCATTGATATTTTGTTTCTAGCTCCAACTTTTTAAATATATCTTATTTTTATTTAATTACTAAGGCAACATTCTAATTTTTGTAAGATTTCAAACCTATTTCAATATCAAGTATACACTTACATTAATTATACTGTAAATTAATGATGAATGATTATCATGAAAATTAAAAATGGGCAGAGTACCCTGAGATCTGAAAACCCTGATTCCTTTCATTTATTTTCATGAGATACGTGGGCCTTGGTTACTCAGATAATGAATATCCACATTGTTGTGCTATTGACATAAGTATATATTATATAAAATATTGCATATGTTACCTGGGTTTGGAATAGTATATATTGTTCAATACAATAGTCCACACAATAATGTCTACTGAGGGACACAGATGCAGGAATGCACTGCCAGTTCATTGCAACCATTGTTTAAAGGACCATCACAGCTTCCTGAAGGTTATTTAAAGTCTTTAAGTTTCCTCATATCAGAGGTGAAATTACAAATATGGAATAGTCAACTAATGGGGATTTGGCATATCTTTCTACATCACAAGGCTGATTAAGTTAGAAGAAAATTTGGAGATCAAACCCTAGATTGGTATACTTCGAAGCTATGGAAGAAAGCTTGACTCCAGAAGGGGCAAGGAACACAGCATATTTCCTGTTTGCCTATAGCTTGTATTGAGAGGGTTGTTTAATTCATTTTGTTCTGCTATAACACAGTGCCATAGATTGTATGCTTCACAGTGTTCATTGGACTTACCCTTTTATGAGATGGGACAGCAAAGATCTACATAATCTTCGCTTGGCGGTATTGTGGGTATATGCCCACAACACTCTTATAGCCTGGTTCTTTCTAGTACTGGAACTTACTTACTTAAGTAAGGATGTGCTTACATTGCAGCAGAAGGTTCATCTGTTCCTACCTAATTGGACTGGTCCAGAGGTAAACATTTTGTTTCATTTCATTTTCGTTTTGTCAGTGAAACAAAAGAAATATCATTCTCCAAAACAAAGGATGGACAAGATGACTGAACAAGGGAAGAAAAGACCTAACCATTACACAGATTTGTACCTTTAATTAGACTTTTACAGGTGTTTTTCTCCCTCCGTATTTTCTCCTGGTTGTTTTGTTTGTCTGTTTGTGGTTTTCTCAAAACTTCTTTCAGGCTTTTTGCCAAATGAAAGTATATTCACCCAGCAGTCAGGGCAATCTTGTGATTAAGCCTTCCCATCTTTGCTGTGATTTATAGTTGTATATAAAATGTTTTGCTTTTACTCCTTTATTTTATGACACGGAAAGCAAGTTGAATTTGTAATATTTACTGAAATTTGGAATCTCATATCTTATATTTTCTCAATTACATTTTCTATGTACTATAAATTTTAATAAATTAATATTAGTACCAAGTGTTTAATATTTTACCAAATTTCTAAACATATTTTTCTTTTTTGAGCATTTTGTTAACTCTAATTACAATTTTATGTAATATGATGTGGTATGCTGGTTGCATTTAATAATGAATGCTTAAAGAAATCTAACATTAGCTACTTTATAAACATCTTTTGACATAACAATTGAAATTTTATTCTATAGAAATTTTTAAATATGCAACTTATTTTAATGCATTATTGTTTTACTATAATATGGTCATTATGGTATTCAATAGATCTCAAAAATATCCTTTTATTGTGTAATTGAACTGTGGTTGTTTTTAACCCAAATCTTCCCACACACACTTGCTGGCATCCTCTGTATGTGCTAATGTGCTCTCTTCCTCTCTGCACACACTGTGTTACATACACAGTGTGTATATAGACTTTGTTAAAGTCTACATTTCTATAACATCTCTCCAACTTTTTATGGTCATAACATTGTAACAGGCCAGTAGTTGAAGCAAAGGCAATTAAAAGGACCCTCGCCATCATTAAGAACCGTCTTATTATTAAAACATGTATGATGATGAAGGAGAAGAAACACCACAATTCGATACTTTGCTATTGCCCCCTTTTATCACAAAGGATGTTGAAAGTATTGTATTTTTAGAAAGGATGGATAAAATTGTGGGATGATAAAGTGGTAGGATGCTGACCTTATTTCCGGGGTTCAGTACAGAGTGCCAAAAGATGTCCCAATAGCATGTTTTATGAAACAAGGGAACAGGGAGAGCAATGGCAAAGACCTTGGTGAGGCAGTGTGAGGATTTGACTTGTACAACATTTTCCCATGGTGTGATGAAAGTGATGGTAGGTCTGTCAAGACTTTGAAAAACCCTTCCTCAACTCTGGGCTAACTCAAGTTTAAGAGACCTATCACAGACCTTTCCAAGTACCATTGGATATAAATAAGTAAGTAAATAAATCACGTTTCCTTTAAAATTATAACTTGTCATTAATGTACACTCTTCATGGGCAGCCGAAAGTTTGTATTTGGTTAGCCTTGCCAGTGTAAGTGTCAGCTGTCCCAGGGCCAGCACAGCTCTCCATGTGACATTTACTACCCACATCCTCAGAATTATCCACTAAACATATTCACAGGCATCTTGATTTAATCGAAGACAAATGGACCTCAAAGAGGAAATTTTCCTTTCTTCTTTGATGTTCACATTTATTTCAAGATTTGTCTGACAATGTAGCTTATTTTTTTAAACCTTTCCCTGCACTTATTATTTCTTGTATTATAAAATGATCTAGGCGTTGGAAATGACACCAAAGAACAAAGCACCCTAGCAGCTGGGAGAAAACCCAGGATGCTCCACAATTTTCTGCTCCGAAGAGATGAACTGATCAATGACATGCTGCAGTGATTTTACCAGAAAGCCTGTTTATTGTTTTGGCTTTAGCACATTAAAACGAGCAATGGTTCAATTAGAGGGGTCATGTTAAAAATGTTCTTGCCTACTCTGAAGTTTTTTGTTGGTTGCTTAGATAATCATCTCCCTGCCCCCCCTCCCATCCAAGAAGTCTTTGCTCAAAAGGAAGACTTCAGAACCCAATGGAATACATTTGAAACCCTGTGAAGGAGCCCACAATAGAGTGGATGAAACATCAAGAAAATGTAAACATCTTTATGGTGAGGCTATTCTCTGAGTGTGGTTGGCACAGGACTCCTCTAACAGGAAACAGCTGTTCCACGTGTATCTACAACCAGACCCGAGGAAAAATGTAACTCAGATACCTAAGTCATTGCAAGCCAGTTTAAAGCAGCTTCAGCGCACTTAAATATTGATGAAATAAAGGAGTAGCATTGAGCTCTTTGCCCTTCAGGGGACTGTCACTGGTCAGCTCCTTGCTGTTTGTGTCCGGGTGAATCAAATTATTCTCTCATTGTTACATTTGTATTCTCCATCATTAATGCGCAGAGCCTTTGAGGTGGGAAAGAGATGTTCTGGGCACAACGGCACATTAAGCCCATGGGGGTTAAAGGAAAGGCCCTCACTTATACTGTTCCCATTGAAGTAGAAAGTGGAGCTGAAGATCAGCAGCAGAAATCATCTTTTAATGTATCTAAGACCTGAGTCAGATCATATTATCTGAGCAAGACAGGGAATGAACACTCAGACAGGGAGAAAAAAAAGTAAGACTGTAACAGGACATGCGTAATGGTGTTAATTTCTTAATCTGCTTCTCCCGGTGAGGAACAGGCATTAGTATCATTCCTAATATGAGTGGAAGTCATCTCAGAACAATGCGATGGAACTAATTGCTATCAAAATACAAACCACATTTTGAGCGATATGGATTCTTCCCATTTGGACTTGGCAAAGTATATCTTTTTCCCCCAGCAGCAAAATGGTTAAAACGAAGAAGCCAGGTTATTACACATTTCAATTCCAGAGTCAAATATAAAAATTTCTATTATAGGGACAATTAATTACATCTCAAAATGGCAAATGTGCATCCTTGTCAGGTAGAGTGTACTCTGATGGCCTTTCCTCAAACACTGAATGTGGAGATTTGATCTCTTCTAATGGTGCCGAGAAAAGGGTAATTACGCTATGGTCAAAGCTAATTTGCTTTCTGCCAGATGAACTGTTGTATTTTATTGTACGCTGACATTTTAAAGTAATTACGGCACTGTTGACCTTAGACAATTCCAGTTGTATCGCTGTCTACAGCTGCAGTGCTCGGTCTACCTTTGGCTGGCAGACAGTGGCTGTAACGAGGTAATGACACGGACAAAGAGCACCATATGGGGCTCCTTTGAGATACACAAAGCCCAGTGAAAGGAAACAAGAAAATTTTAACATCATCATTACGGTCACACATCTCTCCAACTATAAAGAATCTTGTTCACCCATGCTTGTGTGCATGCACATGCAGGCGCACACAGAATCACACAAATAATCTAAACACTTTGGCTGCTTATATCTTGTATGTGTGCACTGGGGTATGTGAGCATGCGGGAGTGTGTGTGTGTGTGTGTGTGTGTGTGTGTGTGTGTGTGTGTGTGTGTGTTTCTTTTGTAAATGGCAGCATGCATCAAGACGAAAAAGGGGTCAGTTACCACTGAATGTGACAGACCGGTTTTCCACTGACTCGAGTTCAAAGGCTAAAGACTATTGATTGAGATAAAAGCCCAGGTTCTTATCTAATGTTAAAGACACTCCTTGTTGTCTGAAATCTGTGCACATAATTAGGCAGAAGGACAAGCACTTCAGCCTGAGAATCACTACAGACCAAGCATCCCTAAACTCAAATGTTAGTTCACTTAAGAAGAAGTTATTCACTGCTATATTTTAATATGTTTTCTTGCTGCCTTTTCTGTTGCTCAAATAAAAATGGTTTGGCTAAGATAACAAAATATATTAATATAACTCAAAAGGAATAACAATTCACCATGTTCAAGGAAAAGAAATGCATACAGATGGAGCCCAGAAATTATAGTCAAGAAAAGACAGAGAAAACTAAGCCTTATTACTACTGAAAAATTTGTTATGCTATTAAGTTATGTAGAGAGGGATAATTAGTGCTAGCTGACAGACACATTGCCCACATCATAGCTTACAGACAACTTATGCAACCATTACAAGACGTAAAAATAAAAATCAATTTATTGCTATTGACGTACACATTGACAGCCACATTTTTACTAATTATTACAAGGGTACAGGAGTCATTATTTCACTGAGGAGCAACTAATGTAAATGATGTTGCAGTGGTGGTATAGATTACTTTCCTGTCCCCAGCTGAGTCAATCTGTGGGGTATGTTATCTGCTGTTTTCTACCCTCCACCATTTGGAGATCTCACTGCTGGTAGATTTTTTTATTTATTTATTTTATTATTTTATTTATTTATTTATTTATTTATTTATTTATTTATTTATTGCTTTACTCATTTTAAAGCCTAGGCTTATTTGGAAGAATTCCCAGTAAAACAGCAATTGCTTGGAACTTGGACATCTATTAAAATGATCATTTTGAGTGGTGCATGGTTACAGATTTATACGGCTTTTTAATGCTAGTAAGAAAGACATTCTAGACACAGAAGTACCCCTCTCTGAAGATCTACATGGTTTTACTTTTAAACTTAGAATGCACTGATTAATTCTCAGGAATACTTAGGGGAAAAAATAATACAGTTAAAGAATCCTTACCTAACTACTAAATTTCACATGAAATTTTTGCTTGTTTTAGAAGGACTCAGCCAGTCTGACAGTAATCTTAAAAATAACTATATCAATAAATATGTCATCCTAAAACCTATGAAGAGTACACTTTTAAACTTGTGAACGCATTCTGAGTATAAAATGAAAAATATCCTGAAAAACTTATAATTCCAGCATCTTGGGTGTGTGGAAACGGACCACTAAACATGACAGAAACTAAGCAAGCCCCTTAGGGACAGCTGCACACACCCAAGAGCCACATGGTTCAACCTGAGAGTCTGACTGCACCACACATATGAAAAGGTCAGCTAACGCCCCAGTTTAGAAACTTAAAAGAAAAAAAATTTCTTTGGGGGTCTACATGGTTATGAAATGTGTATTCTCGTCTCTGTCTACTCGCCAGCTCCTAATCAGTGGCACACGGAGGAGAAGAACAATTTCCAAAAGCCGAATTCATCTGAAAAGGAAAGATAGGAGAAACAGAAAAGATTGACTGTATCAAATCCTCACAGAGGGATGGAGTGAGAAAGACATATGAGGCTGGGTGGTCACAGAGTCAAGAGACATTTCCTGACAGATTGAGAGTGAGGAGCAGAAAGAAGGGGAGTGACAGGAAGTAAGAAATCACTTCTGTGCTTTAAGAGTGAGCAATGCAGTTGGAGGAGCCGAGAGGCAGATAGATGGAGTTTCCAGTACAGATAAGGCGAGAGCAGCACCCGGGAAGCAGGGGACTGTAAAAGCCCACAGCTCTGGAAAGAAACTACCCAGCACGCAAATGGAGCACTCACTCACTGTGCTATCTGTGAGCAGCCTCTAAAATCCCAGCTGTTTAAATACCGAAGAAGTCTTGCAAAGATCAGTGAAGATGCATCACGGAAAATAGCAATACATGCTAGCTCAGAGTTCTAATCCTCAGGACCGATTTCTTCTTTATTTATGTTTAGACATCGTTCAGAATATATGTAAACACTAATTTATTTTTTTGTAGTGTGCGACATAGTATTCCTCAGGTACGAGAGGTTCTGAAGTACTTGTGACTGTAAATTTATATCATGTCACATGTAAACCCATTGATTGTTTTAGAAATCTGAAATGCATAAAAGACAAGAGACAGATAACTAGTGCTTAGACACCGAAGGTTGTTAAACAAAGGCAGACTCCAGCAGGACAGCTTTCCAGTAGGGTAACATGCTAAAGCATGCGTTTACAAATCTTGGGGAAAGTTTCCAGGATGTGTTCAGAGCAAAACAATTCTCTCAAGTCTCCCGAAAATGAGCTCTGTTTTTCTATGCAAAGCTATTTTGAGCCATAAAAAGACAGTAACTCTAATGAAATATACAGATTCATTAAGGACCATCCTAGTTCGAGGTCAGACATGTGACCCTCCAATCTGGGTGCATTTAGCTGAAGCAGTGCCATTTCATCATTACTATCTTGAATTTATTGTCCATGAAATAGGCTGTTGCCTGCTTTTCTATCAAAACAAATATAAAGACTAATCCAGCAAGTAAAATTGTAAGTCAGGATATTGAAACTTTGTGGCTAGCCTGAATACACTGCTCAGCAAAGGAAGTATTTGCAACAGTTAAAAGTATTTGCCCTAATGGAATTTATTTTCTCTCCTTAAAGATCTATTGCATGGAGGGACTTTCATTAATTTCAGGAAATGGAAACCAATTTTCAATGCCTCCCTTTCCTTAAATGTCATTTGTGGAGGAAAAGTTTAAAACACCCCCCTTAAATTTTCCTTTTCACATGAATACGTGGCCTGAAAACAAAGACAATACCTTCTGAGAAAGGAAGGACCAGAGCATCAACATTGCCAAGGATACTCTGCACACAGGTAAATATTAACGCACTGGAAACTTAGTTTCTTAAGTAGAGAAGGAAGTAGAGAAGGACATACAACAGGATTCCTGCACATTTGCTTCAGTGCAAAGTTTTAAGCCAAGCAAGATATGTCTAAGACTTCTCTCAACATTTGATTTAAATGAAATACTGTGCTTATGTATTTTACATATTTACCATTTTTGTATCTCATTTATTTTGTTTTCACTAATGACAGAATTAAGAAGTAAAGTAGGCACAGCTCAAGCAAGTTAAATCCAATCTTTAAGCACTACTATGATTTTATTATTAAATGCAGTTTGGCCTTCAGAGCAAAGGCTTTATCTTTGCAGTCAGAAATTTAAATACTACTTGTGATAGTTTTTAGATGACTTATAATTTTACATTATACCGAGAGCTCTACTTATGCATGTTCTTACCAAATAATAAATTTTACATAGATTAGCTTAAATTAAGAGTCAGACAGAACATTGTTATTTTTTTTTCTTTTTTTTTTTCTTCCATTTTTCTTTTTCTAAATGAAGAGCAACTGTCAGCGTGTGGACACCTCTCTTCAGGGAATGTGTGAAGCTGTCACCCTTCTGTATCTGCAGGACAATCCAGATGTTCCCCAATATGAAATCTGGATCTCAGCATTGTGATGATTGTCAAATGAGATCCACTTAACTGTATGCTTGAGTCTCAGAGAAATGACATCCGGAGAGTTGAAGGATGCCAATATCTTTCAACATTTTTCAAACCCATCTCTCCTCTCATAAGTTTGCCATATTTTTCTGTAAAGTAATATTAAAATACTTAATAGTCTCTGTTCAGGAAGAGCAGGCTTTGCCTCTGGACAGACATCATTAGTGCATCTGTAGAAAAAAAAAATCGTGCTTTAGACATTTTCTCTAATCGTAGCGATGGAGGCTTCGGAATTCTGAAGTGAGGACAATACGTGCTACACTGGCATCTAAGCCTGTTTATGTAGGTAATGGCTGGTTTAGGATACCTCTGAACTGTCACGTAGCATTTGAATTAATGAGGCCATGCAGGTCTAAGGTCCCTAAAAGGCTTCTCTAGATTACGGTCTATTAAACTTGCCACAAGCTGCTCGGTGTTAGAGTAGTGACGGCAGCGGAGGCTTTAATTTAATGTTTGCTTCTCCTTTTCATTCCATTTTCTTCTTATGATTTTAGAATACCGAAACATTATTCCTACATTCCTCAGCAAACATCCACTGAACTTCCACTAAAGAAATGTAAAGAAATGCCTATAGTCATGTTAGGCACTAAACAAACAAACAAAAAATCTTAAAGAATTAATCAATATTCCATGGAAACTGGTATTAGAATACAATATTAGAGGGTTATGTCTAAGAGTTTAAGAGTTGTGAGTTTCTATATGAACCGATTAATTTTACATCCTATTGTTTCAAATTGAAAGCGACAAAAGGCAGTGGAAGTTTCAAACTAAAAGCAGAAAAATTATAAAAGCCTTGGGTGTGTAGAATCAGCAATCAAGGAAGGCAGTGCCTCTACTGAGTTATCATTCAAAGTTCAGTTATACAAATAAAATACCATGGTGCATTCATGTGAAATGACAATTACTGTCACAAAAATAAACTAGTTTTCTCTGAGGACCACAGTTCATCTTATACTCCTTCAGTTTCAGCACAACAGTCTCACATTTTCAGGTGCATATTTGTTTACTTCCTATATGGCTTTGAATATATAACCCAAGTGCTTATAGTATATCTGCATAGTGAAAGCATTAACAGAATTTTGATTTAAAATTTTGGAATGCAAACCCAATTGAATGTACCCAAATACATTAGGTGTGTAGCCTTTATTTTACCACATATTATCATTAAACGGTCAAAACTACGAGGCTATTTTTGGAGGGACTATTCTGATGGTGACAAGGCCTGACACTTAATGCCACTTCAAACACACAACCACCCACAGTTCCATTGCAACAAAAGAGCTCCCAGCATAACACATTTTAATAGTCAGCAGAGTTGTGAATTCACAGCTCAGCACAGCAGGTGTGGCCCATCTTTGCACCTCCAAATACATTTGCTCATCTAATCTGACAGATTAGACAGTGGTACAAAACCTCCATCATGATCTCTAAACAAAGACTTTGCTTTAGTATAGACAAAGCTCCATTCGGACCCTGTTGCCACTAATAACTCTTCGAAGCAGAAAATAATGTATATTTCATTAATGCAAAACAAATTGCAGCAGGCAAGAAGAAATGTCTTGGCTTTTTGGACATTATAAATAATTTTCTTTCTCTTCCCTTTTGTGCCTCTAATATTTACCTTTATATCAATCTTTACACAATTTGGTTAATTGGCTATAGAATGGGCAGTGAAAAATGGGAAGGCTTCATATTCTAAGTCTATAAAAACCTTATTGCAGAGGCAAATTGTTTCGTGGTTTCGGTGGTGTGTGTGTGTGTGTGTGTGTGTGTGTGTGTGTGTGTGTGTGTGTGTGTGTGTGTGTGAAACTATACTGCATCACTTTGAAGTATGGTCACAGTTAAGTTAGATTTGGAATACTCACACCATAGTGGCAGGCACTTAGCCAAGGGCTTCAAGTTAAAAGAAGACATCCCGATTTACTGTTCAACTTCATCACAGCAGACCACTAAACATCAGGCTGAAGATGTGCATGTTTTCCATAAAGGAAGGGACTAAGTCTTAATGGGCTTGAAGGCTGGTTCTGAGGCAGCAACACTTAGCATGAATAGGGAATAGGAAATATCAGCCCTGGTGTGTGCTGCAGGTCAGTTGCAAATGTTGACTTAAGCAATACACAACTCAGGAGTCTAAATTCAGTCAGTGGCTTGGAAACCCCCCAAAGCAATTTTCTATCATATAAAGAGCATATAAGGCATATCAAGTGCATGTTTGATGAACGTATTAATTTATAGATAAATTCTTGAACTGTCAAGAAGCAGCAGCTTCTGCTAGGCAGTTTCCCTTCCAGCAGGATGTTTGCTAGTTCTATCTACAGAAGGAGGTCGTGGAAGGCTGCCAAACAGAATAGACCTCGTTCAGCGAAATGTCTTCAGTTCTCAACAATAATAATACCCCTGTATTATTTCAGTACTAATATTTAAACGTTGGTAGAGTCTCAATTTGAGTTTGAAATCTTTAGAACAGAATGCAGTTACACACACACACACACACACACACACGCACACACACACACTAAAGGCAGTGGATCATAAAACACTTTCTTGATAACTTTACTGACTTTTGTCACTGTTTTGTTGTGACACCCGGCGAGGGCAAGAAGGGCGGGAGCTGAGGTCTGAATGCCTGCAAGTTATGTGATACATATTATTAGTAAAAAAATATTCTGAACAGCAACATTATCTCCCTGAGGCAATAGTTTCACTAATAAAGTTCAATGTTGTTTGCCTTTTACAATATATTATAATTGATCCTAAAACAAATATATTCTACAGTTTCCTCTTTGTGTCATTAGAAAGCAGTTTTAAAATGAAAATCCAGTACAATGGCTTTTCAGATTTGTCACTTTCTTAATAACAAAACTTGAAACTTAATGAACTTAGAAGTGCAGCATTGCTCGGGTAAGAAATACCAAGAATTGACGTGTCAATTTTCAAAGCCAACTCCCACCTGCAAGTCCAGCATTGCACAGGAGAATCGGGTACAGCAAGACTCCTTGGTACCGTTCTCCTCTTGGAAAAAAGAGCCTCTTTGGAAACAAGAAGTACATTAAGGCCTTTCTGTGATTGAGAGAGAAAGCACCTTTTAAATTTAGTAATAAATGCTAAGTTCAATTAAACGGGCCTTGGGTACTTACCATCAAGTACTTAGACAGTTCTATCATTGGGATTCTTAATGAGATTTTTATTTGAATTTTTTTGACTTTTACCTGTTAGTGTTATTCAAGCCCTTAAGATATATAAGAACAAATGCAAATTACTCATAATATAAATGAGAATTTCACATATTCCTAATGATATCCTGGAGTTGTAAGATATAATTAACATTAGAGTGTGCCTGGAGAACTCAGGCAGAAACAAAATGAGAATTGAAGCTTTATTATTAGAAGAGTGTTGATGCAAAACTCACAGGTACATCTCACTCCCTCGCTGGCCCTATTTTCTTGGAGAATGGTCCAAGTGTTTAATGCTTTCTTGGTGTCTTGACTGTTTTTAACAGCCGGTGCATGGAGAACTCTGACACGTCTGTGCAGACATCATGCTGTATTGTATTACAGCAATATCTGTAAGCTATGCATGGCCACCTTTATTGTTTGACTGTTTTAAAAGCTGTGCTCTACTTCAAAATTACATTAAGAATATAAATTTCAACCTCAGCACCACGAGTCCTTACAACATGGGCTGAATGTGTGCTCTGTAGCACAAGGTGCCGTTCATTGAATGTTAAGTATTCATCCTCTCACTTTTTTTTTTCTATTTTTGAAAACCGTTTGAAATGAACAGACATACAGCATAGGATTCTAGACTGAGGGCTGGTGACAGACTGAAGCCTAGCGGCCTCTTGTGTAGACACTGCCCAGAGAATATTTGAAGTTGGTATAGTTTATGAAAAGGGCTGATCTTCACAGAAAAAAGATTTTTGGAAAAAAATGAAAAGGGAAAAAAAAGTTTTAAAATTCATTTGACTCCTCATCATAGATAAGGATCACAGATCTTAAAGCATCGTAATTGATCAGGCAATGTTTTGACTCATGCACATTCAAGTGGAGACTATCAGCTGCACGATTTTGGATAAAAACATTATATTCTTATAAATTCCACAGCACACCCCTTAAAGCAACCGCCAATAGAGTGTTTCTGTATAATAGAAGCCTGTGTTATTCATTAATGAAACTAAAATAGTGGAAAAGCATAGACATTATTCTGCATTGATACGAAACAAAACCGGATGCAGCCATTCTATGATGTGGTTTAAACTGGTTCTATGTTCAGGTAGACTATTTGGATTAGGCTATGTAAAATAACAAGCCACACTTTTTCTCTTCTTTGTAACAAGCATCTTTTGTTCGCATACATGAAAAAGGAAGTCATCACATGTCTTACAGCAAAAATGTTTAACAGATGATGCTCTTGATAATTGCTTACATCTTAAAGAGAACAAGGATCTTTGGTTTGTTTTGCCTTTTGGATTTGGTTTCTTTTATATTTTTTAAAGGGATTTTTTTTGTTTGTTTTGGTGTGTGTGTTTTGTGTGTGTGTGTGTGTGTGTGTGTGTGTGTGTGTGTGTGTGTGTTTGTGTGTAAGTGCACATGTGTTATCATTGTTTTTGAGAGTTTTTCTGTGTGCCTCTGAGTCCTGAGAGCTGGGATTGAGGTCACACACCATCCTTAACAGGTGACAGCTTCTGTTAGGACTTAATTTTCTGTAAGAGTTAGACATGGAAGTTTGCCCATGCATGAGTATGTGTATATGGATAAAAAAACTGGACTTGATTCTTTTTCTTTTTAATTCTTTTCTCATTTTTGCTTTCTTTCTTTCTTCCTTCCTTTCTTCCTTCCTTTTTTCTATCTATCTTTCTTTCTTTCTTTCTTTCTTTCTTTCTTTCTTTCTTTCTTTCTTTCTTTCTTTCTCTGTCTTCTCTTTTTGGTGAAGGCCTGGGGAGCCTGGGAAGTGAATGTAGTCAAGTGCATTATGTGAAACCCCCAAATAATCAATAAAAAATATTATTCTAGGGATAAAAAAGAGTTCAAGTCTTAGTCCTAAAGAGTAATCAGATTTGGTGGAAAAGCAGAATTATACTTTTCTGTTTGACGGTCACACTGGTGAGATTATAATATGCCCCATTTAGTATTGAAGATGTTGATTTACTTAATGGAGAAAAATAACTAGTTGATTATCATTTATACATACTTTTTACTGTCATAAGAATAGAGTTTGCAAAGCAGGTTCAAGAAACAGGTTTTCTATAAACTAATTTGATTTCTTTCTACATATTGTTTTTTAATCTGTCAAGTCTCCACTAGAATGATTTTGAAACTGTCTGTCTTATTGGTAGTATGTGACATGCCATCCTTGTAAAATATTGTATCAGCAAAAAGGAGAATTATTATGCTGGTTTAGAAATATAATTCAACAAAGAACCAAGTGTGTGTGTGTGTGTGTGTGTGTGTGTGTGTGTGTGTGTGTGTGTGTGTGTGTGACATGTGACTATTGTGAACAACTCAGTTACTGCTCATGAGTTGTGTAGCATCACCAAGTACTGTTACACACAGGTCAGCTGTTAAAGCTCATACACTGTGTTCTCTTCTTAATTTACCAAGTGAGAATGCAGTGCATGTGTTGAAGGGAGGCACAATATTACATGAGAATTTATAGCTGTTTCTAAAATGCCACTAAAGTCCCACCAAAGATTAAAACTCTGTATGTCATATCCACTGGGCTATCTGGTAGTTCTTTTTGTTTTTTGTTTGTTTGTTTTTCCCTCAGCTGTCTTACCTATTCATCATAGTAACTGTCCCTAATTCAGTCCATTTTCTGCACACCGTTTATGCTAAGCCCAATCCCCACTTTAAGGAAATAACATTTTGTCCCAGGCAGTGGAGAAAATAGAAATCATCAAGATTTCTTTTCAACTTGATGGCATCTAACAGATCTTTATCCTGGGCTCTCTTTCTTTCTTTCTCTCTCTCTCTCTCTCTCTCTCTCTCTCTCTCTCTCTCTCTCTCTCTCTCTCTCTCTCTCTCTCCTCCCTCCCTCCCTCCCTCCCTCCCTCCCTCCCTCCCTCCCTCCCTCCCTTCCTCCCTCCCTCCCTCTTTCCCTCCCTCTTTTTCTGACATCTGGGAAGTTGACAGTAGAAAGAACTTCACCACTACTGAGAAGTTTCTCAGCTAGCCGCTCCTGTCCCTAGCCTTGTCAAAATAATATAGTTTTTTTTTTTTAAATTAGACATTTTCTTCTCTTGAAAATTTGTCAAGGTTTCTTTCTTTTATAAAACTTTTAAATTCGGATTTTTAAAGAGTTCCATTTTTATCGTATATTAAAGTATTATTGTGGAGCTTTACAAGTCAGCAATGAATGGTTACATTTGTTAGTGCTTAGAAATATGGAAAGTGAAAATCACACTTCCCTCTGTTTCATTAACATTGGGACTAACTTGAAGGGATCTCAATCGACTTTGATTCCTGCACGTGGGATTACATCCCCTTTGCTGAATTGTGATGCTCATGTCAAGCCTCTGTAATAACCTCTCCCATCTAGTGTACGTTAACTGTCATGCAAACATCAGCTTTCCTTTGTTAGTGGAATTATACATTATGGTTAATACTTAGCTCATAAAACTTTCCGTGTTTTGTGTCATGGACAGACCCATACTCCTCAGTAGCATCTTGATATTTCAGCAATTTCTATGATTTTCATGGAAACTATCAATTTCCAAGATTTTGTACAAGACTTTAAAATTATCTTAGCTTCGTTTTATCATGCTAGGATGACATTCACTCACAAAAGTAGCTCAAGGATAGGCTTTAACTCTTACTTCCATGTTATATCCCATTATGGTGAGACAGTCAATGGAGTGATCTGCCAATCACACCAAATCTACAGAGAGATGAGCCCTGCTGTGTCCCTGCTCTCTAATCTCCTTCCCTAAAATTTTAACCAGGAAATGGTGTCACTCACACTGGATAAGTCTTCTGACTTCAATTAATAAAATCAAGATAATCACCCCAAGTATAATCCTGTGTCCTGGTGAGTCTATCAAGTTGAGAAGTAAAGTTAGCCATCACAATTTCATAGTACAATAACTATTTAAACCTTTAAGGTACTTATCATAAAGAGCATATCTGAGTATTTGTTGGATGGTCATATACTTTTATAATTGTTCCTTTCTTCCAGTAAAATATTATAGACACTCTCAGAGTGCTTCATGAGGGTTCTATACAGGATATTGAAGCTTTCCCTTTAACCCCATAGCTCCAAAATTGTAATAAACTTCTAATGAGAATGCTTCTATCACTGATTTTTGAGGACAGAAGAGGAAGTTTCTCAGTTAAAATTGTATCTGTTATCTGTACCTTAAGTGATAAAACAAAAAAGTAGAAACATGTTAGTTTCTAAGTATGTTTTTGGAGCATCCATGACTGTGGTGAAGGTTTGCTAAATTAAATATGTTTACTCCTGTCCGGGGAAAACTTTTTTATTGGATTTTTCATTTCATTATTAATCATTTGAGTTATTCTTGATTATATGTGAAAACAAAATATTGAACTGTCAATGTTAGTGGAAAAAGCTTGTATTGAAGCAATCATGATGATTATTTCTTTGGTAGAAATTTGTTTTCATGAATCAGTTTCCTTAAAGAAAATTTAAAAAAAAAGATTTGTAGATGCAACAATACGAAAAAATTAATTTAGAGTTTCATTATAAGAAATCTTTAGAAATTCAAGATTACTAATTTGTACAAGTTGTTTTTATACAAGAATCAGGGTCTTACAGTCCTATGCCATGATGGTAGAGAAAAGGAGGACTCAGTGAGAATCACTTCACTCAGTTCCTGCATCCCATAGAGTAGCTGCATTACTCTGTCCACTCACCAGGCCGGACAGAGGATGGAGCGGAGCCAAGAGCAACGGAGAAATGGACAAGTGAAATTATGACCCACTAGAGTGGAGGAATACAGGTTCAACAATATATTCTTCTGCCTTGTCTTTTTTAATTCAACATTACTTCTTAGATTCATCTTGCCTGAAGACTATAATTATCATTTATTAATTTGTGTTGTTATATGGGTTTCATTATCAAAATAAACCTTAAGAAATTAAACTATTACGTTGAATGTATTTGTGTCAGAGAGAACATAGCTGGCACTATATTCAGTTGTTGATTTCATCAACTGTTTATGAAAGTGAGGTAAGATTTTGGTGGTCTAGTTTGAAGAGGTTGCTATGACTCCAGACAATGGCTTTATAAATCCTTCCAGTTTACATGCTTAAAAGAGAGTACCTTAACTCTATGCCCCAATAACTTCAAAATTAACAAGATCACATACCGCCAATACACAATGGCACACAATAAAAAATATGATTGCTAAAAACAGAAGAGAGATAGAGAGAGAGAGAGAGAGAGAGAGAGAGAGAGAGAGAGAGAGAGAGAGAGAGAGAGAGAGAGAGAGAGAGGTGGGGAGAAAGGCATTATGTGGAATGTTATACCAAAGAATAACTGAAATTGAATAGCAAAAACTCCAAATTCTACACCTCAAAATATGATGTCAATGAGTTATTTACCTTTCTTACTCCTCGGTTTGTTGACTAAAGAACACTTTAACATAGTTCTACACCCTGTTCACAGCTGTTCTTGGCAGGCACCCCAGGGCACTGGTACCTGCAAAGGCTTGATGTCTCTAATGCATACAAGCTTCACCTTCACAGCCTGACAGTGTTTCTCCATGTCTCCTGGGATCAATTCCCTTAATACACTTCTGGTCTTAGCAGATTTCCTTCACTGCAGAGGAAGACTTCACATGCATTTTACTGTATCTTCCTTGGCTCTAAAACAAGAACCATTTTGTCTAAAAATCCAGGTTCGGCTCCTTGCTAGGGCTACAACCTGGCTCCATCTTTAGATTATACTTACAGAACCTTCTCATTGTTGATGTTGAAGGCTTACTTTGTGGCTTTTCTTCAATTCTGTTTCACAATATGGAAGTTTATCTGGGTTGGGTTGCCCTAAAGCTATCAATCCCTTTATTCCATTTTGAATCAGCTCTGAAGATTTTCCAAGATGAGAGTATAGACAGGAAGGGGGGGTCATAGATGTGGGGTGTTGAACCATGAGAAGAAGCCTTGTAAGATAGAGCTAAGACTTGAAGCCCTGATACCCAGAAGAAATGGCAGGAGCTTCTCCTGTTCCCTACTTCAGGCCCCTGTCATGTAGCCTCAGCTCCAATAGAAATAACTGTTACATGGGCAGGACCCTCAAATTTCTCCTCATTTAGAAGCCTTGAGGCATATTAGACCAAACCAATACGAAGCACCTGCTGTCAGACACAACCCAGCCCAAAACTGTACATAAGATCCCAAACCAGAATGAAAGGATAAAGTTGTGTTAGAATTACTCTGTCATATGGGAGCATCTGTTACGAGAGCCATAACACTGCCTGGGAAGAGAATGTTGTCCCGAAGCTTTCGCCACCAGAAGCTTTCCTGTACTTCACTCGCCAGCTAGCCCTCTGCCAGCTCTGTCTAGCCAGTTCAGCATCTCAGAGAGTACCTTCAGTGGCAACATAATTAATCAGAAAATCAATAAGATATAGAAAATTTGTATACAAGAACAAGCCTAGTGTAAGAAACAGCCATCTAAAGAAAATTCCATACACTAAGCAAATAACTCATGCTACTGAAAAGCTGTTTCACAGATTTTAGTAGTAACTTCTCCACTAGACATTAACTATCCCAGCTGTAAGTTCTTGGACAGATTTAATATATCAAGTAAGAGTTCTACCTTGTGACTAGAGCTTAGGCTTAATTCAAACAAAGCTTTTGGATATCCCTGCTAGCATCAGTGTCTTGATCATACCAATAAGCATAGCTTCCTAAGTAGTTGCTGTTATAACACGCAGTTTTCACAGTTGGGTAAGATTGCCTTTTCTCCCATGGTAGCCTGAACTGTGAAAATAACTAACAGAGAAGCAGCTCCAGGTGAGTACCAGCTCGATATTGCCATGAGATATAACCAAAATTTGTGGTATGGGATTTTCCTATCAAAACGAAGTACTCCATGCCTGGCATGAAGATTTGTTTGATAACCTATGACTTCTGCAAGGATCATTATCCCCATAGATAGTATAATTTCAATAAAAATACTTTTATATACAGTTTTAGAAAAGCTTATAAAATAATAGTCACCTGTGTGGCTTTTTCACATATGCTTCATGCTAGTTATTCCTATTTCAGCTGCTTTCTGCCTAACCCTTCCATGGCCCTCTAAGCTTATATTTCATCTTCAATTATTCCTCTACTCCATTCATACTATTGTTTCTATTATTCCCAGGTTAAGTCCTTTCTGCTACCTAGACCTTGACTGGTGTTTTCCTGTAGGTTTCCAGACTTTCTTACACTTGTCATATAGTAAAAACCAAGTCTCAGAACTGAAAGCAAAAACTTATGTTTTCTTATAACAATGAAATTATGTTAGAAATTAAGAAGAGCAGAAAATTTCAAGATTTACAGATAAATAAAAAATTAATATGCTCCTGAATAGCCAATGTCCATTGGATCAAAGGATACAAATTCAGTAAGATTGATACAATGAATACATGTTCACACACACACATACACCCCCCACATTCCATCATAAAGAACCTGACTTAATGATTAATTCAAGTAAAACAGACCTGTATCTAGCATCAGTTTCCAGGTTTCACCTACCTCCAAACAAATCTTGTACCTAGTACCAGTTTCTAGGTTATTCCACAACAAATCCGTACCCCCAGGCTACCAGCCTGCCCTTGACAATCTGCTACCAATCAGAAGGAAAAGAGAAGTTAATTTTTTGGTTTGGCTTGCTCACCACTACCCAATTATAGTAAATTCCACAATGCCCCCTTAATCAGACGTGTACCCGACTAGATACCCTCTTCGTGCTCTCGAAATGCTAAAACTAGGCTCAGGGCTCCTCTTTCCTCTTGTGTCAAGGTTTGCAGGGAGCCCAAGCTTGAGCTTGAATCAAGAGACTCTAATGTGATTGCATTGTAATTGGATCCTTGGTGGTCCTTTCCGGATTAATGAACATTTCTTGGCACAACAGAATCACTCCAAAGTAGAAGCACGGATGATTGTGAGTTGCCCTGTGGATGCTGAGAACTGAATGTAGGTCCCTACTAAACCAAAAATTTTTCACAACGGCTGAGCCAACAATCCACTTTTATAAAATGTATAATTCTTATAAAATATACATACCACCTAAAATGATTCAGTAAGGAATAGAGTCTAGGCTCTGGAGAGATGGCTCAGTGACTGAGAGCATTTTCTTTTTCTCCAGAGGATCCAGATTCAGTTTCCAGCACCACATGCTGTAACTCACAACCACATATGTCCTTGTCTTCCTGGGAATCAACAGGCTTATGGCCACTGCATATAATGGTCCATGGAAACACTCTCAAGTACATAGATGCACAAAAAGAAGTAAATGATTATTTAAAAACAGAGAGTCTAAAAACAATGACCAAAGATGTCTAGTTATTAATTGTGGTGGTTTAAAGAAGAATGCCTTCCATAGGTTCATATATTTGAATACTAATTTAAAAGATTAGAAGGTGTGAGCTTGCTGGAGTAGGAGTAGCCATATTGGAGGAAATGTGGTCTTGGTGGTACTGCTGGTGGTGGGCTTTGAGGCTTCAATAGAACAAGCCAGGCTTCCCAGTGGTTTGCTCTTCCTACTGCTGTCAAATTCAGATTTAGAACCCTCAGCTGTTGAAGTTAGAGCCCAGTTCTTCCTCCCAGCCCCATTTTTCCAGAAATAAGACTCAGACTAAAAATAATTTTACAAATATATTAGCCATACAGCTAGGCTCTACTCTGGCTATATCATAACTAACAATAACCCGTTTATTCTAACCTACATTTTGCCATGTGGCTGGTTACCTGTACTCCATCCAATACCATGCATCTGTCTTCTCACCTCATTTTGGGATACTCTCCCAGGTCTGGTAAGCAGAAGAACTTGGTAGCTTAGGCCTCGTGGTTCTGGTAATAGGGTCAAGGATGCAAAAAATGAGCTACAGCATCTCTCTGCATAGCTAAGGAAAGCACCTGAGGCCTGGTGTGTGTCAGATATGTCAGCCAAAGAGGGCATTGCATAAAACTGTGAAAGTGTAGCCTGAATTACATTAAAGACCCCAAGGTGTGGAAGATCCCAAGTCATGGAACACCTGCCAAGGAAAGCTTCAGACTGAGTGTGGAACCAGCCTATGGAAGAGACGTAAGTCTACTACAGTCAACAAAGCTAAAAGTCTGAAGAGCACTCTAACATCAGACATGGAGATAAAGAGTTCTGAGCTTTTCTGGTTTTCATGTTTGCTTTGGTCCAGTATTTCTTTACTATGTTCTTTTTCCTTTCTCTTGGGATGGTAATGTATATTCTGTGCTATTGTATATTGGAAGTATATGGTCTGCTTGTTTATTTTGATTTTACAGGGTTTACAATGAATAGATTGCTATGGTTCTCATTCTGAAGTCATTTTGTACTTCTCAACAATGTTGAGACTGTGATATATTATGGGGACTTTTGAACTTAGACGAAATGCATTTTGCAGTATAATATGGATATAATCCTATGGCGGTCACAGAATGAAATTGGTGATTTGAATAAAAATTGTCCCCATAGGCTCGGGTATCTGAATGTTAAATTATCAGAGAACTGCATTATTTGAAAGGCTTGGACATGTGGCCTTGTTAGAAGAAGTTGTCACTGTGGGGTGAACTTGAAAGTTTCAAATTCTTATGCCAGCCACAATGGCTTGCTCTTCCTGCTGCCCGAGGATCTGGATGTAGGACCCTCAGCTACATTTCTGCCTGCATGTTGCCAAGCTCCCTGCCATGAGCTAATGGACTCGACCTCTGAAACTAAGCAAGCGCCAATTAAATGCTTTAGTAATAAGAGTTGCCACGGTCATGGTGTCTCTTCACAGCAATAGAAAACTGACTAAGTCAGTAATTAAAACACAAACAAGCCTGTTATCAAAGAAATGATGGAGTCTAGATGAATTCACTTACATAATTATCAAATGTTTGAAAAGAAAATGACTCCGTATTTAACTCAGAAGTTTGGTCCCTTAAGACTAGAAACAAATTCAGTTCAATTATTTTCAAATTTTTAAAAATTGAAGTCGTTAGAACATTTCAAAACTTGTTCTGTTTAACTATTATAATCTAATACTAGAGCACACTTGAAACACACACACACACACAAAATTTTCCATGAAATAGATCTGTGAACATTAATTAAACTCAGTAAAAATAATAATAAACTGAGTTCAGCAGTCTATAAAAAGTGTTATAAATTTCAATATATCTTAGAAATACAATATTTACTCACTACGTTAGTATAAATAAATAGCGTATATCAAGCTATTAGAGGATGGCTAGCAGAAGACATGAGCAGAACTTGAAATATCCTATTTACTGAGGTGATCCAGACCCAGATAGATAAAACACTTCATGTTCTGTCTTATCACAGACTCATATTTCCAAATTCTCAGGCCTGAGGGCAGAACCTGACTAAGTGCAAAACCAGGAAATTAAATAAGGAGCAATTCCATGGTTATGAAGGAAATAGACTTTGGGATCTGACCATGGAAATGAATGTGTGTGAGTCCACTAATTAGGGAGGAGGGCACATACAAGTAAGGATGCTTGCAAAACGCCATAAGAATCATACTACTATTTACAAAAATAAAAACATAATACATATAAATTTGCATAAACATAAATATATAGTTGAATTGAAATTTTCTCATGTTGGCTGAAAATGCTCCATCTGAGGACCCAAAGGCCGTCTAGCAAACACAACAGTGTTCAAGAGAAGCCATCTTTCAAACTGTGTCAGGACATTCTCTAACTCTCCTGAACATTACAGGACATTTTTATTGCCATTTCTTCCCAGATTTAAAAATAATTCCCTGTTACTGAAAAAGTTCATCACTTCAAACACAGAATTTACAGATCCCTGAGCTGGAACTGTCCTGTCGTAAATGCCTCCTCTTTGAGGACTAGCTTTCATGACACTAGAAAGAGTGATGTAAGTTTCCAAAAGTCCTAACCAGCTATGACAGCTATGATCCAAAATAGTGACCAGCATGCAACAGTAATGGCACTCATATCTTGGCAGTAACCAGCAGCTCCAAAGTTAGACTTAGGAGCCCACTTAGCAAGAGGAAAATCATTATGGAATCCTAGCCATCTACCCAAAGCTAATGAGATCTTTCAATATAGGAGAAGGTCATACAACTCCCAGTGAGGAGCCTTTCTCTCCCTTCTAGCAAAATCTATCAGTTTAAATGTATTCTTCTGCTTTGTCCTTTGTAATTAATTTTCTTTTTCTTTTAACACTTTTGAGAGTTGATACTCCGCATAGTCATGGCAGTCATAGATCTAACTGACTTTGTAGACTAGACAGGCCTTGAATTCACAGAAGTACATCTACCTCTACTTCCAAAGCACTGGGATTAAAAATGTGAGCAACCATGCTGGACCTACTGTGTGTTTTTACTCCACCATTTGTAGTCAATATTTTATATCTAGAATGGAAATTTAATGATAGCAAGTGATGCATTCACAGTTCTTAGAAGAATGATAGACTTGTGGAATTAATGCATTAATATTGTCTGCTGTGACCCTGATATACCATAATACTAATGCTATTTGAAATTCCCTGTCCCCCTATACTACACACATATATATTCACACACCTTTCCCAGACTCTGCAACACATTGTAAAACTGTGAATCTTGAGTATTTTCAGATAGAAGAATCCTCTGCAATTAAAACTGCTTCTATAAAATTTTCATAACTATACACGTGTGCTGTCTGTTATTGTACAAACAGTGACTCTTAAGGATAATTTGGGAAGACAGGTTACTGTTTGAAATGTGCTCGCTATCTTGACCTCAGTAAGAATCCTCTGTGTTCATCTAACCGAAAAATTTGGCCATGAGTGGTTGGTAGATTACAACAAACATATGGGAAAAATGGCTGAGAATGCTTGAATATTGAAACCATATGCTACTGCATGGGAAACTCTGCCTTATTAAAGAGACAAAACAAAATCTGAGAATGTAGCTTTGTACACACAGTCCAGAGCATTTTCTTCCCTACTGAGAGACAATCAACACTCAATTTATTAAACTAGAGGTGTCTTTTACATTGACGACAACTCAGATGTCCTTAGTTAAAATATTCATTTTGCTTATTGAAGGCTATAAAACCAGAAATCCTGCTATTTTTAAAGAAAATCATTAAAAATATCTAGGATACTGTGTAAAATTCTATTTAAATAACATGAAGACCTCATAGATTTGTACATATTCTGTTTCGATAAATGAGCTTGATTAACTCTTTTTCTCCATCAAACAACTTTATCCTGGAATACGACAGATAAGAAGCATGGATGTTGCACTTATGAGCATTACATTAATTAAACAGTTAAGAATGTCAGATCAGAATGTGGCTTGTAGCAGAAATGATGCTAATCAAGTTATGTATTCACAATGCCTAGAAGACTAATAATGACTATTGTATCCCTAACACACCACTTTACAAATATTGTTCGAATATCCCCTTCTCTATATACAAATTTATCATGCTTCTAGCAAATGGGAATGCAGCACATGCCCAGTGAAAGACCCTTAACTCACATATATTAGCTTCTGTTTTTTTAGATCAGCCTCATTTACAACCAACCCATCACCAAATCTAATGTGCCATTAGTCACAAAAATTGTCCCTAAATAAATAAAGATGCTATAAATTTAAGTATGATACAATAGTAAAATACAATTATATATCTAGATTACAAACAATTAAACAGTTAATAATTTGTACATGTTTGAAAATAAGAAAGATATGCTGCTGATTATACACATTTGCAGATTTTGTTTAATGATCTAGTATAGAGTAGGAAGTCCAGTACCCTGGGCTTATATGTGGGAGTGGTATAAATGGTGGCTTTGCTTTCAGTTCCTTGAAGATTCTTTATACTGATGTTGAGAGAGGCTTTACCTATTTGCATTCCCACCAACAGTAAATCAGGGTTCCCTATTCCATAACCTCAACACCAATTGTTTTGTTGAACAAAGCCATTCTGAATGAGGTAAGATGAAATTTCAGTTGCTTTAATTGATATGTTTCCAATATGCTAAATATGTTGAACTGTTTAGATAATTCTTAGTCATTTAATTGGCTGCAATTTTTTAAAGTATGGTATACTATAATCAGTTTCCACACCCTCATCTGCTCCCAGATTCACTTGTCTAGGTACCCATTCAACTCCTTGCCGTGCTTCTCTCTCCATAGAAAAGAAACCAATAATCAGAAAACATATAATAAAACAAAGCAGAGGGAAGGGACACAGACAAATGCAGAGGTAAACACACACACACACACACACACACACACACACACACACATCCCACAACAATACAAAACTGGAAATAAATAAGCAAAAGATGAGGTTTTAAAAATAATCTCAAAGCATTATGTGACAAGACATCTCTAACCTTACCCCTGAGTTTGTTTTGTGCCTGCCACAGATTAGTGGGTATGAGGCTACCCTGAAGTGTGAATTTTGAATATAGTCTTTTGTTTTGAAGAAAACTAACTTTCCTTTGCTTGTAAAGTTGTAAAGTGAAGACGGAGTTAGCCAGGGGGCTCTGTGTTCCCTTTCTGGGGGAAGACTCCATCAGGCATGACCCTGGCAGGTCCTTTGTGCTGCCACAGTTTCTGTGAATCCACATTTATCTTAGCCCTGTTGTACCTGGAAGGCAACAGGTGGTTTTTTTTTTTTTTTTTTTTTTTGGTGTCTTCCATCCCTAATGACTCTTCAACATGTTGGAGAATCCCGGCCTAGCTTTCATAGCTTTGTGAAATTGAATTTTAGGCTTTCCATCCAGAGACTACCCTGTCATACACCTGGCCTCAGTGGCTCTGGTTAACCACATTGGAGGATTCCACAATTCCTAATTATGTCTTTCATGAGTCTAAAGCTGGGACCATCTGCATAACACTGCTAAATTCAACTGCCAGATTGAGATGTAGCAAGGCCCCATGGAATGAATCACATTTGCATAAGTTTTCCTTTGTGGTTAATCTTTAGGTGCAGAAAATTCCTGAGTTATACTTTTTATAAGTTTGAACTTGGCTGGGTGTGGTCTTTCCCTAAGGACATTTATTCCTTCATTCCATTTTAAATCAGTCCCTTTTATATACCAGCTTTCTTTAGATTGAAACATAGGTTCAGCCGAGAAGTTCCTTAAGACAGAAAATAAAAAGATCCAAAATTCGATTCAGGCCAACCTTTTATTTTTGTTTTTAAATGTATGTTTTATATGTGGAATTTTTTTTTTAAAAACCTGATTGATCTCATTTTTCATTGTAGACTTGTGTAAGAGTGATTACTAATAATCACGCAACAAACTCAACATTAGGAAGTTTTACAAGTAAACTTCTCCCAAGAAAATTAATCCACTGTGTTTTCAAATTAGCTTTTGGCAAATTTTTATTCCTGGGGAAGAAAGCAGCTATCTGATAACTCTTTATCAACATATTACCAGAAGGATCTCTAGCTCATCACAAATACTGCTGCCTGCAAAATTCTCTTGAAATGAACCTCCATTCTCCACATTCCTCTCAGTGCTCCTGCCCTCCATGTTTCTATTAGGATAACCTATCAAGTCCTGTTTATACTTATTTAACTCAACCAGTTTTATAGCTCAAAGTCCTAGTCTTTGACATTCCTCTGGAAAAACAAAACAACAAACACTGTCAGGCCTGTCACCAGCGACTTCTCCTTGTACTAACTTCTGTCTTAATTAAGGTTTATATCACTTTGACAAAACATTATGATTAAAAATACTTATAAAAGAAAGTGAGCATTCACTTTCAGAGAATTGGAATCTATGATGGAGGGGCGAGGGAACAAGATTAGGTGTCTAGAGCAGCAGCTCAGAGCTCACCTCCTGGTGCAGTTAGGAAGAAGAGAAAACTAGTGGGAAATACATTAAGCTTTGAAACCTCAAAGATTGCTGCCAGTGATACACCTTCTTCAAGAAGGCCACACTTCCTAATCCTTCCCAAACAATTCTACCAACAGGGCACAAGGGTGAAACCATACACAGCCTCTGGAGGTTACTCTCATTTAACCACTACGACTACCATTGTTTTAAAACTCTTTTGTAAACGTGTTTGCATTTATATACTGTATTTTTTTATTCCAGTGAAAATGTGTTGTATTAGCAATCTCACCTTTAAAATGAGAATGGCCAACATTCTCTGTCCATTGATTCATAAATGTCCCTGATTACCTCCTAATATTTTCTAAATTGCTTTTTTTTCTCCTAAGTTTCAATGAAATGTTTTGTTTTGTTTCTTAAAACATGCGATCACTTTATTATGTTTTCACATCTTTCTTCAAAGTTATAACACTTATGGCTCTGAGGTATATATTTATATATTTTACTTTACTTAAATAATGATAAAAATATTGATTAATTTGTTTGTGCCCACATTTATGTTCATCCGTATCTTAATCTACAATAAGGATGTGCAAATAATTTTTTGGCATGCATAAATTCAGTCAGACCAAAAGGTTGTCATACAAGCTTAGCTCTGTTTTCTCTGAATCAGAAATAGACAAATATGGCAAAATTATAGTGCATGAGAATCCTTCTGCCCATTGCACAGAGATGATATGGAATGAGGGACACTGGATTTGTTCTGAAATCACAATCCTAGTTCTCCCAACAGATAAGCACATCTACTCAATGTCTGTTCATTTATATAGAATGAAAAGAAAACAAAAGATGTAGGATTGTAATAACTTGACCAGCTCTCTAGCACCAAGAAGAGGATTTCATTGTAGATATAAGTGCAAATAAAAATAGAAGTTTTACCATCTTAATTTCTTTAAGTGTTACTGTAACACCAAGGTTGTAGGAATAGAGGGACCAATAAAACAGGAATATCATGGAATACTTATGCATCTTCTTTAAACTATAGAGAAAGTCTTCTTATGTATGGAAAAGTGTTATTTATTATATGTTGACTTTAAGCTGTATTGCTATTATGTATGCATAAATGTGTGTGTATATGATGAAATTCAATGTGAGTACAGTTCCCAGGGAAGACAGAAGAGAATATTAGATCCTTGAGAACTAGAGTTGTAGGCATTGTGAGCCACCTAGCACGGAGGCTGCTAACCTGACTTGAGACCACTGGGCGAGCAACCAATATTCTTATCCACTTAACCATCTCCCTAGCTCTAATTATCAGATACATAAAATATCTTGCTAAGAGAAGTACTAGTCATAGCTCATTATGGTAGAAAATGTAAAAATATATTTGAGAAGACAAGTAAATAGTTATAGTTTAAACAGATTGAAATTTACATAATTATCTAGATAGATATTGGTATAGATACAAATACATATAGATATATAGTACCTCATTACAAGATCCAAGACTGTGATTTTTTTATATTGCATTTGTTTATATTGGGTAAACAAATCATGAATTCACAAAACAACTTAGAGAACTAACCAAATCTAAGTGCAAAAACAGAAAAATATTGTGCTGTCTAGTAAATAACCAAGAATACACAGGTAGTATAAAAAAAAAAAAAAAAAACCACCAGTAGCTGTAAGTAATGAATGAAATCAACCAAGGAAAGTATGAATGAAAAGTAGTGGTTAGTGGTCCTAAATTTTACTGAAATATCCTAGACAACAAATAATAGACAAAGTAGAAATGAATTTGTCATTGATGACTTTAAGAACTGAATGTCTGTACAATGTCTGGAACAGAGTCATGTGTTTAGTAAGTTAGGAATTAAGGAACATGAAAAATGAGAAGACGTAAGAGTAATCTGAAATCATTAAAACAATGGAAATGTTTGAAAGCACCACATAACCTTCAGTACCATTGCTAGTGGACAAGGGAGACTTCAACATCCCAAACCAGGAGAGTAATTGATGGAGGAAAGAGGACAAAATTATGGACTTGACAGTCAGTTTAAATGTTAATGGAGAGTTCCTGTTTGTGTAGGAACAGCTGCTGACAGGAACTCAGGATATGTCAATTTTAACTATCACCCATGGGCAGATGAGTCCCAAATACTCTTTCTTCACTTGACCTGTTCCCTGAACTCTAGTTTGGTGGGTGGGCTTGTCACTCAGGCAGCCGTCACGAATGCAGCAACCGTGATACTACCCAACTCATTGTCCTATTATTAGTCTATAGACAGACATCTATTTCTGTCTGACAATTTGTCTCTGTTAGCTTCATGATACCCCCACTTTTCTTTTTCCACTTCCTTTCCCAAAATATAGGACTTAAGAGATTGACAATAACATTGCATGTGATTTGAAACCAAGAACCTAGAAGAGGAGAAAATATGTCAGATTGGTAAGCAAACAGGCAGAGTGAAGGCGACTGAGTAGATGGATGAGTGGTTAGATGGCTGAAATAATCTCATAGTGAAGGTTTCAAGGAAGAAATATTCTGGTTTTGTTTTGTGATCAGACATAGACAAAGCAAATTTACTCTATGTCCACTTAGAATATGTACTAAAACTATAAGCAATGAGAAGACTGAGAATAGACTATTGAAGTGATTTCAAACAGTTGATCAGAAAAGTTTTCATAAATATTGGAAAGTGGTCAGAATATAAATGAATGAAATGGAACACAAACTACAAATATTTCCAGAAAACATTTTTGCAAATAAAAGAAAAAACACTTATTTAAAACCTTATTAACAACCTATTTAAAATATGAGACAACGAAGGGCAAGACCATGGGACACCTTCGATGACTATGATGGAATGTCATAAATTTGCAAATAAACATGGAGAATGCTTAACTTTATATTAAATTTTATATTAAGGTGTACAGTCAGTAACCTTTGCAATTCTAGTTAATTGTAGATTTTTTAACTGCTTGATATGATATAATTACATTAGTTTACCTTCTTTTTCCTTCTTCCCTCTCACCTCTCCCAGGTACATACTCCTTTACTGTCTCTCAAACAATTCCTGTCTTCTTTTCTCTCATTCTTTCATGAATACATCATCATAATCATAAAAATATCATCTGCATACAGAAGTCACATATATTGAACTACTTGCTGTCCACTTGAAACTTTCCTTCACCTTCATGTCTCACATTTTTCTGAAAAAAACCCTGCTGTGGCAGCATAGTGGAATTTAATTGAAGTGAGATGTACTACATTGTTTTGAACGACAAAACACAATAAGCTTTTTCTAAGAAATATAGATCACAAACTGACAAGATCCATGAATGCATGGAACCTGGCTGTAGGGTGAAGGTTACAGTTAGTGTAAGAGATACTCATGGCTGTCCAGAGATAAGGTGACAAATTAAGTAAAAGTGATAAGAAAGGACATTACATTAGTAGAAAATGGCAGAGTATATTTGAATAAAAAAAGTAGTCAAAACTGATTCCAAGGTTACTTAATTACAAATAGTGAAACAGGGATTCTAGTTCTTGAAGGGAAAATTTATTATCCCCACTTCATATCTTACTGAGCCATAGGATAAGATATTGGTTCTAAATCCATCCAAATTCACAACAGGGAACAACTAGTGTTAAGCCACTGACACTCCTGTAAGGTATTTCCTTTGACGGCCTATTTAAAAAGGGAATACCTACTCTAATCCCTCTAGTGGTAACTTTGTCAGGGTTTCTATTCCCACACAAAACACCATGACCAATAAGCAAGTTGGGGAGGAAGGGGTTTATTCAGATGTTCATCACCAAAGGAAGTCAAGACAAGAACTCATGTAGGATAGAAACTTGAAGGCAGGAAATGATGCAGAGGCCATGTAAGGGTGCTGCTTAATAGATTGCTTCCACTAGCTTGCTTTGGTTGCTTTCTTTCTTTTTTTAATTGAACAACTTTATTTAAAAAACAGAGATAAGAGTAGAGATTTTAAAAGCATTTATGCATAAAAGTATATGAATACATTATTGTCATTACTTGATTTTTTAAAAGTTTAATAGTATGCATTAAAAGCTTAGTAGTTACAATGAGCATAAAGTAAATGTAAAACAAGCTATAACTTCAAAATATTCAAAGTTTTCTTGGTGTATAAAGATTAAGCATAATGATTAATCATATTATCTTGGCCTTTCTTTTTCTTGAACTTTATATAGTCTGTGAGTTGTTTCTGGGCTGTTCAGAGCTTTCTGAGATTAGTATCCAATAATCAGTGACTGCATATTATGTCTGTTCTTTTATGATTGGGTTACCTCACTCAGGATGATATTCTCTAGATGAATCCATTTTATTAAGAATTTCATAAAGTCATTGTTTCTGATAGCTGAGTACTATTCCATTGTGTAAATGTACCACAATTTTTGTATCCATTCATCTACTGAAGGACATCTGGGTTTTTTCCAGCTTCTGGATATTATAAATAGGGCTGCTATAAACATTGTGGTACATGTGTCTTTGTTGTATGTTGGAGCTTCTCTGGGGTATATGCCCAGAAGTGGAATAGCTGGGTCTTCAGGTAGTACTATGTCCAATTTTCTGAGGAATCACCAGACTGATTTCCAGAGTGGTTGTACCAGTTTACAACCGCACCAACAGTGGAGAAGTGTTTTTCTTTCTCTGTATCCTTTCCAGCATCTGCTGTCATATGAATTTTTGATCTTAGCCATGCTGACTGGTGTAAGGTGGAATCTCAGGGTTGTTTTGATTTGCATTTCCCTGATGGCTAATGATGTGGAGCACTTCCTTAGATGCTTCTCAGCCATTTGATATTCTTCAATTGAGAACTTTTTGTTTAGCTCCATACCCCATTTTTTAATAGTATTGTTTGATTCTCTAGTGTCTAACTTCTTGAGTTCTTTGTATACCTTGGATATTAGGCCTCTATCAGATGTGGGGTTGGTAAAGAACTTTTCCCAATCTGTTGGTTGACATTTTATTTTCCTGAGAGTGTTCTTAGCCTTAAAGAAACTTTGTAATCTCGATTAGTCCCATTTATTAATATTTGACCTTAGAGCACAAGCCATTGGTGTTCTGTTCAGGTAAATTTCTCCTGTGTTCTAAGGTTTTCCTAATTTCTCTTCTAATAGTTTCAGTGTACCTGGTTTAATATGGAGATCTTTGATGCATTTGCACGTGAGCTTTGTACAAGAAGATAAGAAAGGGTCTATTTTCATCTGCATGCTGAGTGCCAGTTGGACCAACACTATTTGGTGAAGAGGATGTCCTTTTTCCATTGAATGTTATAGCTCCTTTGTCAAAAATCAAGTGACCATATATGTGAGGACTCATTTCTGAATTTTCTATTCTATTCCACTCAACCACGTACCTATCTCTATATTAGAACCATGCATTTTTTAACACAATTGCCTTGTAATATAGCTTGATGTCAGGGATGGTTATTCCCACAGATAGTTTCTTGTCATTGAGGATTGACTTGCTATTCTATGTCTTCTGTTATTCAAGAGAAAACTGCACATTTCTATTTCCAACTCAATGAAGAACTGGGTTGGAATTTTGATGGGGATTGCATTGAATCTGTAGATTGATTTGGTAGGATGTCCATTTTTAAAATGTTTATCCTTCCAAACCATTAGCATGGGAGATCTTTCCATTTTCTGAGATCTTCCTCAATTTCCTTCTTTAGAGATTTAAAGTTCTTGTCAAACAGGTCCTTTACTTGCTTGGTTAGAGTCACACCAAGGTATTTCATATTGCTTGTGACTATTGTGAAGGGTTACTTTTCCTTAATTTCTTTCTCCACATGTTTGTCCTTTGAGTAGAGGAAGGCTACTGATTTGTTTGAGTTAATTTTATAATCCAACCACTTTGCTGAACTTGTTTATTAGCTGTAGAAGTTCTCTGGTGGAAGTTTTTTGGTCACTTGTGTACACTAATATGTCATTTGCAAACAGTGATGATTTTACTTCTTCCTTTCCAATTTGTATCCCTTTGATTTATTTTGCTGTCTAATTGCTCCAGCCAGGACTTCCAGTACTATGTTGAATAGGTAGGGGGAGAGTGAGCAGCCTTGTGGAGTCCCTGATTTTAGTGGGATTGCTTCAAGTTTCCCACCATTAAGTTTGATGTTGGCTGTTGGTTTGCTGTATATTGCTTTTATAATGTTTAGGTATGGCTTTGGATTCCTGTTCTTTCCAAGACTTTTAACATGAAGATGTGTTGAATTTTGTCAAATGCTTTCTCAGTGTCCAGTGAAATGACCATGTGATTTTTTTTTCATTGAGTTTGTTTATATGGTGGATTATATTGATGGATTTCCATATATTAAACCATCTTTCCTTCCCAGGGATGAAGCCTATTTGATCATGGTGAATCATCGTTTTGATGTGTTCTTGGATTTGGTTTGCAAGGATTTTGTTGAGTATTTTTGCATCAATGTTCATATGTGAGATTGTTCTGAAGTTCTCTTTCCTTGTAGGGTCTTTGTGTGGTTTAGGAACGAGGGTTATTATGGCCTCGAAAAATGAGTTAGGTAGTCTTCCATCTGACTCTATTTTGTTGAATAGTTTGGAGAGTATTGGAATTAGGTCTTCAATAAATGTCTGATAGAATTCTGCACTGAACCCATCTGGACCTGGGCTGTTTTTGGTTGGGAGGCTTTTGATGAATGCCTCTATTTCTTTAGGTGTTATGGGATTATTTAGATGGTTTACATGGTCCTGGTTTAACTTTAGTATCTGATGTCTATGTAGGAATTCATTCATTTCCTCCAGATTTTCCAGCTTTGTTGAGTATAGGCTTTTGTAGTAGGATCTGATGATTTCTTGAATTTTCTCAGTTTCAGTTGTTATGTCTCCACTTTAATTTCTGATTTTGTTAATTTGGATACTCTCTCTTGCCCTCTAGTTAGTCTGACTAAGGGCTTATCAATCTTGTTAATTTTCTCAAAGAACCAGCTATTGGTTTTGTTGATTTTTGAATGGTTCTTTTTGTTTCTATTTGGTCAATTTCTGCTGTGAGTTTGATTATTTCTTGCAGTACTCCTTTTGGATATATCTGCTTCCTTTTGTTTTAGAGCTTTCAACTGTGCTGTCAAGTTTCTAGTGTATGCTCTCTCCAGTTTCTTTTTAGAAGCACTCAGAGCTATGAGTTTTTCTCTCAGTACTGCTTTCATTGCATCCCATATGAATGGTTAAATTGTCTTTCCATTTTCATTAAATTCTAGACAATTCTTAATTTCTTTATTTCTTCTTTGACCATGCTATCATTTAATAGAGCTTTTTTTTCTTTTTTAGTTTCCATGTGTATATGGGCTTTTTGTTATCTTTGTTATTATTAAAGACCAGCCTTAGACCATGGTGTTCTGATAGTATGCATGGGAATATTTCCATCTTCTTATATCTATTGAGGCTTGTTTTTTGACTGATTATATGGTCGGTTTTGGGGAAGGTGCCTTGAGGTGCTGAGAAGAAGGTGTATTCTTTTGTTTTAGGATGAAATGTTCTGTAGATGTCTATTAATTCCAATTGGTTCATAACCTCTGCTAGTTTCACTAAGTCCTTGTTCAGAGCAATCAGGCAAAGGGCAAAAGCTTCCTTCTCCCATATTTGTTACATAGGCTTCCAGCAGAGGTTGTGGGCCAAATTATAGCTAGGTTTTCCCAGATCAAATAATCTAGATTAAAGGTATGTCTTCCTACCTCAAAGATCTCGAATAGAAGTAGATCTTTCCACTCCAAATTAAGCAAAATTCCCTCATAGTTTTGCCTATGCATGTTTTTTTGTTTTGTTTTGTTTTGTTTTTTGTTTTTGGTTGCTTTCTTATAGAACAAGGACTAACAGCCCAGAGATGGCACCAAGCTCTGTGGGTCTTCCCACCCTTGATCACTAATTAAAATAATGCCTAAGAGTTGTATCTAGTGGAGGCATTTCCTCAAGGGAGGCTCCTCTCTCTGTGATAACTCCAGCTTGTGTCCTGTTGACACACAACCAGCCAGTACAAGTAGCATCTTAGACAAAAGGAGATGAAAGATGTTTTTAGCAGCTGCGTTTGATCTCATTGGCCATATAACCCCATTGCTGTCTCTGCTGCTTTTGCTGTAATGCTTCGTGGAATTTATTATCAAGCTTATCCCTGCTTATGATGTGAATACAAGACCAGCAAGCAACTCTCTGGGAATTCTTTCAGCTGTCAATGACAGATTGGGACTCTTGAGGTAGACAACTTCCTGGACTTTGTTAACTACCAGGATATTTGTCTATCTAGTATCAGCCATTTTTATTTCTATCCATACCACGTCATGTAAGCCAATCTAATAAATTCATATGCCTAAATATAACCTGCTAAGTCTGTATAATGTCACTTGTATGTATGTTTTCAGAGTTGATAATTTGGCACTAAAGAACTAATTGTTTAATTCTTATCTGGGAAAGGTCTCCTTTCCTGCTTGCAGCTTTCCTCAGTTGCCTACACTTCATTGTGTAGAGTTGAGGCCTCATAGTCTTACCTAATCTGCTTTTGTATAGTCTTTCATGTTTTTCTTGTTCACTTCATATTCATGCATGTTTCTCAAAAAGAGAGGCAATCAACCACCCTACCCAGCTATGGCACTGAAAACCAAATCAACAGCCAGTGTGGCATGGTGACCCTAAGTTTCCAATGGAGACACACACACCCTTGTGGTTACCAACAAGAATCTTAGTTGGACTTAAGATTCAGTTAACAAGAAGGACATTTTTGCCTAGTCATGGTAACTACTCACTTCTGAAGGAGGCGGTTTTCCTCTAACCTATAACCGCTAATCATGAAACAAACATAATCCTTAACAATGATCTTAAATATTACTTCTTATACCAAAAAAAAAAAAAAACTCTAGTCTCCACCCTTCATCAAGGAAATTTGTCTTTGCAACAAATAAACAGCACTAAAAACACGGTTAATTTTTAAGTTCAGTGTTTAATGGATTTTTAGTAACCATAGAGTGTTGTATCCAGCTAACCTGACTAAACCACAGTTATGGGTCCCTCGACAATTTCTGCTTATTTCTGGAAGCTCTTTATTTTTACACCAGGATCTGAAAGCCAGTAAGCTACTTAATTTTAGTAGTACTTACCTTTTCCAGGGAAATTCACCTAAAAGAGCTTATTTATCATGAAGTTGTTTCACCTGCCACCTTAGTTTATATTATGTATAGAGCTCCTTCATCATAGTAATGATTAGTGTGTCATCAATTTATTATATTATAAAATATCTTTCTGGATCTATTACTATTAAGAGCATGTTTAGTTTGGGAATAATATAACAAGTATGTCCTTAAACATTTATGTTCAAGTGTTATGCAGGAATATATTTTTTTATTTTTGACAAATGGATTATTTAGGAGATTCTGTGCTGGGTGCTAAATTTATGTCAAGATTTTGATAGTCAATCGATATCAAAGTAGAAATTCTAAGTAAATATATATTATAGAGGTGTAGAACTTAGAAAATAGATAAATAAAAATTTTAATCAATGGACCATGTCAGTTTAAATTAGTTAATATACTTATAAAAAGGAGGGTATCCACATATTAATTTGTTAAGCTTAAGAATTTAAAGACTAGATAAAACAGAACAGATGTAAAAAAGGTCAAACTAACCACTTTGACCTATGTATTGAGTCATCTTTCCTAATCCCCAGGCTTAGCTAATGACACTGGCAACATGGTAGCAACCTGCTAATTCTTTCAGTTTAGTGCCTTAGGGTTTTTCTCCAAAGTAGTGAATTGCACTAGGCCCTTGTGGTATATACAGTCACTGACCCCACAGGCAATCATCCATAATGAGAAGATGGTACTCAGCATTACAAATGCCCTTCAGCAAGATTATCTTGAGATTGGGTTGACACATAACCTTATTGGTCATTTTGCCAAAAACAAATTTGAAACAATAAAATGTAAATAAAAGGCAAAGGAGAGAAAAAGAAAGGAAGAAAGAGGGCTTGATTTTGATCTTTTTTAGCAGTTTTCATTGAGTGAGATTAGTAATGATGCTTAAAAGACATACTCAAAGAGAGTTCGTTGGTGATATTTGCTCATAAAGTGGAGGACAAATGCACTGTGTGTTAGTAATGTAAAGGAATACTGAAGATACAAAGGCGAAGAAGGGATGGGGAGATAAATTTAAATATATGAGAGGTAGTCAAAGAAGTTTTCCTTGTGAGTATATTTTTATTTTATCAATTTAACACAAGAATACTGAGTCAGATAGAAATGAACATATCGAATATGAATATAATAGTTTTAAAAATGTGCTTTATCTTTTCACATATACAATAAAATACCCTCCTGTGCCTCTACGTAATTGATATTCCACTGGAAATTGATGCTACCTTTATTGAATTATGCAGGTTTTACAATAACTCATTACATTATAAGCAGGCATGAGTACCACGTTTTCTACAATAGGTATAGGGTAGGTCTGAACATTCCTGGTTATCCAAGGATTGGGTTCTTTTAATGCAAACTGAGAATCATGGGGCAGAAGATGTGGTGAATATATTTGTCCAGCCATCAAGATAAAGATTAAGAAGTATTAACACATTACAACAACAACAACAACAACAACAAAAAAAAAAAAAAAAAAAAAAAAAACCCAAAACAGAACAGAACTCTCTAGATAAAGGACAGTTTTGATAGTCATACATTTTACTAAATTATTTATAAATAGAGACATAATACAATTTTATCATGAGTTTATCTATTATACTTTTTTGCATATTCTCTGTATTTATATTTCAAATGTTATCCCCTTTACCCCCACTCCTCTCTCCCTCCACTTGCTTCCATGAAGGTGCTCCCTCTTCCAACCACCCTCTTCTCACCTCAGCACCTTAGACTTCCCCTATGCTGGGAAAATGTGCCTTCACTGGACCAAAGGTCTCTCCTCCCATTGATGCCAGACAATGCTACCCTCTGCTACATAAGCAATTGAAGCCATGAGTCCCTCCAGGTGTACTCATTGGTTGGTGTTTAAGTGTCTAGGAGCTCTGTGGGGTGTGGCTGATTGATAATGTTGTTCTTCCCATGGGGTTGGGGTTGCAAACCCTTTAATCTCCTTCAGGCCTTTTCCTACATCCTTCATTGGGGCCTCATTGTTCAGTCCCGTGGGTAGCTGCAAGCATCCTCAGTTGTATCTGTATAACTCTGGCAGAGCCTCTGCAGGGGTAATTCATATCTGGCTTCTGTCAGTAAGCACTTCTTGGCATCAGCAAGAGTGATGACTTTGCAAGGTGCATATGGGGTGGATCCCCAGGTGAGGCAGTCTCAGAGTAATCTTTCCTTCAATCCCTGCCCCCTTCAATCTCTGTATTTCCCCCAGTGAGTGTTATGTTCTCTCTTCTAAGAAGGACTGAGGCATCCACATTCTGAGGAATACCAAATGCCTGAGAAGCACCTAAAGAAATGTTCAACATCCCTAGTCATCTGGGAAATGCAAATCAAAACAACCCTTAGATTCTACCTCTTACCAGTCAGAATGGCTAAGATAAAAAATTCAGGATTCAGCAGATTCTGGCAAAGATTGGAGAAAACATAACACTCCTCTATTTTTCGTGGGATTTCAGGATGTAACAACCACCTTGGAAATCAGTCTGGAGGTTCCTTAGCAAACTGAACATAGTACTACCAGAGGGCCCAGTTACAACACTCAATTTTTACATGTTATTTTATACCTGAATATTTTGTACTACACACACATACACACACACATACCCAAACACACACACACACACACACACACACACACAGAGAGAGAGAGAGAGAGAGAACAAGTCTTAAGGAAATCAAACAGGAAATAAAACTTTACCAACAGTGAAGGACTCCTCATATAATATAATGGCACCATTATGATTGACTTTAATAGGTGCCCGTAATAAAAATGAGTTATAATGTTTGTCCCTAAAGGCCAAACTTATAAGTTCTACACAGTGTCATTCGAACAAACAATGAGAAAAGTGAACTGAGGATGAATGGTCTAAGACTTCAGCGCTCTGTTTCTTCTTTACTTTTAGATGTCTCTGAAAATACAAAGCATGCTTTTTAATTCAGAGGAAAGCAGAACTCCCTCATAAACACTAAATATTGCTTATTTTTAATTTCTAAACACACAGAAATGTCAGTCCATGGAAAATTTATACCTATTGTTATTTTGAAAATTTCCCTAAAGAGAAGGAAATGCTCATGGGCCTGCCAAATAGCTTCAAGAATAGATATGAGAGAGAGAGAGGTGGGTAAGTGAGCAAGATGGGCAAAGGCATTAAATGACAGAAAATCTAATGAACAGGAGGAAAATTATATTCACGGAAAACTACTGACTTAAGTTTGCTTCTGAAAATGCTAACTATAATGCTGATATAAATAGTGGTGGTAGTAAAATTATGAAAATGTAAACTGAAATTTGTCCACAAACTCATATACATGTTTTGTATAGTTTTTCATGTTTATGGATCTCTAAAAAGTGATAAGAAGGAAATTTTGTTGGTACTTTAATTTGCTTTATACTGTTTGCTTTTGTTTGAACAAAAGTCCCGGGTCTTCTATGTAACCCTGCCTCTCTAGAACTCACTTCATCGTCCATGCTGATATAGTGTGTGTTCTTATTCTTATGTTCTTATGTCTCTGAACCTTGGGTTTGCACATGTGCCAATCTAGCTGACAATGGAACTCTTGCTTCCTTCTGTTCATTTTTTGGGTTAGGTTTTGTGTTTCCCTCCTTGTGTTGGAGTTTACATCTATTATCCTTTTTAGGTCTGTGTTTGTTTAAACATATTGTGTAAATTTGGTTTTTTTTCCCTCTGAAAATCTTGTTTTTTTTTCCATCTATGGTAATTGAGAGTTTTGCTGGATATAATAATCTGGGCTGGCATTTGTGTTCTTTTGGGGCCCATTATGACATCTGTCCGGGATCTTCTAGCTTTCATAGTCTCGATTGAGATATCTGTTGTAATTATGATTAGTCTGCCTTTATACATTACTTGTCCTTTTTCCTTACTGCTTTTAGTATTCTTTCTTTGTTTTGAGAACTTTTTGTTTTGACTACTATATGTCGGGAAGAATTTTCTTTCTTGTCCAATCTATCTGGGATTATGTAGGCTTCCTCTATGTTCATGGTTATTTCTTTCTTTAGGTTAGGGAAATTTTCTACTATGATTTTGTTGAAGATATTTAGTGAGCCTTTTAATTGGGAGTCTTCACGCTCTTCTACACCTATTAACCTTAGGCATGGTCTTCTCATTGTATCCTGAATATACTGGATTTGTGGGTTAGGAGCTTTTTGGTTTTTGCATTTTCTCCGACTGATGTGTCAATGTTTACTTTTTAATCTTCTGCCCCTGAGATCCTCTCTCTTCCATCTCTTCTATTCTGTTAGTTATGCTTGCATCTATGACTCCTGATTTCTTTCCTAAGTTTTTTATGTCCAGTGTTGTCTCCTTTTGTGATTTATGTTCTGTTTCTATTACTGTTTTCAATTCCTTCACCTGTTTGGTTATGTTTTCCTGTAGTTCTTTGAGTGATTTTTGTGTTTCCTCTTTAAGGGCTTCTACTTGTTTACCTGTGCTTTTTCTGGTTCTCCTGTAATTCTTTGTGGGAAGTTATTGATGTTTGTCTCAAGGACCTCCATCATCATCATGAAATATGATTTTAATCCAAATCTTGTTTTTCTGGTGTGTTGGGATATCCACTACATGCTGTGGTGGGAGAATTGTTTTCTGATGTAAGGTTGTCTTGGTTTCCATTGCTTAGGTTATTGCGCTTGCCTCTTGCCATTTTGTTATCTGTGATGTTAGGTGATCTTGTTGTCTCTGACTGGAGCTCGTCTCTCCTGTGGGTCTGAGCCTGTGGGCTCAGAAGGGAGATTGCTCCTCGGCGTTCAGCTCTATGTGCCTAGACTGTGAGTTGGGATGGCAGTGGACCAGCTCTGGCTCCGGCTCTGTTCCCAGCACCTCACCACATGTACCCTGAGAGTCCCCAGCAGTCTCTCCTGGAATAGTCAGTGGAGAGGAAGAGGGAATCACCTGTGAGCTCAGGATGGAGAGCCTCCTGACACTCTTCTTGGTGCTCAGCCATCTCTGGGCAGACTGTGAGCCTTGATGGCAGTAGCCCAGCTCTGTTTGTAATAAATCTAAGCAAGCAAACAAACAATCAAAACACACCAACATATCTTGAATTAAATCAAATTTATTTATTTGATTTAGATAATCTAGATAATCTTTTTTAAACACTTTATTTTTAAAAACAAAGATAAATGTACAAATTTTAAGCATTTTTGCATAAAAGTATATGAATACATTTTTGTCAGTGCTTGTTTTTTTTTTAAAGGCTTGACAGTGTGCATTAAGATCTTACTGGTTACAATGAGCATATAGTACATGTAAAACAGGATGTAACCTGGAATTAGTCAAAGTTTTCTTGGTGTATAAGGATTAAGCATAATGGTTTTTTCTTTTCATTCTTTTTTTTTATTTTCTTGAACTTAATATAGTCTGTGAGTTGTTTCTGGGGTGTTCAGAGCTCTCTGTGGTTAGTATCCCATTAGCAGGGACTGCATATTATGTCTGTTCTTTGTGACTGGGTTATCTCACTCAGGATGATATTCTCTAGATGCATCCATTTCCTTAAGAATTTCATAAAGTCATTGTTTCTGATACCTGAGTAGTACTCCATTGTGTAAATGTACCACAATTTTTGTATCCATTCATCTACTAAAGGACATCTGGGTTCTTTCCAGCTTCTGGCTATTATAAATAGGGCTGCTATGAACATTGCGGTGCATATGTCTTTGTTGTATATTAAAGTGTCTCTGGGGTATATGCCCAGAAGTGGAATAACTGGGTCTTCAGGTAGTATTATGTTTAATTCTTTTAGATAATTGTAACAAAATTAAATAATAGACATTAGTGCTAATCAAAGAAGTCCATAGATTTTCAAAATGGACTTTTGGCAACAGGAAGCTTTGGAAATAACACAGCCATGTGGCTATGTTAAATTCACAATAATGAAGACAGAAACCACCTTCACTCTGAAAACAGAAAGTGAGAAAAAAACTGTAATGCTGACTTGGTCGAAGTGTGATATTGAATGAAGTCATAGAGGATGAGGTTTCCACATTCAGGCTACAGGTGACACATGGGATTGGCAGAGGATGTTGATGATAGATGGTGTAGGCTTTTCTATACCAACATGCTTATCAGAATAATAACTGTGCTAAAACTCAGAGTTCCAACAAGCATCTTCCCCAGTGTCACTAATCATTTTCCCTCAAGAGAAGACAAAGGAGTAAAGAGAATTCTTACTTTGATCTGTAAGGGAGACTTGTGAACCATTTAGAAGTATCAGCAAGTTTGGGAGAATTAAGATGTCCAGTTAGAAATAAATTCAACTTCTTCTGATAGAAGGCTGATGCTTTCTTATGGCGTGTGCAATTTGATCTTTTGCAGAAAATGTTTAGAGGTCATCACAGTAGAGTTAGTGTAGCAATAACAGAAATTAGTGCCAGTCCCAAATGCTATTCAGTCTTTCAATTAGAGAATAGTAAAGAAGAGATTAAGAGCATGAAGTTAGAGTTCAACTATACTTCTTCATTATTTAATTTTTAGCATGTCAGTTCATCTCTACATTTTTCTATTTCTGTATCTGTGTATAGATTTATAATTGCCTACTATAAATTAGTTTAATGGAAATTGTTAATTTCCTAGGTAGTCATTTGTAATAACCACTCAAAGTATCAGTTGTAATATTTGAAGAGAATTTCTCATGTTAAGATACTTCTGTATACTGATCACTTTCTAAGAAAGAAACAGATTATAAAAATGCAACATCACAACATCAGCTTAGGTTTCTGGAGCTTTGAGAAGGAAGATGGAGATAACATGCTGGAAGTCATTATGTCATATGTTTGCCATGGAGTTAAATAAATACAAATGTGCAAGGTGAAAAGAGTAAGCCTTTCTGCACAGAGCAATGCTAGGTTAACTCCCATTAGTGCTCCTTTTCTTCTTTGCTGCTATCACATTTGTGTTAGAGCTGTGTACAGGATGGTACTTGCTCAAATTATACAGCTTCATTGCAGGAGATTTATTGTCACCTAGGCTAATGGACTCTGTTACAAGTGTCTAAAAACCAGGGTCTTTGTTCTGATCCTGGTTAAAAGAAAACTGTGGAGTTTATCACTCAGGAAATAAAAGAAAATTAATATCCAGGAGAGACAGCTTCTGCCGGTTTTCATCAGAGCTTTTACCAAATTGAAAAAGTAGCCTAGCAGATATTCCCAGTTAGTACACACTTTAAGAAAATCATTTATTTTGCTCCGTAAGTCATCTTATGGTTTCCTTACCACCCCCACTCTTCCATACAAGTTCCTGAACTATGCCTATTGTTTGGCTGTTGGTCTGCATATGTTTCTGTCCACTGTCTACTACTAGATGAAGCCTCTCAGAAGATAATTATGTCAGGCTCCTATCTGCAAGCAGAGCAGAGTATCACGGATAAGTCATTGGTTGGTCATTCCCTCAGTCTTCATTCCATCTTTATCCCTGCACTTCTTGTAGACAGGACAATGTTTGGGTGGACAGTTTTGTAGGTGAGTTGGTATGCCCCTCCCACCCCTGGAAGTCCCTTGTGACTACAGGAGGTGGGTAGCCTCATCATGCTTCATATCTCCCACTGCTAGAGGTTTCAGCTAGGGTCATTCCACAGATTCCTAAGGATACCCCTCTCCACTGATCTTCTTCTTCTTCTCTCTTCTTCTTCTTGTCCTCCTTCTACTCCTCCTTCTCCCCCCACTCTCAACCTTCTTTCCCTCTACCCTCCTGATACCCACCTCTTTTCTCCCGCTACCCCTTTCCCATCCAGTTCACTTTCTTTATTTATTTTATTACATAGTAAACTATCCCGGGTTCATGGGGACTCATAGAGACTAAACTGCCAACCAAAAAACAGCCATGGCAGGGGCCAAGGCCACCTGCACAGGTGTAGCAGATGTATAGCTTCTTCTTCATGTGGGCCCCTGTCTTAGCTAGGGTTTCTATTGCTGAGAAGAGACACATGACCAAGGTAACTCTTACAAGGGAGAGAATTAAATAGGGCCAGCTTTGCGGCTTCAGAGATTCATTCAGTCCATTATCATCATGGCAGGAAGCATGGCAGTATGCAGGCAAACAGGATACTGGAGAAGTTCTACATCTTGATCTGAATGCAGTCAGGAGAAGAACAGAATCCTAAGGCAACTAGGAAGAAGTTGTCTTCTGAAATGGGTGGAGCCTGCGCATAGGTGGAGACCTCCAAAGGCGACCCACACAGTGATACACTTCCTCCAACAAGGCTGCACTTACTAACAGTACCACTCCCTGTAGGCCAAGCATATACAAACCACAGTCCCTTAACAATTAGAGTGGGGGCCATCTTTGACTCTGATGGCTGACTTTGGATCTTTTCATGGAAGCTGAGCTGCCTTGTCTGACCTCAGTGGGAAAGGATGCACTGAGTCCTGCTGTGACTTGATGGGCCAGGGTGTGGTAGCCATGTGTCTTGGTCAGGCTTTTTATTCCTGCACAAAGCATCATGACCAAGAAGCAAGTTGGGGAGGAAAGGGTTTATTCAGCTTACACTTCCACATCACTGTTCATCACCAAAGGAAGTCAGGACTGGAACCCAAGCAGGTCAGGAAGCAGGAGCTGATACAGAGGCCATGGAGGGATGTCACTTACTGGCTTGCTTCCCATGGCTTGCTCAGCCTGATTTCTTATAGAACCCAGGTCTACCCACCCAGGGATGGTACCACCCACAATGGGCTGGGCCAGGGATGGCTCCACCCACAATGGGCTGGGCCAGGGATGGCTCCACCCACAATGGGCTGGGTCAGGGATGGCTCCACCCACAATGGGCTGGGCCCTCCAACCTTGATAGATAGTTGAGAAAATGCCTTACAGCTGAATCTCATGGAGGCATTTCCCCAACTGAGGGTCCTTTCTCTGTGATTAACTCCAGCTGTATCAAGTTGACACAAAACCAGCCAGTACACCATGTCCAGACGTTTCCTTATTTGAGGAAAAGTAGATGGGAGAATAGGGGAGAAATGGTGAAGATGGGACTAGGAGGAAAGGAAAGAGGGTTGTAGCAGTGGACCATGACAGCAGACAGAAGAGCTAGTAAGGGTGTATAAAATATTAAAAAGCTGATAAACTCATAATTCAAGACAGCATAAGTTTGAACTAGTGCTTGGCCACATTCCTATCTGAGAGCACATGACTATGACAACACAGGAGGAGGACCATGAAAATCAGTCATGTCAAGACAACAGTCAAAGTCCTTCCCTGTTCCTATAGAACATCCATAACTGAGCCAATAGGAAGCACCAACCCCTAGATCCCACACCACCCCAAAATGTTTATAAGGTGCCTGCCCACAAGGAATGAAGTACAGGAGTTGTTTCAGCAAAGATTGTCTGAGTCTGCCTGTCTTACTGATGTGTGGTACTCTCAGGAAGACTTTTCTCTCTCAAAGCATTTTGTTGCTGGACCTAGAGGTCACTCAACAAGCCAGATGCCTAAGAATCACTGACCCTACTTTCTGCTGTCTCCAACTTTTAGCTGCCTGCAGCATCTCGCAGCTTGCTGCCATTTCCTGGGCAGCAGCCTTGAAAGAGATCTGGCAGCTTGCCTTGCTCTGGCCTCCCCTCAGAGAACTAAAACACTTTGATCAATTTGGACACACTGGAACCTTGTGAGACCTTTTATTTCTTCTGGCCAGACTAAGAATTGCGGACTGGCTGCATCCTATATGCAGATGGGCAGAAAGGGGACTGTGTGCAGGCTATAAAATAAATAAATAAATAGGATAAAATACTCATTAAAAGTAAGAATTACAGGCATAATTTTATTCTGAGGGCTAAAATCTCTTATTTTGCAATCTTCATTCTCAAAATATTTTTTAAAATAGAATATTTAAATAAAATACAAACTAGCTACTGAAGAGAATATTAAGAGACTGGAGGCTCCAGGGAGTGGGGAGGTTTGGTAAGGTAATGGAGGGGATATCTTTGTGGTGACACTGCATGAAGGAGGTATAGAATATAGAATAGTTGGACGGTAAACAGGGAAGGGATAAAATCTGGCTTATAAAAAAAATAAAAAAATATTGATTAATTTTTTAAAAGTCTCAGATGCCAGGACCCAATGGGGATGACATTAGCTGAAATAATACCCAACAAAAATGGAGAGAAAACCTGTAGAAACCATATCCAAAGATTAGGCATAGCTCCTGGTTGAGGAATGGGGCCACCCACAATTCACAAAATTTTAACCCAGAATTGCTCCTGTCTAAAGAAAATATAGGAACAAAAAGTGGAGCAGAAACTGAAGGAAAGGCCATCCACAGACTGCCTCACCTGGATGGAGATCCATCCCATATGCAGCCACTAAACTCAGATGCATGCTAATGCCAAAAAGTGCTTCCTGACAGGAGCATGAAATGGATGTCTCCTGAGAGGTTCTGCCAGAGCCTTGTTGATACAGATGAGGTTGTTTGCAGCTAGCCATCAGACTGAGTAGAGGGACCCCGATAAAGGGGAAGGACTGAAAAGCTGAAGGGGTTTGTAAACCCATAGGAAGAACAACAATATCAACGAACCAGACCCCCCAGAGCTCCCAGGAACTAAACCACTAACCAACAAGTACACATTGAGGAACCCATGGCTCCAGCTACATATGTAGAGGATGGTCTTGTCTGGCATCAGTGGGAAAGGAAGCCCTTGGTCCTATGAATGTATGATGCCCCAGCATAAAGGAATTCGAGGGAAGTGGGGTGAGAGTGGGTGGGAGGATAGGGGAATATCCTTGTGGAGGCAGAAAGAGGAGGGTGAATTGGGGGAATTTTCAGAGGGAAAACTGGGAAGGGGATAACATTTAAAATGTAAGTAAACAAAATAACAAAGAAAATTACAGACTGATTTAAAATAAAAGATGATACATATTTATTTGAGGAGAACTAAGAGTTTGAGGAAGAGTAGTAGGTCAAGACAGGGTCACAACCTCTTCTTTATCATCAAATCCCAGAGTTCAAAGTCCTTTGGATTTTTTTCCCCCACATGGTATCTTCTAAGAGGATTTATTCATTTTCCTTCGAAGTGTGTATCTGTGTGTGTGTTACACAGATGCTGGCAGACGTCTGAAAGGGTCTCGGATGCTGGTACCTAGGGTTATAGTGGTTGTGGAGGGTTTCAGACGCTGGTACCTAGGGTTATAGTGGTTGTGGAGGGTCTCACACGCTGGTACTTAGGGTTATAGTGGTTGTGGAGGGTCTCGGATGCTGGTACTTAGGGTTATAGTGGTTGTGGAGGGTCTCACACGCTGGTACCTAGGGTTATAGTGGTTGTGGAGGGTCTTGGACGCTGGTACCTAGGGTTATAGTGGTTGTGGTGGGTCTCAGACGCTGGTACTTAGGTTTATAGTGGTTGTGGAGGGTCTCACACGCTGGTACCTAGGGTTATAGTGGTTGTGGAGGGTTTCAGACGCTGGTACCTAGAGTTATAGTGGTTGTGGAGGGTCTCGGATGCTGGTACCTAGGGTTATAGTGGTTGTGGAGGGTCTCGGATGCTGGTACCTAGGGTTATAGTGGTTGTGGAGGGTCTCGGACGCTGGTACCTAGGGTTATAGTGGTTGTGGAAGGTCTTGGACGCTGGTACCTAGGGTTATAGTGGTTGTGGAGGGTCTCGGATGCTGGTACCTAGGGTTATAGTGGTTGTGGAGGGTCGCGGAGGCTGGTACCTATGGTTATACTGGTTGTGAGCCACTGGGTGTGGCTGCTAGCATCCACTCTGGTCTTCTGCATGAGTGGTTTGCACTCTATCTACTGTTCTGTTTCTTCAGCCCACAGACTTTCCCTAAAAGCAGTCCAACAAAACCCTCTTCGGTAGTGGGTCTTCCCCTGCCATTCCAACACGCATATCCTTAATAGTGTCTCTTTCTACTGTTTGGAATATCTTTCCTAATTCTAAACAGTTTTTTTTTAATTTACAATTTTAACATACAAATATATTTTAGTCATATTCTTACCATTTTTCCAACTACCTTCAGATCCCCATATCCTTATCCACTGAACTTTCTTTCCTTACTCTTTGCTAAAAGAAGTAAAGGAACAAGACCCTCAACAAAACCCAAATCGAGTCAAAATGGAACACAACTTAGAACAGCACAAACAAAATGAACAATCAAACACAATAAAACATACCGGGGGTTTTGTACAGACCTTGCCCTGGGTATGGTTGATATACCAGCTGGTACTCCTCAAAGCTACTGAGTTTTCCTTTTCTTAGCAGCTGTAAATTCCAAATGGCTTCTTGATGATAGGTGAGGCTTGGTGCTACTTCTCTTTCTCTGTTGTGATTATGTGTGGTTTAAACAAGTGCAGGCCATGTTCATTCTCTCACAGTGTCTATGAGTTCATATGCATCAGTTCCAAGGTGTCTTGGAAAATACTGTTTACTTGCAGGTAATTATGGCTTATGGCCCAAACAACATTTTCACAGTCTTTTCTATATCCCTGTGCCCTGAGATATGATACAAGGAACTGCTGTAACTGGAGCAGTAAGAGAATAAACTCAGGAGGAGTAATCTTTGTAAGCTAGTGACCTCTCTTAGAGAAGACAGTTTCTTCACACACGATCATCAGTTTTCCTTGGGCCTGAGGAAGTCTGTGCTTCACACAAAAAGCTTAGTCACTCTTGTGGGGCTGAGGGTTCTACAGTCTTCTATGGGTCAGGTCTATGTGTACAACACACAGTAACTCGGGACTTCACTAGCTTCCTATCCTGTGATATATAGATCTCTGAACCTTGGGTGCAGAAGCTTGATGGATTCAGTACAAGATTCACCTGTTCTAAAGCATATACCCAAAGCACACTGTGCCTTACTTCAAAAATTCTTGCTAACTCATGTCCTTTATTGCTCTATTCATAATTACCAGAAATTATAAACACTCTAAGTGTTCATCTGATGATAAATGGACAATGAAAATGTGCTACATGTGTTCAGTAGAATATGATTCAGCAGTAAGAAAAAAATGAAATTATAAAATTTACATGTAAATGGATGGAGATAAGAATAATTATCCTCAGTGAGGTTACCTAATCCCAGAAAGACAAAGATTTCATATTTTCCCTTATATGTGGATGTTTGCATTTAAGTTCTCCATATGTGCTTCATTCACAATAGCCACAGAAGTTAGGCAGCTAATTAGGGACCACAGAGAATGAGAGAATCTTACTAATACAATATAATGTGGTGTTACAAAGAAGGAAAGACATACACTAGAATGGGACATTTAAATTGGAAGAGGAGAAACAAGTAAGTGAAAGGAGAGAACATGAGGAAGGAAAACTAAATATTAAGACCTGTGAAAATTCACATAGAAACCTACCACTATAAAAGCTTCCTTATCAACCAACCAGACCCTCCAAAACTCCCAGGGACTAAAACACCAACCACTGAGCACACATGGAGAGGCCCATGGCTCCAGGTGCATATGCAGCAGAAGAGAGCCTTGTCTGGCATCAATAAGAGAAGAAGCCTTTGGTCCTATGAAGATGCATTTCCCTAATGCAGGGGAATGCCAAGTGCTGAGGTGGACAGGATTGTTGGGAGAGGGAGCACCATTATGGAAACAAGTGAAAGAGAAGGGGAAATAAGTGTGGAGGGAAAGGGAATAACATTTGCAATGTGAATACAGAGAATATAAAATAAAAAATAGAAAAGAATAAAAAGAATGTAAATGGAGTAATTACATAAGGGGAGAAAATGTCTCCACTAGCCATTAAATGCTACTGGATATATATCCTCTAGTATTTTGAATGTGAAAGAGTCCCATAGACATGCCCCACCCAACATCACAGGCTAGTGCTAATGTTCTTGGCTATCCAACACAAACTAACTGTGTGATCCAATGACAGAAGATGACACTTTTGTCATTGAACATGGAAGTGTCACTCTTACAGGCTAAGGCTCCTAATTCAGGGAGGCATCATACATTTCATCTGAGGGGAAAATAAGCATCAGTCTCAGCCAGCTACAACTAATGTAAGCTACAGTAGTGGCTTCCCTGCACGTATACCCTTTGTCAATATCCGTTTGACTGTTTTGGGCATAACAAACCACCTTTTGATTTTATTTCAAGTGTGTCTTGTAATACCCACACCTGACACTGTTAGTGAGGCCAAGCACATGAGACAAAATAACTCATTTTCTCTCTGGAAAAAACATACTTAAATTATTCTACTAAATGAACATAGAACATTGAAGATCCCTTATGATATATTGGTGTAGATAAGTATGCTGATAATCTCTTATTAGAGAAGATTCTTGTAACAGATAATAATTTAACAGAAAGAAAAACAACCAGACAACATTAAAAAAGTTAAAGCATTCAGTCATAAATGAACTATGTGTATCAAGCCTTTCCTACCCTCATGACTCAGGAAACTCCTCCTTATTCTCCAGGAAACAATTCTGATCCTAGAAAGCTCATTGAGAGGAAAAGATTGTTCCGAGAGCTCATCTTCCAGATAATACCCAGAATATTTCTATACATGCTAAGAATTTAAACAACGTTAGCCAGTTGATTAATACCTAAACCTATATTTCAAAAGCTAGAGCTATTCTTAATCAGGGAGATTAGAAATGGATAGCTTCAATTTTGAGAATATTAAGAGATGAGAAGAATGTACATAACAGAGTCATATAATATTGTAGTAAATAATAAAATATTAAAAAGGTTTATCTATTTATTGGCCCCGCGGTCTCACTCCCTGGACCAATTTGAGTATGGAGCCAAGGAGCTCCGCACCTCTGTCTTTCAGTCAGAGCCAACACCCAGCACTCACTCCGTTCACACAACTCCCTTCCTGGGTGGTTTTCTACCACCAGTTTTCCACCTCTGTCCCGGGGTATTTCTTTACCCCAAATTCCCACATAAATTCAACTCTACAGCCAGAGAGGTTTTCATACAGGTTTATGTGTTCAATTCTCATTCAAAACACAACCAGATTACATCAAAGAGACAAAGATACAAACTTCCCTTCTATATGAGATATTAGACCTATAAAATCCTTAATGTTCATAGCCATTTAAGGTGAATTAAGCCCACAAAAACCTCGCTGGTATTTCTGGACATCCATGTTAGGGACCACCTTCCCATGTCCTCTGACCTCTCTTTCCACCTCCTTCTCCCTGCCTGGTCACTGGCTTCCCTTTATTTTACTAATTAAAATGGGAAGGTTCAGATAAAGTCACATCAGGAGTACATGACTAGGCAGCCCTTCCTGGGGAAGGCAGTGAATTCGATTCTTCAGATATAGATGATCATTCTGGACAACTTGTGACAAGTCAGTAGGGTACATATATGACACCTTCCTGTGTAGTTGGCAGAATATAACTTTAAGAATTATGAACCTAGTCCAAAATAGAATTTAAATTCTGAGTTTTCTGAAGAAAAAATGGCATTATCCCTACCTGAATAACCTGCGTATTCAAATCAGAAATAACCATGCTTTATTTCACCTGGCTCCCAACCCTGGTCTTCTAGCTGACCCCTGTTTCTGTCAGTGTCTCTCGGCATTATCTAGGTTTAAATATTCAAACTCCTACTTGATTCTTTCTGCCCCATCCTCGAAATCATTCACTGGTCAGGGTATGTCGATTCTAAATGCTCCGTGTCACTCACATTCGTTCCCGTTAATAAAGTTCCAGTCTTCGTTCCTTTGCTGCTGGGTTGTTTAAAGCCGTCATTCCTGCTATTTGACCTTTGTCTTACCTCCTCCATAATAATGTGCCCTCCAGATTTTGTCCTGTTGAAATTCATCTCAGCTATTTAACTCATCACTTCTACCTGTCAGTTTCACTCAAAATCCTAATTCTGCCATCTACAACTTATTACTGCTCCCTCCTTGAAACCTTACAATTGCTTCTGTAGCATTTTTTAAGACTTCTGCATCTAGCCAGAGTTGGAGAGTGAGAGTAAGAGAGAACAAAACTTCACTGATTGGAGTTACTTGTGGCAAGCTTAGGGGATAAAGGAAAAGAAGGAGGCGTACATTCCTCTCAGTGTTACTAGTCTGTGTACAGGCTCCAAGTGATAAGAATGTATTGTAAGGGATGGATCACCAAAAACTCCCTCTTGCCTCTTAAAAGCAATAGAGTTCTGTGTAATGGCTCACCATTTTAGGCCAATTCATAAAATCAGTTAACTACTTGGTCTCCAGAATAATAGTTGAATTAACAACTAAATCTATTGTATGTCTCTTAGAAGATATTTTCTCTATTAAATCAGTTTTCCTTATAAAAATGTCCAGATGACACACATCCTTGATATAATTTCAGAAGAAAAGCTTCATGAACAGAAATTGGGTTTAATGTAATAATAGAAGCACTTATTTATATTTATTTCATATCATTAAGCTACATTCACCATGATGTAATTCCTTTGTGATAACTTACTTAATACTAACCAATTATCAGTAGTTTTAATCTTTTAAATTAAAAGATTTTGATTTAAATACACATTCATTTAGCAGACTATTGAAGAGAATCATACACTAAAACCTTGATTTATCAGAAGAATGAAGTGTTTCAAAATATGTAAGATCATTTTGAACATGTGTGCTTTGTTTTCTCCAGCTATGTAGAACCAACCAGCATAGAGGACATTTACAATTTTGGTCACAATAGACTAAATAATGTTTTATAGCTGTATAACTTTTCTGGACCAAAATTTTGGATAAATCTTTGCCAGGAGACTCCCGTTGCCTTTAATGTTTCATGGATGGCAGGAATTGGAAAATATTAAGCTGTTTAACAGGCTGCACAATAAAAGCCACAATGGCTCAGCCCATCACCAGGAAGGATAAGGTGCATCTGCAGGACAGAGAGGCTAACACTGGTTCCTCACATTCTTGACATGGAAACTAAAGGCTCAAAAATCATGTTTCTTCAGAGCCAGAAATACCTTGACCTTTTATGAGTAAGTCTTAGAAGCCTAATATTATTTCTAGCATGACACATGGTACATTATTCATTATGGTTTGAAACCTACCCAGTTTATGTTTTTGAGATTTTAATTATAATTTAATCATATAATTTCTTCCTCTCTTTCCCACCTCTATCATTCCTATACATGTCTTTGCTCTTTTTCAAATTTATAACAAATTATCTTTGTTTTATATGTACATATTTAAAAATCTGCCAAAAATGTTAGTAGAAAATTCATAAAAGACATAAATAATACAGGGCAACTTTGTTCTAGGAATGCAATGCCAAACTAATATAAAATTGCAACATTGTGATGAAAATACTTGTTGATATTTCTACATCTGATCAAATGTAAAGTTACTTTTGTTTGGATTTTTGTTCTGCTTAAACTTGTCACTTAAGTAAAAGGCAGATGTTCTTTCTAGGATAATAATAATTAAGCCATCCAAGGGGCAAGTGCACATGCCCAGTCAACACCGTAGCAGATCCACCACTGATCAAGGTGTGCTGCTCTTCAAATGCTGGGATGGTCAAATGACACTCTACTCTTTCTACAAAGTCTGGTCAAGGAAACGAGCAGTTATGTGACCTATATGTGAACACATAATAATCATGTTTATTTTTGACTCTTGGAGTTTCCAGGAATTAAAAGCAATTTTTTTTTTTTGAGCCAAAGTAGTCAGATAGCTCCCCATTGATAGGCTCTTTTGGCAGAAATTCTGTTTTCCATTTTTGTCCAAATAATCTGGCCTCCAATCCAGCCAATCCCACTGGAAGGATATAGAAATCTACTTTATGCTTCACACATCTAAAAACCCAACCTCTACAGAGAAAACAGGGACTGTGGCTCAAGAACTTTCTCTTATAGAAGAGCCCATTCTTCTGTGTGCTGTGGGGCATGTATATTTTCATTTTCATTAAATCTTGATTGGGTGTTGTGACTGCAATTTTCTTGCCTGTTAATTCTTTAGTCAGTGATGAAGACAAATCCATTTTGAGACCCTTAGACAGCTACAATATTCAATAGTGATTCATAAAAGGATGATCACCAGTCATAATATTAAAATTTGAGTGACAGGAAGTAAATGCTACTTGAAAATGTTGATTGAATTTTTCATGATATTTAAGTTCCTTTCCTATCAAGTCAACTACATACATATCTTCAAGACTGTGTAATATATGCAACTTGATATTTATAGTGTGTGGAGGAGTAAGCCTGTAATCTTTTATCCCTGATGATTTATTCCAACCTCCATTTTGTCAACTGACTTACTTTTTGCTGTACTTTATGAGTGATATTTACTGAGAACTATGCTTCTCCCCCCACCCAAAGAAGCAGAGTAGAAGGTAGTAGTAAACAAGATATCCTGACTACAAATTAGGTGTGTTCTCTGTTTGAACCTAAATCTCACTTGATGTAGATGTGTGGCAGTAGAGAAATTGTGACAAGACAGCCACTAGGCAGGAATTGCTCCAAATCATCTACAGACAAATACTGTCAAGAAAGGGATACATTATGCAGACTAGTCAACTGATAATTGTTGCCAAGCCAGAATTATCAACTCTTCAAAATTCTGCATTACAAAGGTCTTTCAGATGAATACTGAAGACTGATGCACCAGCGCTTTGAGGAATGAGGGACTATCCAAACGATCAGCAGTCTTTATAAATTAGCTAAGTTTTGAAAGGTATGTTTTTGCGCTTCTCATAATTTGAGGTAATATCAGTCATTCTCAGATTTCTGATGGAGTTGAAGATTATTTTAGTCTCATAGCACACCCAAGCTAATTAACTTTGAGAAAACATGTAATTTAGATGATATTCAAATAGTTAATAGTTGTGTGCTTCTTATATTTGAGAGAAAAGTTTTTTTTTTTTGTTTTTTTTTTTTAAGTAAACAGAAAGGGTGATGTGTAGGTTGCTGTCGAGGTGATACATGATTGGACAGTAGAGTGTGGAACAGGGTAAAAGTTTTTATAAGGCAAGGGAGAGGAAAAGGAGGAGAATCAACATGGAAGACGAGAATGCCCCATCTTTTACCACGTGGCTCTGAGTAGCCAGGGGTAAAGCACACTTTCTAGGAATGGATTTCTATAGATCAACTTATCTTATCTAGGTGGGTGGTTTATATAATTATCAACTGGCTATCAGCTTACTGTATGGATGAATTGTAGATTGAGAACTTAACATATACATGTTTGGTTAATTATTGATATTTGAGTCATGATTTTACTGAACTGTGGAGAATGTGAGCCAAGTTCCAGGATGATGGGCAGACAGCTGGTAGAGGGCAGTTTATGGACTACATGATAGAGAAACAGCTAAGTGAATGGCTCCTCTGAAGTTGCTTCATTGGAGTGAGACCTCGTCAACTGGTAACAGCAGATTCATTATTTTTTTTTTTAAATTTTTACCTCAAATTGATGTTCTATATTTAGCATACAATTCTTAGAAAATTAAAGTGTTTCTTTGATAATTAAGCAACATTAACAAAATGGAGAAATAACTTTAAGAAAAAAAAGTGAGATGCTGGTGAGTATCCACTAATTAATTAAAAATGGGCCATAAATAATGCTAAGTATTTGGGCTTGGTAATTTAAATGTGCTTACAAGAAGTAGCTATTAGCTTGCTAGAAATGGTCAATGCATTCATAGGACATTCAGGTCCCTCTGAGGTAAGCTGTGATAGGACACAAAGACCTCCGGCAGCCCCACCCTCACCCTCTCTCCTCCCTTGCGAGACCCTTGCTCACAAAGCCTCTTTCAACTGCTCTTTTATTCTACATTCTTACTTTTTCTGCTTTGGTTCTCTTTTTGCAAGCTCATGCACTAAATTTCCAACTTCCAGCAAGCAGAACCTCAATCAGGACCTAAACAGAAGCCTGCACTTGAAGAAAATGTACTTGAAGTCGAGGTTTCAATGTTGTGTATAAATGCTTTGTCATTTTCACTTTTTACATCGAGCAGCCAACGATGCACTTCTGCGAGTTCAGATAAAGTTACGGTAGCAAAATATCACCAAAATAACAAAAAGGTATTAGACATACCTCGTAGGACATTTGTATTTATCCCATCGATATTGCAAATGATGATGTAGCTATCAGGGTCTGAGCTACTGAGAAAGTGCAGAATCCAAATCTGTTATGATATACATCTTAAGGTTTTGTTTTAAGTTGGCTTTTTTATGATTATTGTTCAATTAGAAAAATTTTAAATCCTTTAGTATGAGTTAAATGAATGTTCATTAAGATTAACATTAAATTATTAGTGTATACTATTTTTCCCAGATATATGGTAACTACAATAAAACCTTTAAAATGTGGTTTCTCTTTGTCAAGAAAATATTTTGTAACAATTCAAAAACATTTGTAGTTTTGTGAAAAATATTATTATAGACTTAAGTAAATATTTATGTTAGCATTCTTTATACCTACAAATGTCAACCTGTATGAAAGTATATAGACATTTCTCAGTCATTTGTGTAAGGTACAATTAATTTTCTTATATCATTTAAATAGGAACTATGTATAATTTAAAAGATACTTGGAATTTTAAAGTAGTTTGAACAGTAATATAATCTCCAAGCAATGGCTTTTTTTATTCTTCTAAATTTGGCTTTAATTACTAATCATTGAATTACATGAAAATTATCATTACATGATTTAATATTCCTCACTTTACAAAATAATAGTTTTGTTTTCAATTTTCAAATGAAATGTCTAGCTGTAGCTAGACAGAAATCACAGGATGTACCCCAGCAGTGAACTGTGGTGTACTTCTCAGACTCTCAGAAGTAAAGTGTAAAATACTTCTCTAATCTTAAAAAAAAAGTAAAGTGACCCTTCCTCACTCTTCCAGGTCTACTCTTCCACGAGAGTTTAAAGCTTCTGTCTTTAAAGGAATCTACCTATGCGAGATCCCTTAAAAAGGAATCAGAGAATCAGGTAAACACATTTTAAAATCCACTCATTCCCAGTAGTCACATGCTTCTGCCTCTGCTTTTATTCAGGGCGACCCTGCTCCTTAAGACTTTCAAATACTTTTCACTAAAGTGCATATGCACCGAATCACTGATGGCCCTTCAAAGGAGTGATAAATGTGGTCGCTGGGAAATGAGAATGCTTCACAGATGATTTAATTTGCTGTGCGGACACGTGCTTCCTCGTGTGTAACCTCGCATTCTGCTGCCCATGACCTTCAGCGACATCCACCTGCTGGAAGCCATGTTTGATGCTCTGACCAGGAAAACGCCTGCTTGACAGCGGAATGGTATCACAAGACAGTGTGATGGAATTTTCCCTTTCTCTGTCATCATTAAGGGGGTTCCCCCTATGGCGAGGGGAATGAAAAGTACGATTTAATGTTCTCTGGAGAGTGGCGGGGGGAAAAAGGCTCAAAGCTTCACATGCTGTTTTCCGAGTGGGTCATTTCAGTCCTTGTGGCGAATGGGACGTCCCAGTGGAATTTGCCACAGACTGGCTGAAAAGAAAGGGATTAAGACCCTTTTAAGGATGGAAATGTAACAAAAGGACCACTTTTATGATGTAGCAGCATAAAATAAAGGTCTCTATTGTGCAACTGATTGCTAAAGATCTTTGAATTGGGTAGCCTCGCCTAGTAGGGCCTGATCCCCGAGGGTTTAGAGGCTCTTTCTCGATGATATGTCTACGCCAGAGACAGATTTTACTTTCATTTAGGGGCTAGTAAGAGATTATCAGTTTGTTCCTACATGAGTTTTTTCCACACCTACCGAAAAGTGGCCTGTGGGGAGATTATACTCCAGCGAAAGTTGCTGCTAATTAAAACAAGTAATTAGTGTTCCTCCAGGCTTTGTGGTTCCACTCACTTTTGCCTGCCAGACAGCATTAGTTTAAAAGCAATCCAATTTCTAGCAATAACAGACTGTAAAAAAGTCATTTAACAAGTATATAAGTGTAAGGTTACAGTTCAGGCGTGGATTTCTCTCTTCTGGGCTGGTTAGAAACACAGTAGCAAAGTTAAAAAGGAAGTTAAATAGCTTTTTTAGAATGAACATCGGGAATGAAATAAACAAAACAAAACAAAAAAAACAACCAAAAACAAAAAAAACAACAAACCAAAAATCCAAAAAACAAAATACTCCACATCTTGTCAATTTACAGGCAGAAAAAAACAAAGCAAATGCTCAAGCTAGAAGGACAGGAGATCCTAAATAGCATTGGCTACCAAAATTGGATTTAAAGTGTTTTCTCCCAGAATCCTCCCTTGCCGTTTTGCAAACACTCTCTTTATTAATCCCTGTTGTTTCTGCTTCTGCCTTTGCTTAAGCAGGATTCCTAACAGCCTGGTTCTAAGTAAAAGGAACTGCAGAGGTCAAGTGCGATTTCCAAAAGACATTCACTTTGTGTATCTGATGGGACAACCAGGCAAAATTAAAGTGCTTTACAAGGAAATTAAAACAAAGTTTTGTCTTACAATATATAACAGAAATAGTAAATTCACACCTAGCTAGGGCTCTAGTCTGATTGCACCTTTTCTGTATCCACACACCCTTCTGTAATTGCTGCCTTTGAGGCTTTGAAGGGTTTATTTCTGAGGTTCATATCATCAAAGACTTGTGTTATCATGCAAACAAGCCAATATAGATCATCACTAAATTAAGCTGCAATTCTATCTTCTCTTGAGCAAATGAATTTATATTCAATAATGAAAACTATTTAGGTTTGTGAGTACTCCAAGGTTATATATATATATATATGAAGTATAGATCATTTCATATATATGTGAAAATGCCAAATATCTTTATGAAAAATAAACAAAAGTAATTACCATTCTACAATATTTATAAAACAAAAAATTCTGACATAGACAAAGGCATGTATTATAAATTGTTGATTCTATTAAAGTGATATCTGTTTTTTAAATTAATCTAAAGCAGTCTTTATTAGTCATGTTGAAAGATTCCACTTGCTAAAGTTGGACATCCTGATTAATTTGATTTAAGTTTAAAATAGGAGTTCAAGTTAAAGATATCCTTGACAGAGTGGGATAACTTCATAAATTAATGAAATAAATGACAATAATGATGATGATGATGATGATGATGATTCTGTGGAACATGAATTCTAACCGATAATACAGATCTGCTTGCTGAGCTTTTCTTTCCATCAAATTCGAATTTTCTGATGACATAAAAAGAATGCGGATAATGAAAGTTACAAGAAGACATTTTCCTTGCAGCATATGAGCAACAGACAGGTACAGGTCATTTTAATTCTCTGCTTAACTTTTTTAAAAGGCACAAAAGGAAAATTATCCTCAGTAATAGTGTTTTCCCTTAAGACAGAGCCTGTGAACCGACGCCGGCTGTTTCCTTACTGTGCACACTTCTGTGAGATCATTTTCCAGTCAGAATTAACATCTGGGAGAGGTTCTGGAAATCAGTTCTTTGTCCTGAAAAGTCAACTCTGGCTCACAGAAAGTGTTCCCCTCATCTCATGCTTTCTCCTAATTACGGCGGAGCTCAGCTGCCATTTTGGGATGATTTGTAACAGTTGTTTAACGATGGAAAAACCTTCTTTCAAAATCAGTCTTTGATAGCATTTGATTTTCTTAAATTGAATTTAGGCCACATCTACCAAGTCTCCTTTTGTGCTCAGAGTTGCTTTTTATTTGGCGCTGAGGAGCTAGGCAGTGCGACTTTGGCCGCGCAGGCCTGGGGCACCAGAGGGCAGACTACAGGGACATGGGAAGCATCTCTGAACTCTTTATGGATTCTGATGGAACCACAAAGGACACTATAATAGCTCTCATTTTATTATTAAGCCATATTTGCACAACAATTCCATTATAATACCCAGATAATCTTTAAAAGTAATTTTAAAACAGCAAACGTATAACTGCTGAGTCTCAAGTAAAAGAAAACAATTTTCTTGAGCCAAACGTCTTTCATACGAGATTTCAATTGTCATTTGATTCTATTTTAGAGATAATTTGACCTTATGATTCTGCCATTTCTTAAGTGCATGTTTCAAATAAAATTGTTTTCATTTGGATTTGAAGCTAAAAGAAAACACAGCAAAATAACATTGTAAAATTGTTCTGTTGCTCTGTCTAATCTCAGAAGGATTTCTAAGTCAAAATTATTAGCATTAAAATTGATATATTTAGTAGTTCAGTATAAGTTCTCTCTATGCACACACACACTTTTATTTACTAGATTTTTTTCATGTATACATAGAAATATACATGTGTGTGTGTGTGTGTGTGTGTGTGTGTGTGTGTGTGTGTGTGTGGCTGAAGAGATAGGTCAGTGGTTAGAGCACTAGCTGTTCTTCCAGAGGACCACAGTTCCAACTCTAGCAGTCATTTGGGACTTATATCCCTTTGTAACTCACTCCAAGATGATGTCATACCTTCTTCTGACTTCCATGAATGTTACCGATATCTGGTGCATGGGCATACATGCAGACAAAATATCCATACTCATAAAGTATAAAAATAAAATAAAATACAACATTCTTTTTATATGGCTAGTTAATCTTAGTTCATTCTTCTAGACTATACAATCTGTAAGAACTGCATAAGATTTATATAACTGAAAATATGAAAAAAAGGTTTATTGAGTTTAATAGATTAGATTCTTACACATATTTTACAAATTTTACTAAATATACAATATAAAATCACAACCTGTTATTAAAAGCCATTCAGAGTTTTCTATAAATGATAACTATATAAATGGTTATCAATTTTAATACTAGCTAGGATAGTAAATTTAGCATCTATGAAAGGCTATAATATTGCAGGGATCAAAACAGATACTTCGTGCGTATTGTGATATCAATTGTTACAGTTTGGAGGTAAAAACTGAGTTGTCTACATACTTTAAGGTAGCATTCCCCAGGAATGTAAGATGCAGAAAATTCACACACACACACAAGCACACACACACACACACACAAGCACACACAGACACACAGAGACACACCTAGACACACACACACACACACACACACACACACACACACACAGACACACACACACCTCTTTTTTTAAAATTTCTATGGAGTATCTGGATTACCCCTGTAATTGTTCTGCATGTATTGCAGACAGCACATGTAGGACAGGACACAGAGGCTACCTAAAATCTGAAAATATTCATTCTAATTAGGAGGAGAAGTTCATTAAGACAAATAGATAAATGCATACAAAATTCATGGATAGATAGAAATATGTAGAGGAAATGAAATAGTTGAAAGACTTGGCTCCACCATAATACTGCCTATCTGGAGGGATTTTTTTTTTTATTTTTGTTTCTTTGTTTTTAGATTTTGAGCCTACATTCAAGCTTTTGTTGATTGACAAACATATTTCAGCATTAAATATTGCACATGCTCAACTCTCAACCATTTTTAAAACCACTTTATTGTGAGACGGGATCTTACTAAGTTGCTCAGGCTGGTTGTGAACTAATTCTGAAATGAAGTGGGTCTTCAACTTGATACCTCCTGTTTCAGGCCTCCCAAACAGTAGGTACTGCAGGTCTTTGCCACTGAGCCTTAGCTATTTCTACTGTATTTAATTCCATGACCTGCTATCCTCAGATTTATGTCCACTTTCATTTTGCTATTTTGGTTTTCTATTAGGCCTATTGGCAAACAAGTCATACTTCACTCTGAACAAACCAAACCAAGTTTCTGCAGAACTGTCTCATCAGAAAGTTTTGAAAACCATGTGTTAGCATGAACTTGTATTGCTCTTCTGGCCTCGGACCATACTACACGGATGTTCTTTCTCTCTGTCAGGAATTGTCTGACCCTGTATTATAAATAATAGGGTTACTGGTCGCTTGCCTTTTTCTTTATTATCTGTGTAACTGTAACTGCTTCTATTATTGAATGCATACATTGAGCTAGCTATTGTACTAATTTTAAAAGATACTACATGTAATACTATAGATGAAATGAGAAACTATTGATGTTACAATCAAGTATGAAATACACACCCGAGACTCACAGAGACCATTAGCTGAGCGAACATCATACTATTATCTAAAAATAAGGTCTTATCTTTACAAAAAGGCAATGAGATAATTGTATTATTCTATATTCCAGAGTCCTTTATAAAACTACAGTAATTTTAAAATGAATTACCATTGGAATTGTCTCATTTTAACTTAACATTTTAATTTCCCCCCTAAAACTCTACAATGCAAGTTAAATTATATTCAGTATTCCTTGAATGGTTGTACACTGTCAGTTACTACCAAAAGTTCTTGTGTTTCCAAATGCTACCTCTCTTCTTTTTTCTTTCCCTGGACAGGAGAATTATAGGGCACACAAGGCATTGGTTGAGCATTTAACCAATGTAAGATTCAGACTTAGTTCCTCAGTATATGCTGTGTCACTTTGAGCAATTTATTTAATTTCCCTTAGGCAAAGTTACTTTTTTCTCATCATGGGTAATATCTGTCTTGGGGGAGGTTGCTATGGGAATCAACTTAATAGAAGCAAAACGGTTTGGCGCATGTTTTGCACACAATAATTTGGATTTTATTTGGCATTAAGATCCAGTTGACAATTTTTATTTCAGAAAAGTTTGAGAGATGAGGATTTTCTAAAAATTAAGTGAAAATTTTTTATGCCATTTTATTAAAGCTTCATGGTGTTTTATAAAGTGTGACAACTCAGCCAGAGTATCAGCCATACTTTGTTGATGTCTTTTGGTATTCACCAACAGGAACAATAAACAATTTGAAACCAATTTAATGTGTTAGGCTATCTTCTAAGCAAAAGAGATTAATTGTTATGTAAAAGCTTGCTTCAATATTCACATTCATGTGGCTGAGGCATGAAAAATAGTTTAGAAGCAAAGATTGACAGTTGTGAAAAACGGAATTTGCAGACAGACTAAGAGATTGATTTTTCTCAACTGCTTAGAAGTCACTGCAAAGTATGTTTCTAGATTAAGGTTTAAAGTCTTGTTGTGAACAGTGGGAATAATGAGGATCGACCATGGGGTGCTGCGTGGGATTATGTGTACCTCCATTCTGGTAAAGCAGGTTGTGCTCTGTGTGTCCTGCCCCTGGGTTTTCTCTTGTGTACCGGTATACCAGCACGCTTCCGTTCCTCCACGAACACACTCTCTACTCACTCTTCATGCTGACAAATGACACAATGCCTGTCTCTTATATAATCACTGGGAGTAGAATTTATAACAGCTCATTTATGAGCAATATCTTTTTACACCTTTTCTGGTACATTAGAGTACTACAAGAAAGCTGTATTCTCAATACTGTCCAGTGCATTTGATACTAAGCCGAAGGCATACATTTTATACATACTGTCCACTTTATGCTTTCAGGGAGTTCTTACATCCCCCTTTTTTTCCTTATGAGCTCCATTGTGTCCTCGAAGTGTCTCATATGACAGTATCTTCTGAACAATTATCTTCTCTTTCAAATATTGTCTAGTCTGCATTATGTCATGCATACATCTAGACATATACAGCACTATACTAAAGCAAAAGAATTTGGGGAGCATTCGTAAACCTCAGAGGAAAGATCAGAACTTCAACTGTGAGCTCTTCAGATTGAAGTTCTAAAGAAAATCATTGGAGATGTCATTATGTTTTTTTTTAAACTGTATTTAAAAAAAACAAAGATAAAAGAAAAAAATTAAACATTTTTGCATAAATGTATACAAATACAATTGTGTCAGTGCTTGGCTTTTTTTTTTTCTTTTTTTTTAAGGTTTGATACTCTGCATTAAGGTCTTACTAGTTACAATGAGCAAAAAGTACATGTAAAACAGTGTGTAACTCGGAATTAGTCAACGTTTTCTTGGTGTGTAAGGATTGAGCATGACTTTTTTTTGTTTGTTTGTTTTCTTTTCTTTTTTTCTTGAACTTCACACAGTCTGTGAGTTGTTTCTGGAGCGTCCGAGCCTCTATCTTATTGAATGATATTACATAAGCCAAGGCAGAACCAGGGCCAGAGCTCCCATAGTACTGCTCAGGCTTAATGAAAGTATTGACATTTCCTATTGTTTTGTACCTTTGATAAGATTAGTTTGTTCATGAATGTCACATGTTATTTATTTGGTTGCCATCTTGTCCTAATATGTAATTGTCACAAAGAGAAAACTTGGATTGCTAATGTGGTACCTGGGCTCTCCACAAACATCAGGTGAGTGACTGAGCACACAAGGAAATCCAATGCTTGAGTGGCTTTCATAAATAACCCTTTGTTAAAAATGTGATGTGTGACACAGGGCAACAACAGGATGTCCCAGAGGAGTCACAATGGGGGTCCAGGATGGATTGTGTAGCAGGAGCCAGAGGCCTCAAACCAAACCAATGACTCATTACAATGAACATTTCAATGTTATGGAGTAAAGTCCACAAGTAACTGTGTAAAGAGATGGATGGAGTGTAGACGCACTGTAACACAATACAGCTTCCATGATGAGGTGTCTTTTCTTCCTTCCTTCCTTCCTCCCTCCCTCCCTTCCTTCCTTCCTCCCTTCCTCCTTTCCTTCCTTTATTTCTTCCTTCCTTTCTCCTTTATTTGTTTTATTTTTGTTTTTTGTTTTGTTTTCTTTTGAGGGATAGCTTGCAGGAGGGAAGGGCAAACACAACTGGACAGGGAGATGAATGGGATTGGGGTACATGGTGTAAAACTCACTAAGAATAAATGAAGAGTTAAAAGAAAGGGTGATGCTGAATTTCCAGAGCAAAGCTGTCTTGCATTTGTATGATTTGAAATATCCTTACCAGATCTAAATCCCATGTGTGATCCTGACATGGAACATCCATTTTACTTCAGTTAATATCATCCTTGTTCAGTACGGAGCACCATAGCATGAAAGTTAGAAAACCATAATTCTCTCTCACTGTAATCTTTAATGAAAGATTTGATTTAGGAAATAAAAGTTCCATTGAATGTATTATACTACTGAGACTCTGAAAGCAAACAAGTTTCAGAAAAGACTAAGGCAATATTTATTGCTATTTTCTGTCCAAATGAGAGAAGAAAGTCTGTATAGTAGAAGGGGGAATATCAGAAGAGCTAATTTTTAAATACAGCAGAAAATTAGGCTCTGAATAGCGACTAGAATAAGAAAGAGCAATAGAATCAAAGATGGCATCAAAAATTATGACAATGATCAACCGAGGCCTTATGAATATAAATAAGAATCACTAAGAGTGAGCAGAATTAGCAACTTCCAGCATGATCACAATTCCGCAATATAATACTGTTAGCATAAATTCAGTCTTCCTTTGTTCCTAGATGAATCTAACATTTTAAGTGCAGATCCAAATAACATGGTTCTTTGGTAAAGGTTATATTTCAGAAGATAAGTGAAAACTCTGGAGAGTCACAATCCCTAACAGGTATGAGCTTCTTCCCCTGCCCCCATACTTTCCTTGTGTGTGTGTGTGTGTGTGTGTGTGTGTGTGTGCCCCTGTGTGAACATTGTATATCCAGCCTCAATATTAGGATTTGCTGCTGGTCTTATTTCATCTTGTTAAATTGTATTCATTTGTTATCCCTGAGATACATGGTGCTTTTTTGTTAAAAAAACAAAAAAGGAGTAGCAGTGGATATAGGGGAGAGGGAGGTGCATATGAGGAATTAGAACAAAGGGAACATTGTATTTATACATTGTTTCTTATGAGACTGAAGCTCAGGAATGTACAGCTGTACTTTCCAATACTATCTGTTGACTAAATTCAGGCTTTCCTTTATAACATTCTCTGAGCATCAACAGAAAAATCTTAGTCGAAGTAAATTCGATATTTCTCCTTAAGTTTTAGTTTTCACTAACTTTAGGTTTTCTTCTGGTATCACAGACCCACTGACTTCTCATGATTTTTTTTAACTTAAATCTTTATAAATGTTCTTATTTTTCTAATGTCTTCTAATTGAAGCCAACTAGTATTTAAGCTCCATGCAAACAGCACTCATGTGTTTTGTAAATTCATGCATAGCAAAGTCTCTGTATAGCATCAAACACATCTTAGTCACTTGGATAAATAGTTGAAAAAGTAAGTTTCATTTTCAATTGTTACTGATCCTCCTCCCTTTCTGCTCTCTATTCTGTGTACTAAGTATGCGTCAATTTCCTTCTCAATATCATTGTACACAGTTGATTTAAAACGTGGATAAGTATATGTTCTTGAGTATTTACAAACTAACTCTGTGTCTAGTTGTTTGCTCTGCTTTGTGCTTGTGGTGAAAGATGTGTGATCTTTGCATCCTGGTCCTATAGCAGGCGCTTGAAGACAGCTGCCATATTAGCTCTGGCATTACAAATTCTAAGTCTCCAGAAAGGTAAGGCTTTTCTTCTATAAATTGTTTAGGTCCTGGGATTTTACCACAACAACAGAAAAGTAACTCATACACTGTCTTAAAAAGATTGCCATAATAGTCTGCCATCACAACCACAGGAATCATTGCTTTAAAAAAAAGTTGCTGTTTAAATTTGTGGACAACAGAAGTGTGAGCTCAGGGAACCAGCAATACCTGGTTCACTGAAGGCTTTCTTTCCTCTTTAGGAGGGGAAGGCTCTTTGTGTCAGCATTATTCTATATAGCTGCTTGTCTTAGTCATAATAATCAGTACGAGAAGATTCTAATCTCGTGATCTGATTGCATAGCAAAAACTCAGGTATGAATATTATCCCATGAGAAACTAAGTACCAAAATAAGGAATTTAGAGAACCTATCTTCAAGAAAAGGGGTGTTCTGGCTGGTTTTCTAAGTCAACTTGACACAAACCAAAGTCATCAGAGTAAAAGGAGCCTCGGTTAAGGAAATGCCTCCATTAGATCCAGCTGTAAGTCATTTTCTCAGTGATCAATAAGAGAGAGCCAGCCCATTGTGGGTGATGCCATCCCTGAGCTGATGGTCCTGAGCTCTATAAGAAGGTAGGTCTAGCAGGAGATGAGAACCAAGCTAGTAAGCAGCACTCCTCTACGGTCTCTGTGTCAGCTTGGACCTCTAGATTTCTGCCCTATTTGAGTTCTTGTATTGACTTCCTTCACTAATGAATACCAATGGGGGAAGTATAAGCTAATAAACACTTTACTCCAAAAGGCTTTGCTCTTTTGATTATGGTGATTTGTCACAGCAATAAAAACTCTGAGTAAGATGGGGGAACAGCATTACGTATCCTGTCCATGTAGAATATTAAAGCTAACACTCTGTTCTTTGCTCTCTTTTTGCTAAACTCTCTGCCATAAGTAAAAGAGCTTGTTCCTGTCCCATCATCAATAAGAGCATATTTGAAAATAAGCACAGCTGAGTGGAGCGCAGTGGAAGACGACTTGCCTACTATGCACAGTGTCCTAAGTCCAATCTCCATGTCACAGATGCAGACAGCAGCCTACTGACAACTCAGCTTGATAGTATTTCTCTAGCAGAAATACTATCTAACTTTAGTGAGTTCTTATTTTTTATCTTTAAGTTCCAGCCCCAATAAAATGAATTATACCTTACTAGATTTTAGTGAAGGCAAAAGATCAGAATTTTAAGGAGTTAAAAAGGACATATGTGTACCCCATTAGACATGTAAATAACTCCTTCTCAAACATATTTATTAGCACTTTTGTTACTTGTTCTTTATTTTAATTTTGGGGGTACTATCTAGTAGTCTTACTGGTTAGTTAGTTATTAGACTACTAGTTAGTTACATAGTTGTCAGCTTAGTCTGTCCTGAATCTTACTATGTAGCCCAGGTTTACCTAGAACTTTCTTGTCTTAGCTTTACAACTACTGGAGACACCACTGTACTCAGAGTTTTCTTTCCTTACTTCTTTTGTTCTTTCTTTTGTTTTCTTTGGGATCTTTTTGTTTCTATTTTTTACTTATTTACTTTATATCTGTGGGGCTGGGCACTTCCTCTCCCACGGAGGCCAGTCAAGGCAGCCTAGCTATATCCCATGTACAGTCATCAGCTTTTGGGAAAGGCCTCTTTCCAGTTGTTTAGAACCCACATGAAGACCCAGCTGTGCATCTACCACATATGTGTGTGGTTGCCTAGGTCCAACCTGTGTATGTTCTTTGGTTAGTGGTACGGATTCTGAAAGCCCAACAGTACAGGGTAGTTGATTCTGTTGGTCTCCCTGTGGAGTTTCGTTCCCCTTAGGAACTCAGTGTTGTCTTATCTCCTTGTAGAACTCATATTTATATTAAGCTTCCTCTAAAATATGTTTTCTATAGAAACAGCCACATTACCTTCAGACCATCAAGAACATGGCCAAAGCTCATTCAGTGTAAGCAATACTGCAGTCGGTACAGAGAGAGTACTAAATGGCCTTTAGCTCTTTTTCTACGTTCTCCTGGACAGCAGACAAATCAAACAAAACAAAACAAACAAGCGAGCCAAGAACCACAACACAATAAAACCCATGGGATCATCTTCAGGGTCCTTTATGGCTCTTATACTTTATAACCTCATCACAGTATCATTCCCAACAACAAATCTCCAACAGCTTCTTGGAGTTAACTTTACTTTACCTAGGGTTTTTTTGTGTGTGTGAGTATGTGTGTGAGTGTGTGTGTGTGTGTGTGTGTGTGTGTGTGTGTGTGTGTGTGTTGTCCTGCTTATCTTTCTGTGATTATCTCTGTAAGGACTCTCACTGACAGATTTCTCTCTCCTGTTCTTTGCAAGGTACCATGATCACAGGCTGACATAAATCATGGTTTCCTTCATAGTGGAATTTTGATTAGAAAAAAAAATTCTGTTGATTTTGTTCTTTAAAAAGAACCTCACTGCTTAGATAAGGCTGTTCCTAAATGTTTGCCATTCCTCTTGCTTCAGTTTGGTTGGCACTAGAAGCATTTGCCATTTTAGTAGCTTTAGTTGACATTTTTCTAATAGAACTTGAATTATGGAATTTTCAAAAAAATCAACTTTCTCAACAGAAGTAGAATTTTATATATTTACTTTAAATTTTCCTGATAGTTTGAAAGTCATCTGAGCTAACTACATAAAAAATTACTTAAAAATTAAAAATGCAAAAGAAATCATTATATATTTGTTTCATCCTTCAATTGATAGTGTCTGAGATGGAAAGCTTTCTAGCATGGCATGCCTTTGAAGAGTATGCTTGTCAATTATATGCTCCGGAAGAAGTATGTGCATGTGCGCATGTGTGCGTGTGTGTGTTATCTCAGACAAGTTAAAAAAAACGTTGTTACCCTAGAAACATCTGTATCCAGTGAAAATGGCCTCCCATGAACTGTTACTACCATTTATCAAGGGCACGGACCGCATTTGTTGTTTAGAACTTTAAAGGAGCCTCTAATGGTTATCTGTTGGCACATAGTCCTGTGAGTTCAGAAATTGTGACCTTGTAAAGAAGACACTTAAGCAAACTCTAAAAGAGATCACTAAAATGGAATTTAACAAGGTAGAGAGCCAAGAGGGGAGAGCTGAGTATTAAGTATCTTAACACTGCTGTGGGATGTATTGAGTGTCTATGGAAGAGAAAAGTAACAGTAGCAAGGAGCAGAAGTTCTCACAGATAACATACTGACATCACAGAAAATATTCAGATTGTTTGTTTTATTATATTAAAATAGAATAATTCAGTTTCGAGCCTCTAAAAATATCTAAGTAGATTTCTTACAGGGTGTAGGTTTATTTATTTTATGGTCAACTGCTATATGCCTAGTGACAATGACATGAGTAGCAATAATTATAGCTGTCAAAGGGTATGGAAACTAAATACCTTAAAAGTATGTTTTCTGCTAAATGTGGTGGCCCGTACCTTTAATTTCAACACTCAGGAAGCAGAGTAAGGCAGAACTCTATGATTTTGAAACCAGCCTTTTCTACAAACCAAAAGCTTGTCAGAAAACAAACAAACAAACAAAAACAAAAACAACCACCCCCCCCCAAAGAGAAGTTTCTTCTGTATTTAGGTGGCCATCTTTCTTAACGTATTTATAAAATAAAAGTTTTGTTATAAAGCAGTGTGATAACTTACAACAGAAAAAAAGAGATGGCTATCTAGGATTTCAGCCTCACTCATATTGAGGAAAATGTTGCTCAAAGGCTTGTTTTATTAACTCAAATTAGAATTAAGGCCTCTGCTCTGATGTAACAAGGACATCCCATTTCCAATTCAAATTAAACAAAGCACAGGAGGCTTTGAAGATGTATGCAGCTCTTGCAGCAGTTACTGAGATAGTGGTCACTGCCCTCTCTGAAGCATCTGATACAGTTTCTTTTTTTCAATTCCCAATCATGGTCAGTGGATACATGTAAATAAATAGATGTAGCTTTTAGATATATCAGTTTAGTAACCAACTGTGCACTTAAACCTCAGAGCTATTTCAGGTTTTTTGTTTGTTTTAAATTTTTATCATGTTATGTTTTCTTTGTTTTTCCTTTCTCTAATTTTCCATTGCATAATACATTTCTGGATAAATTCCCACTAGAGTTTCATAACTAGATTTAATGAAGCTGCTGAACTTTTCACCTTTGGCCAACAAACTTAAAAAGTATTATATTAGCTATTGCATTTAAATTTCAGAGAGAGGATAGTTCCGTGTCAGGCCCGTTAATGACAAACATTTTAGTGTATATGAGCCTGTCTATACAGACCGCTCTACCGTCAAAGAGATGGAACTGCATTCTTAGCTTTTGCTTGAATTCTGGAAATAAAACTAGATGCTGGGGCTTTCTTGCATGTCCACTTTCATTCTACTCCTTCATTGATAATCTGTCCACAAAAATAAATCTTGGTGTCAGCTTCCAGTGAAAAATAATTTCTTCATAAGTAGACATCAGGATTTGCAGTCTAAAAGGCTATCTTGACTGGATCTTTACCTCACAAATCTATCCTGTCTATCCAGTATGCAGGGCTTGCAATGTTGCACAGGCAGGGTTTTTAAAAACTGTAGTCGAGAACTGGGATGCATTTAAATAGATCAAATTCTAAAAGTTAGGATGTATACTTTGTGCTGCTTTGTGCCATTAGACACCTAAAAAGGTCACCATAAGCTTTGTTCTTCAGGGGAAATGGGGAAAACAGCCAGTCTTGCCGTATTTCTAGGCAGAAAAACTTCATGTGCATTGAACACTAGAGGGGGAGCTTCTCCATCAGCAGAGGAATCTCTCATCCCTCTAACCGAGGATCAGAATGACACCAGAGGACTCAGAAACAGCAAACTAAGATCTGACCAGCCAATGGTTTTAAGGGCAAAGGTCAAGAATCAGAGGCAGTCAATTTGTTGTCCTTTTCTAAACCGAAGCTAGAAATCACAGTGGACTTGAGAGTTTTAGTAACTATTCAAGTCATGTTACAGAAAAACTGATTCCTCTCAGAGGCATTTTTAATTTAAGGGATAGGATGAGAGAGTTTATGTTTTTCTTTTTCAGTTGTCCTTTTCTAAACTGCCTGTCCCTTGAATACCTAAGGGACAATGGATGAATTATCATAAAATGATGAAAATTTTATGTAAAGGAAGAAATAGGAATTCTGATGATTAGGGTCAAATAAGTCACAACATTGGAAATGAGTTGCCTGGGCATGTAGAACTTTGATACTCCCCGGAGACCTTCCCCACATTTACAAAGCTCAGGATTCTATCCTGTGGAAAGCTAATCACATATTTCGATTATTTTCCTCTCAAGTTTAAGGACTTCCAAAACACAAGCAAATTAAAATTTATAAAATTAAATTGAATTGAAATATTTTAAGTAGAAATATTTAGTGCAACTTCAGTTGGAAAATTGTAAGCCAATATTTCATTTATTACTCGTTTCTTTTTATCATGTTGTAAAATACACTGTTTTTACAAGACCAAACTAATTTTCCAAAAGGGAGAAAAAAAGAAAAACTTAATAGAAGTATTGGAATCAAAACTACTTTTTTCTGGTGCCCCTGAATAGCAAGTCTAATCTCAACTGAATACCAAGAGTTCTTTGAGGTGAATGCTCATCAACAAATACCAGCAAAACTTACTGGAATACTTAGAGTATTTACTATGAGCCTTTTTAAAAGACAATCACTCTAACCATGATGAGTATGATGTTTCAAAACATAATAAATTTTAAACTTCTTTTTAAACACTAGTAAGAAATGAAAGAAAAAGAAGAGGAGAAAAAAACCTTAAAAATCTTTTTAGATGGATTTCTGTTTTTGGGTCTTCGAGAATCAAAATGCAGGGACAATGGGTGATTGATTTCAGTAAGAAGCTCTGCAGGTGAGTGGCAACTGATAAAGTCTAACCTGCCCTAAAAGTTCTGAAAGACTCTAAGTGACTCTTAATATCAGAGACACCCCCCAAGCTGCCTCCCAGCAAGACATGAGAAGGGAATTTGATGCAAAGGCAGGTTTTCTTTTCCAGCTTGTAGAGGTCTACCCTTAATCAGTTCCTCTTGTCGAGTAACTAGAAGATGACCCTAAGCGGCTACAACAAGCAGTTTTAACACTTTTTAGGGGTACAAGTTATATCGGCAAGACAATATGTTTAAACTTATTGGCTAAGCATTGACCTTTGATTGTATTGACTAGCAAGTATATAACATGCATTCAAACTCTATCTGGGACCAGAGGGTCAGGTGACTATCAGTCACTATATTTTGTGGTTTTTCAAGAATGTTTCTGCTCCTCCAGAGAACTGTGGGTGGAGAGTGGAACTTGGCCTAGCCTTGACTGGAGCAAGCTGGTACTTGACCTAGTCTTGACCGGAGGCAATGGTTTTAAGGCTGAAGAAAGCCCATAGGGTTCTTCAGTTCCAGTGATCAGGTCTAACCTACCATAAAAGTTCTTTTATAAGAGAAGAAAGAAAGTTAGAACCCTCCTCTCCAGCAATAAGCAAAACTGGTCATTTGTCTTTCAGGAGAGTTCAACGGGTCACAGAAAATAAATTTTAATTTTTTTCTGACTTCTGTAGTGTTTTCTCTAGAGTTCAAGTGAAGGCTGATTAGTAACCTCCCGCAAACCTGAAGGTGGGTTACTCTTTCATTAAACACTCTGATTTACAAAAGAGAAAGGCAAAGGAATGTTTTATTAAATATATCGACACAACTGTAGAATCAAGTCTTCTAGGATGCTGGGTCAAATCAACTTTGAGACTGTTGATATGGCTGCCAACTGCCTTTTATTCTTTGCCCACAGAGAACAGGGCAAAATGTTGTGTTACAAAGCAGCAGAGGGCTTTGTGCTGTGAGGGCTCTGCGTTCAAGGGTACTTGTTGCTCTTGCAGAGGTGCCAGGTTCAATCTTCATAGCCACGTGGAAGGACGCAACCATTAGAACTCAAGTTCCAAAGAATCTTATGTCCTGTGGCTTCTATGAGCACCAGGAGTGCATACACATACACACACTAACATTAAACAGAGTAGCTCATATTTAAGAATCTCTCTGTGTGTGTGTGTGTGTGTGAGTGTGTGTGTGTGTGTGTGTGTGTGTGTGTGTGTGTGAATGTGTGCGTGTGTGTGTGTATACATGCAATAACAATTAATGAAGAAAGAAGTAATGACTGAAAAAGATCAAAAAAATATATGGGGAAAACTATACAGGTTTGAAAAAAGGGAAGAGAAAATGATGTAATTGTACTACAATTTCTAAAATAAAATAACTAATAAAAATAAACTAAACCTTTAAGATAAAGAGACAATACATCTGAACACATTTAATATTAATGAAATGTTTCAATTAAGTCTTCAAGTTATGACAGAACATGAAAGGTAAATAGGATATGTGTTGGCCTGTGTACAAACAATTTTTGAAAACTAGCTCTAGTGTGGATGTGCTCTGAAACAGTTTCCTTTAACATGTTCTATATAAACATGTTTCCAAAACATTTTAATTTTCAATATTTTCTTCACTGGTATTTTTATATGACTTATGTACTTTAAAAGCACATACATTTTTTAATTCATTAAATTAATATCAATTTAGATATTTTTTCTAACTGTAGAATTATGCTCATAATATAATTAAACTAATTCCTGTGACCTTCTTTATTGATACTCTTTAATTTGAGGACATTAGATATAATCAGAGTAGATGTTCATATTCATATTCATTCTGTATCTAATATTATATTAAATAATTTTTATAAACTTTTTTGGGACAAAATTGCAGACATACAGAACATTTTGAAAACCTCTGTTCTTTAATGTCAATAGTAAATACTTGTATGAGCTGTCAACACTTCCTGGATATTTGTTGTTTGGTTGTATTTTGTTTTATTTTTTCTTTTGTAAAGCCAGAGCCTTGGGAACATTAGAGAAGAGCATCTTGCTCCATCCTAACTTGGAATGATTGATTCTCAAGTGGCTGATTCTTAACTTTGATTAGCTACTATGCTTCTATGCACTGTATCTAAGGAAGGTTTATTACTGTAAACAATATCAGACAACTTTTAATCATATGATATTTGGTAAATGGAAAAGTACTGTGAAGCAATAGAAAGTTGCAAATGGAGTGATTCTTCTACCAGCCTTAACGATCTTGAAAGATGTTGAGAAATGGTACAGGAACACAAATAGATTTAGTTACTGTATTTTTTTTAAAAAAGTGTAGAGGGGGGTGTTGGTTTCATCATTGGATCTTGATTGTGTCAATAGAAAAGTCGGAAGCTAATTGCTGAGTGAAAGGAAAGATGTGGGGCTTCCAGGTCCCAAGAGGAGGAAAGGAGACACGGAGGGAAGGCTTTTAAACAGGCTCTGGAATGAGAGGACTCAACAAGCATGTTAGGTCTTAGGGCAACCAGAAATGGCAGCTTCCACCATGGTGGTTGGCTGAAATAGGTTAAAAGCTCAACATTATGCTATCTGGCTAGTTTTAAAGTAATAGAACTGTCTAGTGTTTTCCATCCATGGAGCTAAGGTGCGCAGGCAGAGAAAGAGGGCGGCCAGGGCAGTTGTTAGTTGCTTGGAGAAGCTAGCTAAGAGGGGCTGAGGGAGTGAGCTCAGGACCTGTGGAAGAGCAGTCGGTGCTCTAAACCACTGATCCGTCTCTCCAGCCCCTGAAAGTGTGGTTTTTAACATTATACACAACTGAGAGGATGGGAAAAATGGGATTTTTAAAAACAGGTGCAGGATATAATACAGAAGGAAACAAGATCTCTTGAAAATGATAGATTGACAAAGGTTAACCCTGGGGACGGTAGCCATGTTCATCTGATGGTGGGAAAGACCTATCAAATTTGTTGAAGAAAATTATAGTTCAAGATAGATTTACATGTTAAGTAAGATTATTGTAACAAGCATGTATGGCACGGGCTGAAAACAACATTTCACAGAAGCAGTTCACATAGAAGTGTCATCGTCTAAAACATCCTGTTGTCATGGGTTTGAGAAACATCCCCTCTGACTGACATTTAGAAGTGATATGTCTATATTAGATTATATGAATTATATATAACGTTAGTCTATACTTCATTCAATTCAAAGGAGGAAGGGAATAGCTAAACATACAAGTGACATATTAGTACCACATCTTTTCTGTGCTATGTTTAATTTATTCATATGTGCAAACTTTATTTTTACCCAAACTTTGGGAAGGGAGACCACAAAGGAACAATATGTATAACAAAATGTTTATCCATCTAATTACTTTGTATAGTTTTTAAACAACATTGTTGCAGGACATTACAATTTCTTTTATTTTTCCTTTATGTTCTCTCTTCTTTTTATTCTCTTCTGTTTCTTTGTCTCTGACTCTATTTTTTTGTCTGTCTCTCCCTCTCCCTCTTCCCTTTAATTCTTCCTTCTCCTTCTCCCTCATCCTCTCCCTTTTCCTGCCCCACTCCCCCTCTGTGTGTGTGTGTGCTGCTAGGATCTGATTGCAGAACATATGCTGGGTAAATGCTTTACTCCTGTCCTGAATCTTCAACCCCACAATGCTATAAATTTTTTTATTTTATTAAATTAAGTACTGACAAAATATATTCATATAGTGTTATGCCAAAATGTCCTTAAAAATCTGTACATGTATCCCTCTTTTTAAAAATAAAGTTCTAAGAGAAAAAAGTTTATGATTCATTAACATTCAATATTTAGTAATATTTTTCAAAGTTACAAAAATATTATATTTAACCCAAAGACACATAAAACAGAGATGTTTTAGAGTAAGAAAAAATAGAGGCTTGCTTAAAATTACAAGTACCCGAAAAGTCCATTTAGTTCAGAGAAAATAATTAACATTTCTTCTTAATTAAAAAAGTCAAAGATGAACCAAAATGTATTTTCCTGAAAAATATTAAAAATTTACAAATGTGTTTTCATGATAAATACAGTTCCATAACTATATATAATCTATGCATTTACATTTGGTTTTTTTCTATTATGGACATAAGCTATCAGCTTATGAAATACAGCCAAATCTTAGTTATGAGATTCACTCATGTCAGTTTTGTAGTTTATGCATTTCAGAAAATATGAGAGAGAAGGAATGGAGAGGTGGGGCTGAACAATTTAGTTTTCAATAAGTAACATATTTGCTTTCATAACACCAGTCCAGGCAAGGGAATGGAATATCTGGATAAAATGAAGCAGGTGCTGCCTAAAATAGTTGACCCCAAATCTTCACTTTATTAATTCTCTTTGATTCCCTCAAAGTGGGAGATAAAGTCCTGTGACTTGGAAGTTTCTTTTATATCACTATAACATTTCTAGTAGTTAGGATAGGCAGGGCTCATAGAATGAGCGTAAGAAAACATGAGAATGGGATTACATGATGTTTGGTCCTTGTTTGGATGCCTAATATTTTCCAGTTAAGAAAATGTTCTAGTGTCTTGAAATCATAGCTAAATTAGAATCCTTTGGTGTACCATGGTCCCTCTAGCTCTTCCAGAATCAAGGTGGATTCTAAAGACCGCAAGTTTTTACTAATACTTCCTTAAATTCAAAAGCACAAGTACATCTAAAACTTTAACTGATAAATTTATAAACAACATAATTAGAATGTTACAAGGAACAAATTGGATATTATTAATTAGTATCCAAAATTGGTCAAAGGAAAGATATTTATCTAGAATTACTACAGTAATTTCCACATTACTTGATTTCTGTTCACAGAAGAGGAAAAACCTGATCCTGGGAGACAAGTAAGAATATGAATCAGATCCTTTAACCCCAGCACCCAGAAAATAGCCCAGTGTTCCAACTGTAGCTGCATTGGCTTCTGTGAATCTGTACCTGAGGCTGGTTACAGCAGGGTCCCTGAAGCCTGCTATCAGCCAGTCTGGGAGAACTGGAAAAACGCAGGGTCAGGGAAAGACCCTTTCTCAATGAATAAATGAAAGAGCAATTGAGAAAGACAGCTGACATTACCCTCTGTCCTCACAGTTTACATGCAAGCATGTGCAGACCCCACCACCACCCCACGCAGTCTCCTGTATCTGGAATGCCATTCAGTGTGGTTTCACAGATCACAACATACACTATAGTTCCAAGGATCACTTTATCTTATTCTAGTCTGCCTTCTTACCTATTAAAATAAGCACAATTTCATTCTTAAATGGCTTAAGTTCTAATCATAAAGTACATTTGATTAATATCCATAGAATTTTAAAGCTAATAGCTGGTTTTAGTAATGGGGTCATAGAATGTTGTAAAAAAGAGTACATTTCAGACATGATAATAAGGGTCATTAGAGTTGGGTATAATGACAGGACAGATCTGAGAAACAACTATGTATAAGAATAGATGTTAAGGAATAAGAACATCATCAAATAAATGGTAAATGCAATTTGTGTGATACGTCATTCGGCATGCATGCTTCAAGTAACTAGAAAAGTATTTTAGGTTATTAACCTTTATTGAATGTTTTCATGATTATAATGTTCAAATGATATTACAACATTTCATAAGTAAGTTCTAAATATGTTCTGACTCAGGCTTCTATCAATGGTGATTCTTCAGGGTTACCAGAAAGAGACAGACAGGAATAATGTTTGTCCATAGAAAGCTGGAGTTGTCATTCATAAAGTTTTCAACATGAAAATAGTGTAGAAGTCATGCACTGAGAGGTGCTGCTTATATTATCGCTCATTACCTAAATTATCTTATTTGGTTAATTTGTTCAAATTAGAAAAGCATTAAGTTTTTAAACTTTTAAAAATCTCAAGCAAAATTAATCAGGAAATAAATGAATGTTCCTAGTAAAAGACCAGGGGTAAATCAGCAGCTTACAATGTGTTAAATGTGTTTATTTGCACTTTCAAAGTTCAGATTTCCTCATACATTTTCATACTGATGGAGATAAAGCGCTGAGGTCTTAAATCCCTCTATTCCATGCTGAGTTGCTAAGGGCTGTTGAGTTTTTGTTATTTCTCCTCTTGAGTTAGCTCTGATTATGCCTGCTGAGTGAAAAATTTGTATTTGCCGACAGAAATAGGAACCACCCCACGTGCATTTGCACTCAGCAAATGTTCCAATACATCACAAAGATTTGCTCTACCCACCTTCCGAGGCCAAATCGAGCATGTTATTTTCTGTTTAGATCCTATTCTGGAGACGATCAGTCAGGAGTGGTTTCCAATCTCTGATTAAAGCACAGTCTACAAAGCTGGAAGTGTTCACACACAGTCTCATTAGAACACCGGATGGAGTGACCCAGGCCTTCTAGCACAAAGCTCTGAGTGAACTTCAAATATGAGAGTGCATCAATCAAATCCAAGCAAGGCTTTTATGTCATTTTTCTACCTTGCCTTTAAAGTCCTATAGGAATGCCCTCTCCAGCTGTACAGTCCAAATGCATTCAACAGAAACAAAAAAGCAAAGGGCCTCCATGCCCTGCCCCTCTGAATGGGCATGGTTTTCCCTCCTTCGCAAAGTATTAAAGAGTCCTCCGTGAATTTTAAATTATTTAGCATGTTCAACAGTGCAACTGAGAATGTATTTATGTCTCTCAGTGTCTGTGTATTAATTATCCGTGCCCCTCTGAAAGTGAGACCAGTAAGGACAATGACAACAACATTTGTATAATATGCTTCAAAATGGGGTAGCTGGCTGAGCGTAAAATAATGCACTGCTCACAGGAACTTCTCACAGTCCACCTTAAACCAGTTAATGCATGGGCTTGTGTATGTCTGGGTGCAAGTGTGAGTATATGGTGTGTATGACAGGAGGAGTGTGTAATAACACAAAGAAAACAGAAATAGCAGAAGAATAAAGTGTTCGAAAACATAAAGAGTTTTTGCAGAAAAGGTCAGGCATAGGTCAGAGAAAGAGTCAGGAACTTAGTTAAGTTTCATACTATATAGTGCTCAGGGCAATGGAGTTATTTTCAAAAATGATCTTTGAAAGATAAACATAAAGCAAAACAATATAAAAAATTTTGTGTATTATCATTAGAGGGAAATGCCTGGGTGCAATGGTTATTAAATTTAGGGACTTTCATTGAAATCATCAGCTGAAAAATAAAAGCAGTGCACGGTTACCATCAGCAAGAATTGAATAATTTAAGTTTCTGGAACTGGAAAATAAAGATACCTTAAAAGAGGATCATAAATCTTTGAGATATTTTATAGAAACTTTCCTGGATTACACTTCTTTTTTATCAAGTGCATGGTTCACCTACTCGAGATAACCTATGCAGAGACATCTAGGAAAGGCAGTGTGCCACAAGCAATGTGTCCGCTCTGATAACAGACAGGTTCCTTGTTTATCGGAGGGACTTCCCTGAATGTGTACTTTTCCACTTCTACTAGTTATTGTAAAATGCTACACATAAATAGCATTTCACACCTCAAATATTTTATCTTATCTAAAAGAGTGTTTGGACTTACAGCTGCACATATATGTTTTTAATTTAACATGTGTTTCTTTATAGGCTTTCAGATATTTGTGGGATATGTGAAGATTTTTATAAATGAATACTAGAGCACTTGACAGATTACTTGTGTACCTTCCTTGTAGTATTTGATATGGGTCTGTGTAAGTCTCTTTACTTAAAGTTCATCAATTTATTGCAAAAAATGTAATCTCCCCCATAAAAACTTTGGTTCATTTAAATATTTTCTTCTCTGTAGAGCTGAGGTTCACCTCAGTTCTATTCTGGTTGGCTTCTCCGTTCATAGATTTCTAAACTGCAGTATTGAGAGAATATTTTTTTTTCTCTACCATACATGGCATATTGAAACCTGCTTACATGAAAATTAATATTGAGGTTGATCCCTAAGTATTTTACATATTTTCACACAATTTCCCCAAAACAGCTTGTGTTATATCTTGAAGGATATTTTAAAGGTTTGGTTTTTTTAAAGGTAACCTCTTAGTGGAAAAGAAAACATATTCAAGAAATTATACAGCTGATACCTTCCTGGAGAAATATCTTTCTCTTCAATTTGTTTAAGTTATGTCAACTTAAGACCTGAAACTTTATGAACAGCAAAGCAAAATACCCTATAAAGTAAGCTTGGCATTTTTATGTCTTTAAAAATATCAAAAATTCCATACTGTAAACTCCAATCTTCATTGTCAACTTGCTATTTCTCCTCTGAAGATTAAAATGTAACATGTTAGAAGTAGATGTCCAAGACAGAGGAGAGAAATAACTGCAAATGTTTCCAGGAGCAGCAGGCCTCGGTCAAGGGAGTGCCTCTGAGAAAGACTTATGTGGGTTCTATATTGCTAGAAATACGTTTAGTGTTCCTACATGCAGTGTAATTATCTTGAAATCATTTCCTGATTTTCTTCATTATTTAACACTTATGAAGATGAGATGAATGAATGTTACTGGTGAATCGAATTCTATTCGGCATTGAACCACAATTCATAGGATGCTGGTTAATAAGTACTAATTTTGATGGGAATAGATATTTATTAGAAATACATATGACATTAGTTCGTTTGGTGCAATTCAAAAAAAGAACTAAATAGTTTCTTAAATCCACCTTTGTTTTAAAGTTTTTCTTCTTTGTAACATTATGTTCACTATATGTAAGATTCATAATTTAATTAAAAACCATATGGACATCTTTATAATTACAAAAATCATGTAAATTATTTTGTAGTTTATATTAACTATTTACATAGTAGGAACTAATAGTATAACCAATCTATGCTTGATATGCCAACATTTGAACTCTATTATGCTACATGATATATATATATATATATATATATATATATATATATATATATATATATATAAAACTTATTAGTGAGGGATATACAGTATTTGTTTTAGTTTAAATTTGAATCCACTTTCCTCTAGAATCTCAACAGCCTTCCAATGATATTGTTTATCTGAAAGATAGAATCACTGCAAGTGATTCATCTAGAAAGTAGATTTGAGAAAATATATTTTCATATCTGAAAATTAAAATTAAATTGTCATGTGTTCTGATTAGAGAAAAGTGAGTTGAGAACAAATTCTTGTACTTTATCAGTGTTTGGTGTTTAATAAGTTAGTGATCGGAAGGGCTCTTAAACTTACATGTGATATGTATCTTGTTTAATAGTATTATCTTTAAAAGTTACTATGTATGATAAAAGTACATCAATCCTGCCTCAAGGATTAGTGAAGGGTTCTAACAGTTAATTAGTGATCAGGAAAAGAAGAAAGGAATATCAATTTTATACCAGTTATAAAACTTCTTGAAGAAGGATTATTTTGTAGGCATATTTTGTCGTTCTTTTGTGGTAAATGATTTTGTATCAAAGCTTAGTTGAAGAGAAAAATTAATTTTTGCATTAAATGTTTCAGATATTCAACATGTCTGACATCATGAAATCTGTTTCTATGTATTTTCTTTCTAGAGTGTTCATCTTGGCATGACAAAAAAACCCTGCTCATTCACATATCAATATTAAATAAAATATTCCTCCTGTCAGGAATGGTAGCTTGGGGAGATTTAAGTGCTGAGAAACATAATGACAGTAATGTTCATACATAAACTTCCAGACAGTAACATTTCTTCATAATTCAGGAAACCAAGGATTGCTGTTTTACCTAGATATTAAAAATTAAAATGACTATTTTTTAGAATAGGTTATTATACTGAAGAATAATTTGAATATGACTAGATTCTATCTCATTAACACAAAAATTACAAAAAATATTGCTGTCATGAAGTTGAACCAGCTTATTTTTTTCCTTAGATTTATGCCACTTTGTCTGCAGAAAGTTCATATTGTTGGTTAATATCGTAAAGAAAGTATCATCCTTTCCAAGAGCATTTTTTACCACAGTCATAGCTATGGTATTATTCTCAATTTTTATCTTTATTAATGTTCCTTGCTTTAATAAAACCTCACCATAACTTAATTTTTAATTTTCTTATAAAGTTTAAAGATTGAACCAACCTTTTTTGAGAGAATACTATTAACTTTATATTTATAAAATGACATAGTTTTGTGTGTATCCCTAGTATTATCACTAGGAATTACTGTATCAACATCAGGGTAAGAGTGATTTATTTCTCAAAATCAAATACTCTTCTCAAATAATTAGAACCGGTCAAATGAGAGATCAAACATACATACCGCTAGTAACTCTGAGAGAGCAAAAAATATCTGGTCATATAAAGAATTTCCAAATTTGCTAATCATTAATTTTTAAATGAAGTTTCCACCCACTTACCCCCACCATTACATCAGGTTGAAGAGTCTAAAACAGGATACTTAGAAGAGAACTTTTAAATGCTTTAATTTTTTTTAATGTGATGCTGTTCTTTTTAAGGGTTCTTTCATATGTGATCAGTCAGAGATACTGACTTTTGTGAGTTAACACAAAAGTGAAGTAGCACTTTCAAGTCCTGTCTCTCTTTGGAGATTTAATGCACTTTGTAATATCTCTGAGATCAGTCAGGGAGAGACAAGAAGAAAGAAATTTGATTTTGAGTCTGGACCAAAGCTCAGCGACTTGAGAGGCACCTAAACATAATGAAAAGGAAGAAGTTTCAAAGAGAAAGTTGGCAGCTATGACCAGAATCCACAGGGCCAGCAGGACTAACATCAACCAGAGGCAGATTTAGAGGGGTGTCTTATGATCTCTCTTGATACCATTGACACTTCAAGACCCAGTTTCATTGGGGGACAGTCTAGTAAAAGAACATCTCCAAAGGACACAGCATGGTTGCAGTTTTGAGAAAGACATGAAAATACTAGCACCAAGGGCCTAACGCTGTCCTTTTCTCCTCCAAAGATCACATGCATCTGGGGAAAGCAAAAGTCAACATCTGAAATGTGCCTTTTTCAAGCTTGACTTGAATGATATAAAGTTGGCCATATAATAGCGAGATGCTTACCTTTGTGACCCAGGTCCAATGTAATCCTTGAACAAGTCATTAGCTGATGCCTGGTAGTCTTCAGTTACCTCCTGGTGAATAACTTTCTACTCTCACTTTCTCTTTTGTTAATTTTTGAAATTAAAATAATGGCCAGGAATGGTGTGTGTGAGATATTGAATACCAACCTAGAATACTCCTGTCTCTTTATTTTCATATTTTCTATGATCCATGGGTTACTAAAGATTCTCAATGTGGTAACTGATAAAAAAATGTATGTATACCATGTTAACTGTAAATTAGACATAAATATGATCAAAGCAAAATTCATACCAGTAATGCCCCTGGAATTAAATAAATTAGACAGATATTTTAATATAGAATTTTTGTATAAACAAGGGAGATACGCTTATAAATTCTCTTGATAAGTTCTTTGAGCAACAACATAGCCATTCATTTCCCATAAACAGCATAGCAATGTCAAGTCATATGAAAAGCTTGTAAAAATCTTAAAATAAGGTCTCAAGTATATCAATCATGATGATGCATATACTAAAAATACCATGAAATTAAATTTTTAGTGGGTAAATTGTAACTACTGTACAATGACATAAAATCCTACATATTTGTTTATAAAAGTATTATATGCAAGACAAAAACCAAAACCATTACCTGTCAAAATAACTAAAAAAGTGTTGAGTATTAATCTAGATGATTAAGATCAGGAGCTAAAAAATATTATTTCAAAATTACTTATATTTAAGTAAATAATTAAAATCTATTAGAATAAATTTATCGTTATGATATGAAAATATCTGACCAATTTACATAAAAGGAATAGTTAAATTGAGCAAAATATAAATTAGTTTGACAACTTCTTTTACAGAACATTAACTGAACTTAAAATTTTAATTGACTGCCAACAATTCATGGGAAGACAATGTAATCATCTTTTCAATTTTTAAGATAGTAAATAGGATTTTTGTTCTCACAACAAAGCAAATTTGGGGGTTACATATTATGTGGTAAAGTTTATTTAGAATATATGACAAATACCAAAACTTGTAAGGAAATTTCATTTTGAAAATGTGTTTGTTACCATGTGATGTCAGTAGTTTGAATGATAAATGTCCCCCATAGTCTTGGACATTTGAATGCTATGCAACAAGTTTTGGGCTGTTTGGAAGGACTAGGAAGTGTTGTCTTTTCAAAAAATTGTGTATTGGAAATAGGCTTCAAGACTTTACAGAATTGTTTGATTTCAATTTTTATTGGATATTTTATTTATTTTCATTTTAAAAGGTATCCTATTTTCTGGTTTCCCCTCTGGAAAGCTCCTATTCCACCCCCCCCCCACTCCTGCCTTCCTACCCTGTCATATCCCTACTGGGCATCAAACCTTCCCAGGACAAAGGATCTTTCCTCCCAGTGTTATCCAACAAAGCCATCCTAATCTACATATGCAGTTGGAACCATGGGTCCCTTTATGAATACCCTTTGGTTGGTGGTTTATACCCTGGGAGCTCTGGTGCATCTGCTTGGTTAATATTGCTGCTCTTCTTATGGGTAGCAATTCCTTCAGCTCCTTCAGTCTTTTCTCTAATTCTACCATTGGGACCCCTGTGCTCAGTCTAATAGTTGGGTGCAAACATCCACCTCTGTATTTGTCAGACTCTGGCAGAGCCTCTCCTTAGACAGATATATAAGGCTCCTGTCAACAAGCTCCTCTTGGCATCTGCATTAGTGTCTAGGTTTGGACTCTATATGGAATGGATCCCCAGGTGCAGCAGTCTCTGGATGGCTTTTCCTTCAGTCTCTGCTCCCCACTTTGTCTTCACACTTCCTCCCTTGAGTATTTTGTTCTCCTTCTAAGAAGAAATGAAACATCCACACTTTGGTCTTCTTTCTTCTTCAGCTTCATGTGGTCTGTGAAGTGTATCTTGGGTATTCTGAGCTTTTGGGCTATTATCCACTTATGGATAAGTGCATACCATATGTTTTATTTTGTGACTGGGTTACATCACTCAGGATACTATTTTCCAGTTTCATCTATTTGCTTAAGAATTTCATGAAGTTATAATTTAAGAGCTGAGTAGTACTCCTTTGTGTAAATGTACCACATTTTTTATATCTATTTTCCTGTTGAAGGACATTTGTGTTCTTTTCAACTTCTAACTATTATAAATAAGGTTGCTCTGAACATAGTAGAGCATGTATCCTTGTTATGAGCTGTAACATCCTTTGGGTATATGCCTGGGAGATGTATAGCCAGACTAACCAAAGGGCATAGTGACAGTATCCAAATTAACAAAAGAAGAAATGAAAAAGGAGACATAACAACAGAAACCAGGAAAACTCAAAACGTCATCAGAACCTACTACAAAAGCCTATACTTAACAAAGCTGGAAATTCTGGATAAAATGGACAACTTTCTAGACATATTCCAGGTACCAAAGTTAAATCAGGATCAGATAAACCATATCTAAATAGCCCCATAACTCCTAAATAAAGATAAGCACTCCTTAGAAGTCTCCCAATCAAAAAAATGATTTGGGTGTAATGCAGAATTCATTCAGACCCTCAAATAAAACCCAATACCAATACTCTTCAAACTAGTCCACAAAATGGAACCTGAAGGAACACTACCCACTTTGTTCCATGGAGCCACGGTTATTTTCATAGCTAAAACATACAATGATCCTACAAAAAAGAGAACTTCAGACCCAATTTTCTTAAAAATATCTATGTAAAAATACTCAATAAAATCCTTACAAACTAAATCCAAGAACACATCAAAACAATCATCCATCATAATCCAGTAGACTTCATCCCAGAGATACAAGGAAGGATCATTATATAGAAATTCATCATTGTAATCCACTATATAAACAAACTCAAGGGGAAAAAAACACATGATCATCTCATTAGCTGCTAAGAAAGCATTTAATAAAATCCAATATTCCTTCATGGTAAAAGTCTTGGAAAGATCAGGAATTCAAGGTTCATACCTAAACATAGTAAAAGCAATAAAGAGTAAACCAGTAGCCGACATCAAACTAAATTGAGAGAAAGTTGAAACAATCCCACCAAAATCAAGGACTATAAAAGGTTCCATACACTACCTGAAATCCTAGCCAGAGCAATTAGACAACAAAAGGAGGTTAACAGAATAGAAATTGAAAAGAAAGAAGTTAAAGTGTCACTATTTGCAGATGTTATGATAGTGTACTTAAGTGTCCCCACTGTTTTCTCTGCTTTGTACTTTCAATTTGATGATGTGAACCCCAGCTTCTTCTTTAGGCTGCAATGCCTTTTCTATGACATCATGGACTCTAACACCCTAGAAACACAAGCTTAAGTAAAATGCTTCTTGTATGAGTTGCCTTGGTCATGCTGGTTTATCACATGGAAAAGTAACTGATACAATGACCTTTAGTTATTTTTCAATAAATGTTGAATATTAATTATATAATTTTTGAAGTAAACTAATGAGACAATTTTTGTCTATTACAGGTGTAAAAAACAAAGTAAGATTTTGTCACTGACTACCTCTAAAATACTTCTTTTTTCCTTTTTAAATGTAAGTCAATATTTAAAGATGTCATGTAATATCTAGACTGAATACAAGTCTTGAGAATAGTTTGAGAAAAACATTACCTCTCTCTCCTATGCCTTAATAGCACATGCAATAATAACTAAGGCTAAAAACGGAGCTACCTCACCATTTTCTAACTGAAATTCTAATGAAAATATAGAACAGTAATTTGTTCATGTGTACTCTGTTTTTTCTCTCACCAATAATATTCCATTAGTTATTAAATATTTAGTATTCTAAATATTATACTCAAATAACAACTGTTTGCTTTGTAAAATTTCTATATAACCCCCATCTCTGTCTTTTCATCTATCTATCTATCTATCTATCTATCTATCTATCTATCTATCTATCTATCTATCTACCTATCTATCTATCATTTAAATCACTGTATACTAAGTGGAAGAAATACTATCTTTTAACAAACATTGGAAGAAATAAACCTTTGTTTTCTATTATTGTGATAATACAACTCTTTTAAATATGTCTGCATAAATTTTAATACCAAATTGCTTCAATTTTTAAGTATTTATCTATAGTCTGCCACTTATTAAGTTGTTAATGCTCAGAAATCAAAAGGAAAGATAAACTTCTTTATTCTCATATATCAAACAAACAGTTGACAGGAGTAGGCAATTCATACATAAGAAATATCTTAAGTATTAATGCTATTGGTTACCTATTTTTGAGTTGGTAGATTAGGTATCCTATAGTCCTTAAAGCATTATAATTATAATCAATATTGTAACCCCCCCCACGATCTCAAAGGTATAATCATGTTGCTTAAGACAGCACATGAGTAAGAGCATGGGTAAACTAAGCTCTAACTCACCTGGAAATATTATCCCTTCTGACTCTCTTTCACAGTGTTTGAAGGTGTGAGTCACACTGCCAGAACTGAGAATTAATCACCAATCTCATTTATTTATAAATGTTGAAAGCTACAGCAGCCATCTGCCTACACGATATGCCTAGTGATGCAGTAACGGCATGAACGTTATAGGAAGAACCAACTTCTTTTCAACTGGATTTAAGAGTCCAGGAAATGGAACCTACCCCTGGAATTGTTAATGGGAGTGAGAATTGTGCTAGATAGTTCTGAGGCTCCAGAGAGGAACCTAAGACTATAATACTGTCAAGTGAATTTAATATTAAAATGACTTCTAATAACTTATTACTAGATTTATAAATTTGTGAATCTTCATCAGATCAGTTTCTCCTTGTACAGATATAAACTAAAATAGAGACAACAAGTGGCATTTAAAACACAGAATAAGGGCCCATGATGTCTGCAGCCTTAACAGGGACATGCAAAGTACACTTCTCACAAGATCTGAGAGTCTATACGGAGGGACGTTTGGGCAGTGTGTTAAGAGTCCAGTGGTGAATCACTTCATACCTTATAAGCTGCATCTCCCTCATTGTCTCACTTTGAGTGGATTTTGTCTTGCCCATATTTACCAATGAAATAATGTAATATGAGTTGTTAATCTGAAAAACTTTTCTATGTTTTATAAAAGGTTTTGACAGGCTTAACATAACTTTTTATAAAAAATTGAGATTTTAATTTAACTTATACAATGTGGACAAAATTATGCTAAGTAATATATATACATATATAGTTTCTTTTTTTACAAATGTGTCTAATCACTGTGATACACATCATTATAAAACTAATTAGAATTTTTCTTTCAAATTAACATTATATTTCTATATCAGCTTCTACTCTTTTTTAAAAATATTCCCTTGTAAGGCAATACAATTATTAGAGTTCCATTGATCCATTACCTTTTTTTTTTATGGTTGGCAAAACCATTGGAAACATATTATTCTCCTAGTTTATAAAAATACTCATTCATGGATGTACTTTGAGGTTTAGTTACTGTAATATGTATTATTAACCTTACCTACCTTTACTACTACATGTTAAATGACCTATCTTTCCAATTAAATATATTTCTCAAAATATCATTGCCCTCCATGACTTATAAAAATAACAGATTTGTTTCATAATCCATTTAGGTAGATGATGATGCAAATATTTTAGAAATTGAATTATTTCAAATTGCCTCTGAATATAACAATCAAAATGTGAACACTTAATAAACAAGACTTTTAACAGTTTCTCTTTATATTAACCTGTATACATATTTAAGACTTAATATTAATTATTTCAGTTAGCTATATTAAAACATCAGTATATTTTCATAAGCTACCATAAATTTTTCTCAAGAAGTTCCTCTTTAAGAATTCCATGACAACTATACCAAAGCATTGGAAAAGAGTTAATCTATAAGTAAGGGAAAGCCATAAATGAAAATATTTAATTTAAAGATTTGACCTTATGAGACTGAAACTCCAACTCAAAATACTGATTTTGTATTTTTTGTGTCCTACAAGGGAAAATATTGATAAAGCATAGAAAAAGAAAATTGTGTCACACAATGTTACTTGTATGCAAATGTTTCTGAAACATTTACAAAACTGTTTAGTGGCTGTGTGTGTGTGTGTCTGTGTGTGTGTGTGTGTGTGTGTGTGTGTAGTCAACAAGAGGCACACATAATGTCAGCATATACCAAGTTTAATTTAAGGAATGAATTCCATACTTTAATCTTTATCTAGGTTTCAGGAATGAATTCAAGTTCAGCACCACCAGGTTTCTGGAACAAGCACCTGCTAAGCCATCTTACTTGCCTTATATGAAACATGTTAAGAAATTAATTTGACTCAATTGTCAATCTTCATGAAGACATTTGAAAAAATGTAAAACAGACTTTGTCTCAAATTGAAGGTCGGTAATATCTCTTGTGGTGTACAGGAAAACTTAGGAAGAATTTCTCAAATAAAAGCTGTAAAAATATTATCTCAGGTTGTTCAATGAAAAATCATGTTTATATGTATTTTTGATTGTTGTTTTTCTGCTTTACCATTCCCATTAAATAAAATTATTACCCTACAACTTTATGGCCTCAAAAATGAGAACCATGCCACTAGTAAAAAATATTAACTATTTTACCAATTTTTGACAATCACAAAAATTATTTTTGCTATTCAATGTTTTACAAAATAAATATATCACCATTATGTTTTCTTTAGTTTCTTATCTAGGAAATCCACATAATATTTTCCATTGACAGTTTCTTTGAATAAAAATCTACTTTATTTGATTCAAACCTTTATGCTTCAGAGAAAAGCAAGGGTATCTGGTTTATGAAAACCACTTAGAGTCACTGCGGTATTCAATATAACATAAAATGTTATAACTTTATTTATATTTGTCTGTAACTCAAAATTTCCTTTTGAACAAGAACCATATAAAGGAGTCTTAAAGGATTGAAGCTATACTTTAACTACACAAGCATACACATGCACACACACACACACACACACACATTATTCTGTTTGAACAAAATCTTAATATACTTATGCTTTGATAATAAATCAGGGACAATTCCAATAGAAGTTTTTAAAGCTTCCTCTCATCATTTATTTATTATCAAATATGCCAACATTAATTGAATGTTTTCTGTATCCCAAATGCTAGGGCTCTGACTATTTAAGATGGCAAAATTTTCACTATAAAACAATTAAATTGTATGATTCCCACAACTGAACAATTAAACCACTTATCCAATTTAAACAGGAATTTCTTCTAACACACTCTTTCTTCAGATCTTGATTAAGCATGGTTTCTCATATTTTTAAGTCAATACAGTGGCATTTGTTGCTCTGTCCTATGAATAATAACCTGGAAGAATATGTGCATATTTTTGTCTTACGTACTATTGAAAGTTCCTCCATCATGCTGATTATGAAAAATGACTTCTGTTTAACAAGCTCTTCCTAGTTTACTCAAAAAAATGTAAAGATTTTACCTAGACTTCTGTTCATGAATTTTAATACACACATACACACAAACACACATGTACACACAGAGGAGGGAAGAAGGAGAGAGAGAGAGAGAGAGAGAGAGAGAGAGAGAGAGAGAGAGAGAGAGAGAGAGAGAGAGAGAGAGAGAAAACAAAAAAGTTTAGTAGCAATTTAAGAAACCAGTTACTAGAAAAGGAAAAAATAGAAGACTGCTTTTTGATGCCAATTATGATAAACTACCATTTGTGTTGAATTTTAGAAAACTAATAATATTCTGAATAATCTTATATATACAAAAATATACAGAAGCATCTAAGCAGGAATTATATTTTACCATTTCATTAATTTCTCACACCTTCACTTTACATCTCAATATCTGCACTTCTACTCCTAGCCCCACCATATTTTCTTTCCCATTTCCCCAGCCCTCCAGAAACTAGTCAGTAACTAATACATGAACAATATAAGACGCAGATATGAAACTTGCTTGTTTTGGATCTAATTATGTCATAATATGAATGGTCTTTGTTATGTATCTGTGTATAGAGGAAAGAAGAGTTTTAGTTGTAGAGATTCTGTATGTTTTTATTTTGTGATATGTTTTCCCAGTCTCCCTAATAAAGTCTTGGTCTTTTCTCTATCTTTTTTCTATGACTGTTACCAGGTGTTGGCAGAAATAATATGTCTGGTAGCATTAAAAGGTCATTCCCTGAAATACTGGCTCAGAGAAGCCATAGCCTTGGGCACACTGTTTGATCATGGTAGATAACAAGATTGCAAGGGCAAGAGTGGGAAAAGGCAAAATTGGGTGTTAAGTATGATGACTCTATTTCTGAAATAGCCTAGTAATCTTAATATATTATAAATGCATGCACACACATAAACATTAAATTGCCTATTTTTGCATACTTTTTTCATGTCACACAGAAGTTGAAATTAACATTATTTCTAGGAACAGTACTTAAATATACAGAGTATATTTATTTTCAATGAGTGAAGGGTTCACAATTTACATTGAGAAAAGTATTACTCATTTTTGATTTTCATATTAACTATTAAATAGGTTGTATCTCTAAGTAGAATTATATTATAACATTAGAGAAAAGGGTTTTACAACCCTTTTGGTCTTCATTGTTGTATCAGTGTACTGTAATGTTAACTGCCATTTCCAATAACATTCTGTTTGTTTGCACAATCTTCTCTGTAAAAACACAGTATTTTTCAGATACTTGGTTTTGTGGGATCAACATGTAAGTTTAAGTAGTTGGTGGAAGCTACTACAAATCTCACAATTGTGCACAGCAATAATGGTCAATAATTTGACAGTATACATTTTCTTAATTCTCATCTTTGAGACACCATTCCTTACACACCAACCCCTATCTGCTCACATAATTTTACTGAAAATCACTTAGGGCTAGTTTTGTTAATTACCTGTGAGGTCGTCATATTTCATTACATTACCATTTTGGTGCTGTTGAAGAGAATGATGCATCCTTAGACATTAAGGTAATTTCCTGGATGAAGAAATGCTTGGTGGACAGCAATATGTGTAAAAAGAAGTTTTCTTTAGTGCTCTAACAAGTATTTTATTTATCATGAATGAACCATCTTCAAGCCACTGAAAATGGCTTAGAAGAACATTGGTTTCTTGGTTTCTATTATATATTTGAAAATGTCCTGATAGTTCAATTCATAGAAATACAGTTGCTTAAATTGTGCAAACAATGTAATCATAAGATAACACCAGATATTACTATTGAAAAGAAACATTTAACTTTTTTTACAATTAGGTTCATGTCTAGACTGAGCTGATCAATGTTTTAACAGTGTTGCTAATATTTTGCTTATGAGATGTCACTAAACAACAAATTTATAATCATTTTTCTCATTTTGCTTTTAACTTGACAATCTAACTTCTAAAGGAGTGGAATAAATATGAAAACCCAACACCCATATCTGTATTTTCATTTGTTTTATTTTATTAAAACTGCTTGTCTTAATAATCAGTTATGGATTATTTAAATAGAATTTTACTGTAAGTAGCAGAAGCAGATTCTGATGAATTTTGAGAAAAATATCAAACAACAAGGAAAATTGTTATTGTACACTTACATTAATATATGGTGTAGGAAATATATATAACCTCCATGACATCTTCTACAGTATGGACAACCTAGGGAGACAGTAAAAATGGCTCAATGAAGGGTCTCCTCAGATGGTCATGACACAAACTCAGACTCCCTGGGAAAGCGGAAATCACTTCACAGCCACAAAAAGATGAAATAATTTCAGTGCCGTCTACTTCTACAGGATAAAACACCCGAGAGTGAAAAGTACACATGTGAGACTAAGTAGCTCGGAGAGGACAGGAATATCCAGGTTCTACCTTGTTCCAGAGGCCAAGGTTGACTATGTAAACACATGTACTTGCAGATATCAGCTAGGGAGATGTCAGGACAACCTGTGAAGCCTTGCCTCCTGAGAAAGGGACTATAGAGGGCAAACCTCAGCCACTACCACCTCTGTACATGCTAGTGCTTCAACAAATCAAACTATACGAGTCAGATGATTAATATCATGTTTTGCACAGAACCATTACCAAGATTCACTCTTTCTATAACAGTGCTATTCCTTACAAATAATCATTTCTTGTAGTGTGGAGAGAAAAAGGTTTGGGTCATGAAGGGTAGGGTTCTGCAGATATATCTTACTAGCCTGCCTACAACCTGCTTTATAAAAGCTACAACTTAGTTATTCATTGAGTATTTGGTTTCAAAATCCCACAAAATTATGAGTAGAAGTTAAACTCTACATAATACCTCAAAGTTTGTTCATTGTAATGGCTCATAAAATAATGACATGTGTGTGTGTGTGTGTGTGTGTGTGTGTGTGTGTGTGTGTGTGTGTGGTTAATGTTCACATGAGTGCATACGCAGATACACACATGTTTGCATGGATATGTGTGTGTGTTCAGATAATAGAGGTCACACTTGACTGGCTAGCTCCAGAGCCATGTGAGTTTAACTGTCTCTTCTCCTCTCCTAACTAGGGTTAGAGATGCATGAAAACATACTTGTTTTTTACATAAGGAACTAATCGCCTGTGCTTATTTTAAAAAGGTACTTACATACTGAGTCACTCCCCATCCTAATCTCCATATTTTAATAATTTTTCCTAATAATAATTTTTATCAATACTACTGATATCCCCTACATGCAAAAATCAATAAAGCATATAACTCAGGTTCACAAAACAGAAACCTGTCCTAGGATAAAAAGTAACACTTATTCTTTAATTTTCTTGAAAACAAAAATATAACTTTCCAAATAAGAATTTAACTCCCATTCTGGGAGTGGTGGCACAAAGCTTTAACCCCAGTAGAGGCAAAAGAAGACATATTTCTATTAGTTCAAAGTCTGCATGCTCTACATAGTTCAAAACAGCCAGAGCTACATAGTGAACCATGTCTCAGAGAAAGAGAGAAAGAGAGAGAGAGAGAGAGAGAGAGAGAGAGAGAGAGAGAGAGAGAGAGAGAGAAAGAAAGAAAGAAAGAGAGTACAAATCAAACCATTAGCAAGTGCAAAAGTAGTAAAAGGTAAAGGAAGGAGAGAATGAAGGAGAGAATGGAAGGAAGTATAGAAAGAAAGAAGGGAGGAAGGGAGTAAAGGAAGAGAGAAACAAAAAAGGGAAGAAGGCAAGACTAAAACTTAGGCCTTCAATGTTTTAAAGGTCTGGCTGGTTTGTTGGACTGCAATCAGAATGAGTTTTAAAAGTTTTCTACACAACTTTCTTGAGTAGTGAAAATTTTACTTTTTTAATAGACAGAAAACCTATTAATTGTGTAATATGAGAAAAGGATTTAATGCAAGTGCATTTTGTTGAGCAAACTGAAATAGTTAATATCAGCTTTTTGGTGAGAACTTCATGTTAATAAATAATAGTGATGACATGGAAATACCAAAAGCAACTAATGTCCACAGGAAACGACGGAAGGAGGGCATGAAGTAATGCTGCATAGTGGAAAGACGGTGTCGCCATGGATATATATTCTACTTAGTCCTGTTAGAGATTACGTTTCCTGTTTCTGTAATGATTACTTAGGAAAGACATGTGGTTTGGGTTATTGTTCTGAAATCTAGAAGCCCAAGATTAGATGTCCCGAATGCCTAGTCCTTATGCTGCACCGTTCTAGGGTGAAAGGTGATAGACAAGAACATGAAGAGGTTGGTCTGATTATAGCATCCCCCCTAGAACTTATTCAGTGCCCTCACACCCAGTTCATTGTGCCCCTTTATTGTTCGATCTCATCTCAATGGCCAGATAGAAGGCTAGCAGTGTATCAGACTAAAACACCAACCAATAAGTACAAATGGGGCGGGGGGCATGGCGCCAGCTGCATATATGTCAGAGGACGGTATTGTCTGGCATCAGTAGGAGAAGAAACCCTTTGTCCTGTAAAGGCTTGTTTCTTCTGTGTAGGGGAATGTCAGGGTAATGTGGTGGGAGTGAGAGCATTTTCATAGAATGGGGGGCATGACATTTAAATGTAAACACATAAAATATCGAGAGAGGTGAGGTAACACACTGAAATTCAGTGGAGACTGATAGAATTATGGAGTGCTTTAAATCTTCAATCATGTTACAGCTTTTTTTAAATTAGATACTCTGTATTTACATTTGAGATGTTATGTCTTTACCCTGCTCCACTCCCATCCCTTCTCCTCTTCCATTTGCCTTCACAAAGGTACACTCCCTTTTGATGCCCCTCTCTACCCCATTGCCTTGGCATTCCCCTACATTGGGAAAATGTGCCCTTTCTGGAACAAAAACCTCTTCTCACATTGATGCCAGACACTGCTATCTTCAGCTACATATGCAACTGGATCAATAGGTCTCTCAAAGTGTGCAGAAAGGTTGGTGTTTTACTCCATGGGAGTTTTGGAGGGTTTGGTTGGTTTATAAAGAGGTTGCAATCCCTTTCAGCTCCTTAGGTTCTTTCTTTAGAAACCTCATTGGGATCCCTGAGTTCAGACCAATGGTTAGCTGCAAGTCTGCTCAGCTGTATCCATATAACTCTAGCACAATCTCTGAGGGGTCATCTCTGTCTAGTTCCTGCCAGTAAGTACTTTTTGGGATCAGCTATAGTGCTTGGATTTGAATCCTCACCTGGGGTCCACCACATATACAGTCAACATGTTGCAATTTTCAAAGTGATTTGTTAAGCTCCTGTTTTCTCTAAGCCATTCAAGAAAGAGCAGTGAGCAGGCAGCCCTCTCCGTCCTCATTAAATACGTAAGCTGTTCCATAATCACGTAATCAGGAAAATGAACAGCCTTAAGACAGTTTCAGGGCTAAATACCACAAAAAAAAAAAAAAAAACAAAGGTCAGAGACCTTTTTAACTGGTTGGTTGTGGTTTGGGAATGAACCACTGGAACAATTTTATTTGTTTTTATTGTTTTATTCATTGCAAATGTTGCAACACCCTCCCTTCATAAGCACCCTTCTAGATGTCTTTACACTCTTTCCTCCCCTTTGCCTCTGAGAGGGTGCTCACCCATCACTCACCCTACCTCACCACCCCTCCTACATAGTCCTTCCCTGGGAATTCAAGCATATACTGGATTGGGCACATCATCTCCCACTGAGGCTAGACAAAGGGAGTCCTCTGCTACATATGTGCTGTGTGCCACGGACCAGGCTAGAACTCCCCGATCATAAGTAGTAGATGTGCACCTTGACTTCATGTGGGACCTGGACAACTAGTGAGGGGCTATACGACCAAAATATCTTAGAGAATGCTGTCAAATATGGAAGGAAAGCCTTTATTGTATTGTAAAGATTCGTTCTCTTCAGCCAGAAGACAGAAACTTCACGAAATCAAGATAAATTCACCCATGAGGCTGGCGAATACAGGAGCCTGGCATGGCTGTCCTCTGAGAGGCCCTACCAGCAGCTGACCGACACAGATATAGATGCTCACAGCCAAGCATTGGACTGAGGTCCGGGACCCCTGTGGAAGAGTTAGGAGGAGGACCGACTGAGCTGAAGGGGATGGCAACCTCTTAGGAAGAAAAACTATATAAACCAAAGTTGACCCCTGGGAGCTCCCAGGGACTAAGGCCACTAACCAGAGAGCACCCACTGGAAGGTTCTAAAATGCAAGTGAAGCCAGGAAATTTAAGAAGAAGCCGTACAGTGGTACTGGGAAAGGCCTGCCGGAGAGCCCAGCATAGGAAGAGTTCAACCATTGTTCATGCGGCCTTCCTCCTGTAGCACGTAGTTCATCTGGGGTTCATAACACTATTCAAATAACCGCATCTCTACAGAGAAGATGTGCCTTGATTTACTTTATAAATTTCATCAGAAAAACAAACAAACAAAAAGTCCTGGAAGTTATTTAAATTTCTCCTATTTAGTAGATTTATACTACATATAATTTATGATAGAAAATAATTCTAGTTTTTCTTTATATGGAACTATTCATAACAGTTTTGGAACTTCTTTTCTTGGTTCAGAAAGTGATTTAAAGGCAAAAATTATAATAGTCATTGCTTTATTACATTATGCCCTTTTAAAGAAAAACCTCCCGATTTAATAAGTAAAGTCATAATAAAATTTGTAATTGGGAGATATTTTCATTTTTTTAATTTTGTCTTTATTTTCCTTCTTTGGATGAAAATCATAATCATTCTGCAATGCCTTCTTTGCTTAAAATATGATATATGTTTATGAAATTCAAAAGATACTTTTAACCCCAATGGAGTAAGCTTTACTACCTTGTTTGTCTTCATAAAGACCTACCTGTTTGTTATCTCACTTTATGCTCAGTACACGGAGTATGTGTAATATTAAGGCGATTCTAAAAAAGGAGGAAGCTTAAAAAAATTGTATCTACAATAAATCAGTGTATTCCATTACTCAGTAGCTGTGGTTTAACTCTGGTTTGGGAGGCTTCATAAAGGAGAAAAGAAATGAAGGCAAGAGTATGAAGGGAAATATTAAAAAAAAATGATGATATTGCCTAGCTACAACATGCAGAGGGAAATTAATATTCAAAAGGTTAAGGTGTCTGCGAGACGGATGTAATGAGTAACACTCATAGTTTGTTACTATAGGTTCATTGCCTCTAATGTTGAGGACGGCACATGGATAATTTACGATTCCCATTGTCCCCTCTGCAGGGATTAATTCTGAATTATTTATGTACCTATGTACGCACAGAACTGAAACATTTTAGTTAAAGTCAGCCACTCACTCATAGTCTTGAAATTATGCAGCCCTTGTTGCTAAAAATGATGTTAGCCTCTTGTGATTTAAGTCATAACATTTTATTTCCCATCCCACTGAGAGAGAAGGCATGCAAGAAGGAACGAGGAGTGTGTTTCTGTAGAAGAAACCTCAGAATGCATTTTTAAAAGATGTAAATAGATAATGGTAATTTTGTTGAGTCAAATTATTGTAGTAGAGAGCATGTAAATAAACCTTTGTTTTATTCATGATTTGTGATTTTGCTTTGTAACAATAAGACCTGTTTTCTTCTCAGTGTCTTCCACACAGAACCTCTGCATTTCAATAAAGGGAATTCCACCTACGCATTAATTAATCGAGAATGAAATTTCATTTTCAGGAAGTTGTTCTAATCCATTCAGATGTCACACCTAACTGCTTAGTCAATTGAGTTTTAAAAGTACTGTTTCTGCTTAATCTCCAGTGATTGCTGATTGCCAGTAAAGTTCCTCCAACTATAATCAAATTGATGAAAACCACAAAGTAAGTTACCATGTCTGTTAACAAAGGATTATATTCTGGACTAACACAGGTAATACATTGTCAGTAGAAGATCATGCTTCAGTTTCAAAGCAAATTATATTTGTTGAGAAAGTTTCATTTGGAGAGTAAATCATATATTTAATTAAATTTCTTTGAGTGAAACAAAATTTCAAATACCCCACCCATAATTCATTTAAGAAGAAATATGTATATACAACAAATACATGTCTTTAAACAACTGGATTTGGAATTAAAATAGTCTAGGCTACTGAGATCTTAGAATTTACATTTCTCTAACAATTATGGTGCATCTCAAGCAGACATGATGTCTCATAGGGTACTGATATGGGAATAGATAAGGAAATAGAAATATTCAAAGAACAAGAGAATACCTATATGCATATATATAAGACATCAATTTCTCTCTTGGCTCCCACCTCATACAATTCAACAATTGCTAATAAATTAGGAGGAGGGGCATCTTGATGTTCTGCTTGACTATAACACAAAGAAGTGTAGTTAGCAAGAAGCTGCAGTGGGTAATGAACAGTATTTTAACTCGGCAGTTTAACCTCCGTGTCTGTCAGCTGTGACCTTTTACCAACCCCAATGAGAGTCTGATTTCTCACTTTCGCTACTCACTGCAGGATGAGTGAATGGAGAATTTGACAGCAAGAGGTTTTACATGAAAAGGAAAGGTACTTAAAAAGCATGTTTTGTGATGATAGGCTACATTTATTCACTGTTCATTACACTTGGTGCAGCAGCAGCGTTCGAGGATTGATTGTGTGTGAGGAGCTTGTCTGCTGTGGAAGAGAGGAGGCGTTATTGACCTGCATGGTAGCTGAAATGACCTCTAGATGACCCCCCTTTCACCTGAAATTGACCTTGAAAACAACCCAGGGTTCATTCCCATTTGAATAGGAGAGAAATTCTTCTTAACAGCACATGAATTATTAGAACTGATATATTGAGCATTTTCTTTTCTTCCCCCCTCCTCTCCTGCTTTACTTTTAGAGGTACCTGTTTGTAGGGGGTAAGGGGAATGCTGCCTTTTAAATTTCCAGACCCTGCAGCTGCTTTGGTTCGTGTTAGAGTGGATTTATGGAGGGGGCCAATGAGACTTTGGACTGCTTGATGTAGGATTTTACCATTCATCATTATTGATTAGAGCACACTCTATGGCAGAGCCCAAACCTTACTATGACAATTGCTATTCAGTTGTTATGGACCATAATGGGCCATAGGGATGATTTAAAGACACACAGTAGCTATCTGTAATTACACATGAATAATCCATGAATTTTTCGCCACAATGCTTATGATTAGACCCTAACAACCAAGGCTTCAGACATTTATCCTTGTCCTTTCATTGGCACCTAGGCCAAAAGTTGTCAATATATGAAAATCTAACCACAACAAGCTTACCTTCTCTTGTGTCAAAAGGTAAAAATGAAATCTTAATCAAAATGAATCACACACTTGTGATAGTACATTTCATTTTCACAGATGACTTGATTTGTAATTGAACTCACTCCTTATTAGAAAATGATGTTCATCATTACTTCTCCATTAACATCAAGAAAATGTATCAGATTCTTTAATAATTGGTGGCAGAATATAGCAGAATACTTATTGGTGTCATTATCACTTTTTAAACCAACATTTTCCTTGAAGTCTTCGTTCCCATATTTGGCAAAAAAGGTGAAAGAAAATAAGCAAAGGCCATAGATCGGGGGTTAGAGTATTATGAAGTTTGACTGGTCTTCTGAAAGTTTTCATTATCATTGAAATTGATGTGCTAGTCTAGAGACCCTTATGGTGAAGTTGGCAATTCATCTTCTAACTTGATGTCAGAAGGGTAGTCGAAGAAACTGGTTGCCTCATGAGGTTCAACGTGCTAGTAGAAATACACCTAATATGTACATTTTATGGATACTCTCTGAAGAATCCCCAAATTCAGATACTACTCTATGGACATGATTATTTTCAGGTTCTTTTTCAAAAACAAAAACAACCGAAAAAGAAAAAGAAAATCAGTCTATAGTTTGGTACTCCTGAAGACTTTGATATGTAAAACCAAATAAATGAAATGTATATAAACATCTGCAAGCTCAATTCATTAATTTATTTGCATTTGGCTAAACAACTGGTATATATTTTTCACTTTGTGATTATAATTTCTTGATTTTTTTATTTAACAACTTTTGTAGTAGTTTTTGCTCTTTTGCTTGTTGGCATGATTTTTTTTATGCCTATCAAGAATACCTAAAAGCTTTCTTTCCATCTGGTTTCAATAACATTTCAATATTTGAACCTGTTTTGGTTAGGTCTGATACATTTTTATATTATTCAAATATATTTGGAAGAAATGCAGGTTTATTGGCAATATGGTGAAGTATCTGTAAATCTGGATAAAATATTCAACAGGACATTAATAGCATTGACTTAAACCATTTTCTACTGAAAGCTCAACTTATCACTTTTGTTCCATTTAATAATAATGCTATACATGAGAGAAACTAAATATTTGCACACAATAATATGCTACCATCTATTCAGTAGGATTCTGCTAATCTGACTTCATTACTACCTCACCCAGCATGTGAGGTATTTATACCTGTGACTGTTTACAGCACCTTGAAGTCTCAACCAATGCATGCTTCCAATTACATCTTGTATCCTCCTCTCTATGACTTTGATGGACCTCTCTAAGGGTCCTCAGCAGATTAAGAGGACCTGCAAATTGCAATTATTCTAATTTGGTATTATACCATGCTTTTCTTTAAACTCCTTTCCACATTGCCCTTCATTTTAAATTTTCTAATATTGAAGAAAGTGTCGGATTCTCTACTAACTGAGTTTCATAACATGACTAAAATAAATTCTTATAAACCCATGCAAAATTAAATAAAAGAAAGCATTTTTTTAAGTCATGAAAGTAATTTTTTTAAAGTATCACATCATCCTAATGGCTTGGGCCTGTCTGTGAATCAAATGAGCACAGAGCGGGGACTTGTTTTCTGCAAAAGCAAGTGCCTCACCGAATACCACGAAAAGAAAGGTTTGCAATTAGTATGACATTAGAAACCCACGTACTTATCCAATCAGCCATGTCTCATCTTTGTTTTACCTCTCTCTATAAAGGACAGGCAGTTTTGCCCAAAGGAAGAAATCAAAGGGAATCCTCGTTAAAAGGTACATTAACGAAAAAAGCACAGCTTTATTGGGGCATGTGCAAAAAGGAATGTTTGAGTAGTAAATGATAATTTACTTTTGAGGTATATTAAAAAGGTTTAATCTTACTGATCATGAGTTAAATTGGATGTTTTAATCAGTTAGTGAGTGCCAAAAATAATTATGCCAGAGCGCTTAGTCTGCAGAATGTGTACACAAAGCATATAAATCCTGTTCTTCCCTAGGGATTTCTCAGAATAATACACAACTGAAAGACAAAGGCGATATCAAACTCATATAAATTAACATTGCAAATGATCTAAAAATACAATAAATAACATGATCTCATCACACTGAACATTTTGAACAGGAAAGGGTGTCCAATACAAACACATGTATTAATCTCATGTTTCCTCCCCCAACTTTCTCAGTAAACTTTTCTTCCATTTTCTTTCTACAGTTCAACCCAAGGTCACTCTTTTCAGTGAGAGAGCTCAGCCGGGTGGCCAGACACAGAAACTGGAGTTACTTTCAGAAATAGACATAAAAATTAGGATTCAAAATTATTTTCCTAAAAAGTTGTCTCCCAATGAATAAAATAAAGGAGTTCAACTCAAGGATCATGAAATTCCTGTGAAGTTCTGAAATTTCTGTGATCTTATGATTAATGTTTATTTTAAATAAAATTAATTTTATGAAATGAAAACTACTGTAGTACATAAATCAATATTTTGAAACTAACAATGATAGTAATTCTCAAAATACCTGTTCAAAATTTATAACATTTATTAGGGGTCTATTCCTTAAAATTATACTTTATTTGAATATTAAGACCATACTCATTTGGCTCTGTGTGCTGATACGTAATAACTGTTTTCAAAATAATAATTACATTTATCTTTGTTTTGTAAAATAAAGTTGTTAAAAAAATAATAATTACATAAAATGTCATGGTAGACCACATGCTTTATTCCATACAGTAAAAATACAAACTATGTATAATTTGCTGTATTAGATTTTCTGTATCTTTCATCCTAATTCCTTTTGATATGTATGAATGAAGTACATCTGGAGAGTCTGGTATAATTACCACAGTATAATTTCAAAATAATATGTGCAATATATCTACCATAAATACCTGAAAACCTTTGAGATGAAAGTAGACTGCATAATAAGTTATGTTGGGCCAGAAATTATTTTTCTACAGAAATTTAAATAATGTTTAGACTTAAAACTGCTCTATTTAAAGAAACCATTAAGATTATAATATTTCTAAAATGTATATTTTTATTAATTGGTTGCATGAGGTCTGGAATGTGAATGCTTCCATGTAAAAACAGACCGTATCTGGGAGGAGGATGATTTTTTTTAAGTAAAGAAAAATTAGGCAGAGGTTAAGTGAATCATCAGTTATACATTTAATACTTTTCTCATCATGTAACTTAATTGGTTTACACTGATTTTGTACTGGAGTATTTAGAGACAACTTGGGGGCCTTTCTGTAGATCAGAACAGCTGCTTGATTTGCTAATGAACAAGATTATCAGTAGCCAATTGCTCACAGCTGACAAACTGCATGCTCCTGGTTAGTCCAGTGGAGAGGGAATTCTACAAATGTGGCTTTTGTGTTCAAAATGCAGACTATTAAATGATTTAGGAAGTCAGCTATCCCTTTAGTAACTGACTTTCATTATATACCAATTAGAACTAGAACATACAATATTTTACATTCTGTGAAAACAATAGAAGGCTTGAATTGAATAACACTTCTTACATAAACAATAACAGACAATGTGGTTGCAAGATTTTGGAATTAAGCATAGCCACTATACTTTGGGCCATGGTGATTTTCATACACCTTCTATTAAAGCTCATAATTGAATACATACACATCTTGCAAGTGATATGAGACATTAATTAACTTTAAATTAAAAAAACTTGGAAGAGAAATTACCTTACTCCTAAGTGGAGAATACAAGTTAGTGGAGAGTTAGTTAACTATGTACCATTTTATATATTTTGTTTCAAATAATGAGTGATGTCCCTTATAAACAAAAACACACATTTGCAATGAGTTGAGATACATCCCTTTGCACTGCCTCTTTCTAGAATTGGCAATGTTGAAGGAAAGGCTGTTTTATAAACAAAGGCCCATTGAGTATTTGAACATGGAGTTGTCACTATCTTTCTTCGATATTTTTAACATAATTTAATGTTCACCTAACTAATGAAGATAGTTGATTCTAATACTTACTCTGAAAATAAGATTTAGAAATGGATTCTGCTCGGTAGGATGTTACCCTGTATCAACAGTCTCTTTAAAAATTACATGAAGAAGAGAAGCTAAGAGTCACTGAACTATCACGGGCATGTTCTCAACACATCATATGATTTTACATGTCATCTGTTTGGTGCATGACATATAAACCACTGAAGTATCCAAAGGCCTGATTTCATTAAAATTCTGAGGAAAAAAACAATATACTTTCTGAGAATGCGTTTGAACGAAAATAAAAGTTGATTTAGGAATATTTTCATATTTTAATTTGGCATGCAATTCTAATAAACACATGGTATTATCATACTTCGTAGTATATCACATGACATTATTAGCCATATAATATTTTGACTTGTAAGAGGAATTTTTCTATTTAATCTTTGTTTGCCTTGAAAATTGTAATGAAATGCAGTGACATCCCTTGTGATGGTCACTAAATATAGGCATTATTTTTGATCCAACTTCACTCTTGTGTCCTCTGATTCTGCATAAATCTAAATTTCTGCCTACTTTGTCCCAACATGACTGAATCTGACTAAAGAAAAACATTGTCCTGTAGTGTCCTTTGAGCCAGTTTCCCTAGACTTCAGTGCACCTCTAAGGATGTTTTCAAATCTCTCACTGCTTCTCTGGTTCATTTGCAGTTATATCCTCTTAGGGAAGTATTGTGTATCTCTTCATTTCTTATGCCTTTTCTCACTTTGTGGGGTAACATTTTAAACAGTCAGTTGAACAGTGTTATGTAGAGTATATCCACCACATTTTCATTATTCATTGATCAGTTGTGGGACTTTTGGGTTATTTCCATTTTCTAGCTATTATAATTAAAGCGACAATGAATATGGTTGAGTATTTGCAAGGGAGAATGTCAAGACATTTGAGTATGTACCAATTGTGGTGCTGCTGGGTTGCATGGCAGATTTGATTTTATCTTTTTGGGAATTCTCCACACCGATTTCCAGTTACTCTCACAGGAGCAGGGATTGAGGGTGCCCATTTCCCAACAGCCCCCTCCAACACTTGTAGTCAGTTTGTTTTTTGAGCCTTGTCAATTGTGACAAGGTAATTTGAGATGTCAAAGTTATTTTGATTTATATTTCCTTAGTTCTAGGAAAAATGAACATTTTTTGAAATAATTCTTAGCTATTTGTCTTTTGTTAAGGCTTATATTTATGTTGTACCATTTTGTTTTTCTTTTTTTACTCCATGCTTTTTATGCATTGTGGATATGAATTGTTATATCCCGTAATATCTAGCAATACTTTCTCTAATTTGTGAGTCTCCTCTCACACTAATTTATTTTTTCTTTAGCTGTGCAAAGGCTTAAAACCAGGACACCTAGACTCTACACAAATAACTAGAGGCCACTAAGGAATTCGAAAAGTAGGAGAAACAGTCTCCCCAGGGAAGGTTATTCAGTGCAAAATGGTTATTCCTAAAACATGCACACAAGCAACATTATGGTCACTGAGCATGTTAACTTTATGTATTCAAGAATGTGTTTGTATGTATGTATGTATGTATGTATGCATATATATGTATGACATTGGTATGTATGTAACAACAATTATTGAAAGAAGCTCCTCCTCCTGCTCCCCCTCCTCCTGCTCCTTCTCTTCTCCTGATCCTCCTCCTCCTGTTCCTCCTCCTCCTGCTCCTTCTCCTCCTCCTGCTCCTCCTCCTCCTGCTCCTCCTCCTCCTGCTCCTTCTCCTCCTCCTGATCCTCCTTCTCCTGCTCCTTCTCCTCCTGCTCCTTCTTCTCCTCCTGCTCCTCCTCCTCCTGCTCCTCCTCCTCCTGCTCCTTCTCCTCCTCCTGCTCCTCCTTCTCCTGCTCCTTCTCCTCCTCCTGCTCCTCCTTCTCCTGCTCCTTCTCCTCCTCTTGCTCCTCCTCCTCCTGCTCCTCCTCCTCCTGCTCCTTCTTCTCCTCCTGCTCCTCCTCCTCCTGCTCCTCCTCCTCCTGCTCCTTCTCCTCCTCCTGCTCCTCCTCCTCCTCCTGCTCCTCTCCTCCTGCTCCTTCTCCTCCTTCTGCTCCTCCTCCTCCT
>NC_137980.1:3661185-3824923 GCF_963924665.1 Micromys minutus | reverse complement strand
GAATCTAGTTTCATGCATCACAGAAAAGGAAGCAAAAATATCAGCATCTACTGCAATTAATATACTATAAGTTGACCTGAAACATGTATGAAGATACTGTGACAGCGTATGCAAGTGAATATAATGCCTAAACTTAGAGTCAAGGCCAGTTAAGAAGTGTCTTCTACCTGATCAAGTATGAATATTCATTTTAACCAAAGATTATAGATTGAGGACACTATAATATCCATAGGTGATTTCTCCTACTCTACATGAAATCAGAGATATGAAGTAAAACTATTTATACCCAACAATGTAAATAAAAATCCCTCAAATATCCATACTGTATAGAAAGGAATCCTAAATATATTCTATTGCTGATGGGACTGAATGACCTGTGAGGAAAGACTAACACCCCATGTTTCTCCAATGTAACCCAAGGGCTTTCTCTCCAGTCACCCCAGTATGAAATGAAGTACTTACTAAGTCAGTTCAAAAGTCAGTAAATTGTCTTCTAGATATCTTACACTTTAGTTTTCAGAAACATATATGAAAAAACAAAACATTTTAAGTCAGAAATATTGATATAAATTAGTAGCTAACTAAGAAACCACTGGAAAACCAAAATTCAGTCCTTGAGATTTTCTGACTGAAATATAAGGTTCGTGGAAGAAAAGTATAACAATCATAATTATTAAATATTTACTGAAAAATGTTTAGTAGGCTATGAAGTAGTGGGATGTGAAGGACATTTGGTTTAAATGTGCTATAAATAGTGAAGTTCTAACTAGCATATTAACAGTGCTTTAACTAAAGAAAGTAAGAGAAAAATAAATACAAATTCTAAGATTTTTTGTCTAATAAGCTAATGAAAGCAAATAAATACTCATATATTGGTTTAAAAGTAATAAACATGAATGCTTTGCCCTCTCCTCTCTTTTTTTGTCAAAGAGTTGCCAACTGTATAATTTTCTAGCTGGGTTCCTTATTTTCAGCCTTAGCATGTTTAGCAGTTTTTGAAGTAACAGTATTAAAATTTAAATAAACATGGGACTACAATGTGAAATCCACAAATCAGTCAGTGTTTGTGTGTGCATGTTTATAGGGATACTTAGGAATAGAATTAAGATTTATTTTTTAGGAATATAATTATAGCTTATTTATAAAGAGTATGGATAAACTACATAATACTGGATGTGACAGAAAAGCTGGTTCAGTAGCAATAATAGTAGGTGACATATTAGCTATATAACTAAGTGCCAACCAATGTCTTTCACAGCTAGTATGCCAAGATTAAAATAGCAATCAGACACATGTTCCTATCAGACGGATGTTCATTGGTAAGATGCAGCTGTTGCCTTCTGCACAGAAATGGAAGATAAATAGATTCAAACTTTAAGAGGTTGTATCATCATTTGAAAATCTAAATTCCAGTTACAATTTGAGTACCCTGAAGCACAAAATGATGTTAGCTGATTCAAACCACCTTTACATGATTTAGTGATTCTCCAAGAACATGCCTCAAACTTTATATAGCAACTACTTTTGAAATCAATTGGTTGCCCTCAAGTGTTGTAGCAAAAACTATGGAAGGCCTGCTGCTGCTGAGAAGATACACATGATATCTCACATCACCCTAAACAATGATGGGGCCACAGTCTAGAAATGACAGTGGGTGGGTGAAAGAAATTCAGTAAATTAAGCAACCTCGGGAGCAGAACCCTGTTCTGCCAGTTAGCTGGAAACATCAAATTTCAATCAAATGTTCTTCATCTTACTTGATGTATTTGTCTTTGAAATTACCTTGAAATCAGATTAATACTTGTTATCCTGGCACTTTAGGTATGGAGGCTGGAAGATTGAGAGTTCAGGGTTACAATGATATCTTAGACCACAAGGCGAGTTCAAGCCCAGTTAGTCTACATGAAACCCTCTCAAAAAGATAAGAGGGTGGTATATTTATGATGGATAGATAGATAGATAGATAGATACATACATACATACATACATACATATACAGAAGGATTGATAGATTAAACAATAACAGAGTAATTTGAAATGAGAACTACTGAAGAAATGAAATCAATAAATCATTTGACCTTTTAAGTATGACCTTTAAGTGACCTTTAAGCTGTCACAGGAAATGCTCGTTTACATACTTCCTTGGCAGAACATAACAGATTATAGTCTATGTGTTAAAATCTGGTATATGATATTTAATGTATAGCTATCCTTCCACCCCCCCCCAAAAAAAATAGATGCCACTAGTGTTAGGACAATTTTGGAAACTATATTTTCTGAATAAATACAGACATACATAACAATTCTAATCCTTTATGTATATGTTATAAGTGACCGTTTTATAGGAGAAATTTGTTCAGCGCTATTCCTGCATATGTTCCCTGCCACTAATAACTCTTGTCTATTATATATTGAGATCATTTGATTCTAAAGTCCCTCTCAAGGGCACATGTATTATAGCTGTGGCCATTAGTTGTTGGCATGTTTTAGAACTTATTGAATCGTAGGCTTTCTGACTTCATCATTGAATTAATCCACAGATGGAGTAATAAATATAATGACATTGGAACATAATTGGAAAGAATTAGAATACAGTGGCTAGTAGGAGAATATATACCTATGGGTTGCATATATGAAGAGTATATTTTGCCCTTGAACAATTTTGGTCTCCTGGTTTCCAGACTGTGAGGAAGTGTGAAGGTCCTTCTCCTCTTTCTGTTCTAATTCATCTTAAGTCCAAAAGAAATGAAACAAGCTCACTATGAAGTAAAACTGTGAATCCTAATCAATCTCAATTTAACTTGTTTACCTTAGACATTTGTAACAGTGACAAAATTTCAGTCAAACACGTGATTACAGGCCCTTTCATCCTATAGAATTAATTTCCTCATGTCCAGCTAAGTAATATACTTCAGAGACTCCAAACAGCAGCTCAAAGAAACAGAAGCAGAGACCCACATCCAGACATCATACAGAGCTCAGAGTTTGGGAAGCACTGTGAAAGAGCAGGAGAAAGATTGAGAGAATCAGAAGGGTTAGGAACTCCACAAAAAGACCAACAACACCAACTAACCTAGACCTTTTGGGCCTGCCATAGAGTGAACCACTTATCAAAGAGCCAATGGGGGTTGAACCTACTCTCCACATAACTCTGTATGTGTAGCTGATCTGAAGCTTGGTTTTCATGTTGGCCATTCTGACAGCTGGACCAGAAGTTATCTCTTATTATGTTGCTAACTGTGGATTCTAAATATAACATGATGAACTGAGGCTCCAACGCTAACCTCTAACACTATGAGGCAAACATGAGTAAGGCCATTATAGGCACTGCAGCCTATTCAGTTCCCCATGAAACACAAGTAAATAAAAGAGAAGAACAGTCTCTGACTCAGTTGTCTGCCACTGGTTCACCTTCCTCTAGCTGGACTGCATCCGTGGGCCTCTAGAAAAGATTCATTTAAATGTGCTGAGACTTGGTGTCCCAAAGTGGAGTGGTCTCCATGAGGGGAGGGGCTTTCATATTCTCCTCAAAAATGGAAGGGGTATAAGGGGAAGGGTTTTATGAGTGTGGGACTGAAAGGAGGGTGGGGGGGTTAATCATGATGTAGAGTGAATTGATTAATTAATTAATTAATTGAAGGGAGATGGGGGCAGGAGCAGCTCTCCAGCCTTCATGTCATCTGGGCCAGCTCTTGTGCACACAAGTCATGAAGGTCAGGTGTCAAGCACTGCCCCAGCAATGGATGGGTCCATCATATCCAACTGTCCAAGCCAGCAAGGGCTGAGACCAATCTCCCACTTTCATACCCTCAGAGTAACATCTCCCATGCCCATACCCTCAGGGCCAACTCGACTGTGCTGCCCACGTAAAGTGTAGGATGCTCTCCCAAATGCTGCAGCTATTAAGGAGTGGGGTCAACTCTCCCACACTCATGTCACTAGTACCAGCTCTCCAACCCTGCCCAGGCTGGGGGCAGTGCAATCTCTCCCACACTTGTGTCTTCCAAGCCACTCATGACATAGAGGCTAGCCCATTTACCCCTTGCAACCAGGGCTAGCTCTCCTATGCTGTCCTAACCAGGTACCTGTGAAAAGCAGGAGAGCTTGCCCTGGTATTGAGAATGACGAAATGCTGATGGGATGGTCAACTCAGCTATCACTCAAGTCTAGATCCAAGATTTTCAGCTGGCTCACCCAAATGCCTACCCAGTCTAAGAACTGCTGAAACATAAAGTCACAGTCCTACAGAATCAAAGCTCCAGAACCTCCATGACACAGAGCAGTGACAGGATAGTCAGGAAAAGATCCTACATGAGCATTCAATATTGACGGCATAGCAGAACCCAGAGGCCTCTAACCGGAGCAAAGACACTGCAATGGACATTGGAAAATAAAGCTGTGTGGGCAGAAGGTTATACTGTGACATACCACAGCTTCCACTTCAAGATGTTTATTATTTATTTATTTTTATTTAGTTTTTTTGATGGGAGCTGGGGGAGTTTTCAAGAGTGTGGGGGCAGATATGGAGGAGAAGGGCAATGGGTAGCTTCGGGTGCATGCTATGAAATTCACAAAGAATACGTTTTTTAAATCATTTTTAAAAGATAAGAAGAGACAAGATTATATCAGTAACTTTCCCATCACAGAGAACAATTTAGTACCAGTGTTTGTAGCCTCTCAATATGGGTTGGCTCATGAGTAATCAATTAATAATTGACATGAGGAACAACTGTTCTCATGAAGAAACTTTGATGGAAAAACTGAGTTTCAATGTTTAACCCACTTCTGTATTTTTGGAATGATTATTATCAAACTAATTAAAACTGAGACCCTTGTCATTATTATGTTCTGTATCTATGATAAAGACCACCATTTCTGCATCCATACCCTTCCTAATCAATATAGAGCTTGAAACATGCTGAGGAGATAGAATTTAGCAGTTCACTTTTCATTAGTGATGCCATGGACCTGGTTTATACTGCCACATCACTAGGATGACGGTTCCAGATTTACTTATTATATTCCTTCTATCTTTTAAATACTATATTTACATCTATATTTTGAAACAATTTATAGTTAATTACAAAATAATACAATTATAAAAATATATTTGCTAGACAGAACTGTAGGAAGTTCCAGAACATATGGCTTGACATACTACAAAATGCAAAAATCTTAAAGTATGAATAATAAATGGTTTGAAACTCATTAAGCTTCCTTCATGTAGGTTTTGTGATGACTTTAACTAGAGTATCACATTCCTTGCACTAGTTTTTCTTTGAAACTCACTTTATTACAAAGATTTAGTTTCTACTCTAAACAGCTTCTTTACATAGATCTCATACTGTAGCTCAGGCTGGCATAGAGCTGACGAAACACCCCTGACCATCTACTCCCCTGACTGTTCTACAGAAAGCCAATAACCATTCCAGTCTCACTCCACTCCCTCTAGCCCCAAGAAAGGAAAACACTAGAGACATATTTATACCAGTGAGATTTATATTGGTAAACACAACTGAGTTAATACATTCACAATCTGTACACCTAGATTGGGCAGACACACAGCTACACTCCTCTATTGCCCTGCTATGAAATTCGTAGCTGTTTGTCACTCCTTCAGGCCACATGGTTCTGCTCAATCTTTCATCTCTTCTTCCTTCATCTTCTTCTCCCTCCATCTGCCAACCATCTTCCTCTTCTTCCTGCTTCTCCCCCTTCTCTAGAACGTATAGCACTGCCTTTTCCTTCCACTGCTGAATGACAAGCTCTAGCCTTATCTGACCAACTAAGATTTCATCTGAAATCACCTGATATGTGATCCAGTCCTTATCGGGACTGCCTCATGAGGAAGCAGGATGAACATCAAAATACAAACAGCAGTCAATAACATCATTCTCTCTTTTGCCTACCATTGGATGATCAGCATTAACTGACAATAAACATGGAGTAATTGAATACACAAACTTGAATCATAAGTTGTTCTTAGAATAGACAGTACAAGACCATGTCCAGACTTCAGCAAGATATGGGACAGAGAAATAAATATTCGAGTAATACAAAATTAATATTTACATAGTATACAAAACCTTATGCCTACAATTTTTATGATCTATTCTATTCTGTTTAATAAACTCTGGAATGTTCCTCTCATTTATTAAGAGCAGAAAATTTTATCCATGTGAAGAAAGCAAATGTTCTATAGAAAAATCATGTAAACAACTGACATTTCATAGCATTCTTTGACCAACATGCAGTTCAAATAACAAACAAAACCTAGACATACTAAAATATCTTATTGGAGTCATAAATAGTTTAAATTTTCAATGATGGATGCACAAAATTAGAATCTTCTGCAAATTTGTAAACTGCATATCTGGTCAAATGAACAATCAATTCTGCCCCACTGCTAGAGTTAATTCTTATTTATAATGAAATGGAAGGATATAATGCCTCCCCTTTATAGTATTTTATAATTATAGTAATTCTATATAATGTGAGAGAGTAATTCATATGAGAGAACATTAACATTGCAACAATTGTATTTTTTAATTTTATTGGATATTCTCTGTATTTACAATACAAATGTTATACACTTTCCCCTATTTCCCTCTCTCCTCTTCCTCAACTTGCTTCCATGAAGGTGCTTCCTCTCCCAGTCACCCTCTCCACCTCAGTGCCTTGGCTGGTTGATGATATTGTCCTTCCCATGAGGTTGCAAACCTTTCAGCTCATATCTCTAGCTCTTTCATTGGGGTCCCCATGTTCAGTATGATGTTTAGTTGCAAGCATCCTCATCTGTATCTATATGATTCTGGCAAAGCCTCTGAGGAGACATCCATATCTGGTTCCTGCCAGTAAACACTTCTTGGCATCAGTAATAGTGCTTGGGTTTGGTGGCTGTGCATGGGGTGGTTCTCCAGGTGAGGCAGTCTCTGCTGATCTTTTCAATACCTACTCCTCGATTTGACCTTGTATTTTTTCCTTGTTTTACTCTCCTTTCTAAGAAGGACTTAGGCATTCACATTCTGGTATTCCTTCTTTTTGAGCTTCATAAGTTCTGTGGATGATTTATTTATCAGGTATTCTGAGCTTTTGGGGAGACTAATATCCGCTTAGAAGTGAGTTCATAATATGAGTGTGCTTTTGTGACTGGATTACATCACTCAGGATGTTAGCTTAAAGTTCTATCCATAAGCCAAGGAATTTCATGAACTCATTGTTTAAATTGCTGAAAAGTACTCCATTGTGTATATATTCCACAATGTCTGTATCCATTACTCTGTTGATGGACGTCTGGGTTCTTTCCAGCTTCTGGCTAATATAAGTAAGACTGCTATGAACATCATTGAGCATGTGTCCTTGTTAGATGTTGGAGCTACTTTTGGGTATATGCCCAGGAGTTGTAGAGCTAGTTTGTCAGGTAGTATTATGTCCAATTGTCTGAGGAACCACCAGACTGATTTCCAGAGTAACTGAACCAGTTTACAATCCCACCAACAGTGGAAGAGTGTTTCTCTTTATCCACATCCTTGTCAGCATCTGCTGTCACCTGAGTTTTTGATCTTAGTCATTCTGATTTGTGTGAGGTAGAATGTTAGGGTTGTTTTGATTTGCATTTCCCTAATGACAAGGGATGTTGAGCATTTCTTTATGTGCTTCTCAGCCATTCAATACTCCTCAGTTGAGAATTCTCTGTGTAGCTCTGTACCCGATTTTTAATAGAATTATTTGTTTCTCAAAAGTCTATCTTCTTGAGTTCTTTAAATATACTGGATAAAATCCCTTTATCAGATGGAGGATTGGTAAAGATCTTTTCCCATTGTTGGTTGCCATTTTGTCCTTTTGAGAGTGTCCTTTGCCTTACAGAATCACTGCAATTTCATGAGGTCCCACTTGTCAATTCTTAATCTTAGAGAATAAGCCTTTGGTGTTCTGTTCAGGAAAATTTCTTCTGTGTCTATGTGTTCTAAGCTCCTCCCCACTTTCTGTTCTATTAGATCCAGTGTATTTGTTTTATGTGGAGGTGTTTTATCTATTTGGACTGTACTATTGGGTTGTACAAGGAGATAAGAAAGGGTCAATTTGCATTGTTCTGCATTATTAATTCCAGTTGAACCAGCACCACTGATTATGTTTAGCTCCCCTTTCAAAGATCTAGTAACCAGAACTGTGTTGTTCATTTCCTGGTCTTCAAATCTATTCTGGTCTACCTGCCTCTATATGTACCAATACCATGCAGTTTTTAATCACAATTTACCTATAATACAGTTTGAGGTTAGGGTTAGCTAATTTACCTGGAAGTCTTTAAATGTGGAGAATGGTTTTGCTCTTGTGTTTTTTTATTATTATTCCAAATTAATTTGCAAATTGCTCTTTCTAACTCTATGAAGAATTAAGTTAGAATTTTGGTGGTGATTACATTGAACCTGTAGATTGCTTTAGGCAATATGGTCATTTTTACTATGTTGATCTTCAAATACATGAGTATGGGAGATCTTTCCACCTTCTGAAGTCTTCAATTTCTTTCTCCAGAGATTTGGACTTCTTGTCATACAGATCTTTTCCTTGCTTGGTTAGGGTATTTTATATTCTTTGTGACTATTGTAAAGTGTGTTGATCCTATAATTTCTTTCTCAGCCTGCTTAATTTTTGAATATAGGAAAGCTATTGATTTTTTTTCAAGTTAATTGTATATCCAGCCACTTTGCTGAAGATGTTTATCATCTGTATAAGTTATCTCGTGGAATTTTTGGGGTCATTTATGCATAGTATCTTATCATCTGCAGATAGTGATATTTTGACTTCTTCCTTTCCAATTTGTATTCCTTTGACTTCTTTTTGATATCTGATTTCTCTGGCTAGTACTTCCAGAAATATATTGCATAGGTAGGGAGAGAGTGGGCAGCCTTGTCTAGTCCCTGATTTTAGTGGGATTGCCCAAATTTCTCACCATTTAGTTTGATTTTGTTTACTGGTTTGCTGTATACTGCTTTTAATATATTTAAGTAAGGGTCTTGAGTTTCTGATCTTTTCAAAACTTTTAACATGAAGAGGTGTTAAATCAAGGAAATGCAAATCAAAGCAACCTTGTATCTTCACCTCATACCTGTTAGAATGGCTAAGATCAAAAACTCAGGTGACAGCAGATGCTGGCATGAATGTGGAAAAAGAGGAACACTCCTCCACTGTTGGTGCAGTTGTAAGCTGGTACAACCACTGTGGAAATCAGTCTTGCAGTTCCTCAGAAAACTGGGCATAGTACTACCTGAGGACCTTGCTATACCATTCCTGGGCATATGCCCAAAAGAAGCTCAAACATATAACAAGGACACATGTTCTACCAGGTTCATAATATCCAGAAGCTGGAAAGAACCCAGATGTCCTTCTACAGAGGAATGAATACAGAAATTGTGGTCCATTTACACAATGGAGTACTATTCATCTATTAAAAACAACTTCACGGAATTCCTAGGCAAAGGATAGAACTTGAAGCTATCATCCTGAGTGAGGTAACCCTATAACAAAAGAACATCACTTATCACTGATAAGTGGATACTACCCCAAAACAGCTCAGGATTCCCAAGAAAAAATTAACAAAACTTATGATACTGAAAATAATTAATGCCTGAAGGTAGATGCCTTGGTCCTTCTTAGAAGGGAGAACAAAACACTCTTGGGAGGAAATAATGGGACAGATAGAGATGCAGGGAGTGGAGAAAAGATCATCCAAAGAAGGCCTCACCTGGGGATTCATCCCATATCCAGCCAGTAAACCCAGGGACTATTCCTGATGCCAAGTAGTGTTTACTGGCAGGAACATGATATGGATGCCTCTTCATAAGCTCTGCCAGATCCATACTGATGCAGATGAGGATGCTTACTGCTAATCATCGGACTGTGCATGGGGACCCAAATGAAGGAGCTACAGACAGGCATGAAGGAGATAAAAAGGTCTGCAACCTCATGGGAAGAACAAAATTATCAACTAATAAAACTCCCCACACCTCCCAGAAGTTAAAACACCAACCACTGAGTTGTTATGGAGAGACCCATAGCTCCAGGTATATATGCAGCAGAAAATAGCATTCTCTGGCATCAATGAGAGGAGAGGCCTTTGGTCCAGGAAAGGGTTGTTTTCTCAGTGTAGGGGAATGCTGAGGTAGGAGAAGGAGCTTGGTAGAGGAAGGACCTCTATGAAGGCAATGGGAGGGTGAGGGGATAGATGGGATTGGTGGAAAGGGGATAACACCTGAATTGTAAATACAAAGAATATTCAATAATAAAAAATAAAGAGTTATCTCAGGTACTCTGAGTTGGTGTTAAGCACCTTTATCTGCTAAGCCATCTCATAATCTACCAACTTAATCATTTTAATTATGCCAGTTAATATCACAATAACATGTCATTTAAACATAAACATAAACACATACCTGCAGGCAGAATTTAGTTCACGGGCTTGATTTTACATGTTCTAAATTAAAAAAAAAAAAACAAAACAAAACTGAAAACCTGTTTAATGAGAAAAAGAATTCTAAGTATGGGGAAGTTTGTAGGTGTTTTAAAGGTTAGCGAATAATATACTCCCTAATCAAAAACTCTACATACTCATTTTGCACATGCTCAGTACAGAAAGACATGGCTGCCTAAATCTTGGTTCTCTATCTATGGTCATGTGTCCTTCAAGTTGTTTATGAAAAAATTCTACTTCAGGTTTGTCTAAAGTAAGACGACTATTAAAATAGTTGTACTCATTTGACAGTGTCTATATGTGTTAAATGAACTATTTTGTGACTCCATTAGATCAATGACTGGCACATATTAAATGTCATAAAGATAGTTGCTGAATGAATAAATTTCACATAAATGCAATGTCTTTGAATTATTGTTATACTTAAAATTTGGGATGAACAAGCTTAACTGGAGTTAAGCAGCCTTGGAATTCCTACAGGGACCAGGTAAAAATATGTCAATCTATCATCCAATGCCAACGGGTAAGTTTTTTCAGTAGGAGAGAAGCATATGTCATAAGAAAATTCTAGAGCAGGGCTTAAATATTTTTCCCATGTTTTTTTCCTTTGCCAAGATGTCACTAGGTTTCGCAGAAAGAAAATTTAAATTATCAGACAATAACTACTTTGGCTGACCTAAGATAGTTGTGTTTACATGAGAGAAAATAGACATGTGTTTGGAAGGTTATTTTTAAAAATATATATACATTCATCTAAAATAGAGAAATTAACTTATAAAGGAGAATATATCCATCACTTTTCCCTTGGTGTAATAAAATACCATGACTAAGGTAACTTACAGATAGACTTATACATTATTTGAGCTTATGGTTTCAGAGACTTAATAATTATGGCAGGAAGCATGGCCATAAGGAAATAATATGGTGACACAATCAAGGAGCTGTAAGTTCATATCTCAAACACACACATAAAATCTTTAAACCCTCAAAATTCTCCTTTAGTGATGCACTTTCTTTTTTTATTGGGTATTTTCTGCATTAACATTTCAAATGTTATATCCTTCCCCTAATCACACCCCATCTCCCATTTCCTCCACGAAGGTACTCCCTCTCCCAACCACCATCTCCCACCTCAGCACATTGGCATTCCCCAACACTGAGAAAATGAGCCTTCACTGGACCAGCGGCCTCTCCTCCCATTGATGCCAGAGAATGCTACCCTCTGCTGCATATGCATCTGGAGCTATGGGTCTTTTCATTAGAACTTATTGGTTGGTGTTTTAGTCCCTGGAAGCTGTGGTGAGTTTGGTTGGCTGGTCATTTTGTTCTTTCCGTGGGGTTTCAGACCCTTTCAGCTCCTTCAGTCTGTTCTCTGCCTCCTTCATGGGGTCCTTGAGTTCACTCTGATGGTCAGCTGCAAGCATCCTTTTCTGTATCAATATGGTTCTGGCATAGCCTCTGAGGAGGCATCCATATCATGTTCCTGCCAGTGAGCAGTACTTCACATCAGCGATAGTGCTTGGGTTTAGTGGCTGCTGAGGAATATCAAATAGCTGAGAAGCACCTAAAAAGTGTTCAACACTTATAGTCATCAGGGAAATGCAAATCAAAACCATCCTAAGATTCTATCTACCTCACACCAGTCAGAATGGCTAAGATCATAAACTCAGGTGACAGCAGATGCTGTAAGGATGCAGAGAAAGAGGAACACTCCTTCACTGTTGATGGGATTGTAAACTGGTACAACCACTCTGGAAATCAGTCTGGTGGTTCCTCAGAAAACTGAACATAGTAGTACCTGAAAACCCAGCTATACCACTCTTGAACATATACCCAAAAGAAGCTCAACATCTAACAAGGATACATGCTCCACAATGTTCATAGCAGCCTTATTTATAATAGCCAGAAGCTGGAAAGGACCCAGATGTCCCTCTGCAGAGGAATGGATACAAAAATCATGGTACGTATACACAATGGAGTACTACTCAGCTATTAAAAACAATAAATTCATGAAATCCTAGGTAAATGGATAGAACTTGAAACTATTATTCTGAGGTAACCCGGTCACAAAAAACACTCATGGTATGTACTCACTTATAAGAGAATACTAACCCCAAAATCTTAAATACCCAAGAAACAATTCACACAACTAATGAAGCTCAATGAGAAGGAATTTCAGAATGTGGATGCCTCAGTCCTTTTTAGAAGGGAGAACAAAACACTCAAGGGATTATAAAAGGAGCAAATAGAGGATCAGGGATTGGAGAAAAGATCATCCAGAGACTGCTGCACCAGGAGATCCACCCCATATGCACATTCTTAAGCAACACTAACTTTAACATCTAAAGCTCCCCAAATAACACCATTGCCTGGGAATACAGGTTCAAGTATCTGAGTGTACACCTAGTTTCATGCAAACCACTACATCTCATTGAAATCACTAAAAAACCTTTAACTTCTTATCTATGAAGCATCATTCTCTGAATGTCTTAAGCTGCACTGTCAATAGGTTATGAGGAATAATTATAACCTCTTCCCTAATACCTTACTAAATTGTCACTATTTTCACAGAGTAACAAGTGAATACAATAAGCCTGTCACCGATAAGAATCTCTACAGGACAAGAGAGTTGCCCATCACGTCCAATGTCACCATGAGGCATGACGACACAAAAATGACAAATTCGTTTCCCAGACATACCCTTCAGAAAGTCAACACAGGGAGATTTTCACCCTAGATAGATGAAAAATAAAGGTTCCATCTGTTGTTTACTGTGCGTCATTGCAAAACATAGATTAAGACTCTTTTAACTGTATCTGTTTGCTAGATTACTACTTGGCATTTTTAACTGCAGACACAATCCTCCCTGGGAAACATGCTTAGCAAGAGCTAAAGCTAGTGAATGAAAGTGGGAGATAGTGCCCAACATCATACAATGTAGAAGTCAGATCCTAAAGCAAGAGAATTATTTGTGTTCCAACTATCTGCAAAGTCAGAAGACAAATTCTGAATAGAGGTAGGTACGGATTAGTCTCTAAAATAGCCCTAATTATGAAACTAAAAATAATTTTTGTAGGAAATCATATTGGCATTTGCTTTGCATCTGTGCTGGAAGCAGAGCCTCTGCCCTGGATATCAACTCATTCATCCCACAACCCACTTGTAGCTTGGTTCCCCAGATATTCTGACACGTCTAGGATCACAGGTAAGACTCCAAACCTGACCCAATACCCAGTTTCTCTGGGACCCCAGGGAACCAGGGATGCAGATTTCCCACCTAGGCAGAGACCCATGCTCCTTCCGGATTGTATCTATTCCTGGAGCAGAGCCTCTTTTCTAGATCCCAAATCACTCTGGACACACCCTAGTAGAAGCTCAAGCCTCCAAGGGTTCTGACATATCCATGATCACAGGATCACAGGAACAGAGGAGCACAGGAGCACAGGAAGACAGGAGCCCAGGAATTCAGGAAGACAGAAGGGACAGGCTCCAGTCAGAGACAGCATATCCAGTTAACACCAGAGATAACCAGATGGTGAGCACAGGAAATAAGCCACAAAAACAAATGATACTTGACATCATGAGATCCCAGTTCTCCCACCACACCAAACACTGGATATCCCAACACACCATAAAAGCAGGAATCAAATCTAAAATCACGTCTCCCAAAGATGATAGACTTTAAGACAGACATAAATAAATCCCTTAAAGAAATACAGGAAAACACAGGTAAACAAGTAGAAACATCAAACACATACATATCCACAGGTGTACATGCACACACACATACACACAAACACACACACACACACAAAGGGAGACAACCCAGCAGATGGAAAACCTAGGAAGGAGAGCAGGTGTTACAGATGAAAGCATCACCAAGAGAATATAGAAGAAAAAAAAAGAGAATCATAGGTGTAGAAGAAACTATAGACAACATCTACAGAGCAGTGAAGGAAAATAAAAAACAAAAAGCTCCTAAATCAAAATATTCAAGAAATCCAGGACACAATGAAAACAAATTTTAAAATAATAGGTATAGAAGAGAGGGAAGATTCCCAACTCAAAGGGACAGAAAAAAATCTTCAACATAATTATAGAAGATGGTGCTCAGGCCATCTGCCACTAGGAACAGCAGAGATCCAGGGACACAAGCCTGGTGAGACTGCACTGTGAGTAGCCAGGGAACAGAGAGGTTTGTGCCAAGCACACAGAAAGTGCGCCCCCCCCATTGGTTCAGGGGACCAGGAATCCTGCCTTAGGATCCCTGTTTCCACCTGGCAGTCCGTGCGTGCAGAACAGGTGCTCAGGACATCTGCCACCAGGAACAGCAGAGATCTAGGGACACAGGCCAGGTACAAGGGAGAGACGAGAACCAATCACTGACAACAAAATCATGTATAATCCCAGACAACAGGATGGCAAGAGGAAAGTGAACGAATGTACCTCAGGGAAACCAAGACAACCTGGCAACAACAAAACCCAGCTCCCCCATCACAGCAAACAGTGAAATGGCAAACACTCCAAAAAAGAAGACTCAAACCTGAAATCATACCTCAAGATAATGAGACGCTTAAGCAAGAACAGGAGGAAAAGCATAAAGAAATAGAAGCGTTTAAAGAAGAAACAAGAAAAACACTCAAAGAACAGAGGAAAACAGAATCAAAAAATGAAGCAATGGAAGAAGGAATTTAAAATGGAAATGGAAACAGTAAATAAAACACTAAAAGAGACAACCCTAGAGGTAGAAAACATAAAAAAGAAATCAGGAGTTACAGATGCAAGCATCTCAAACAGATTAAAAGAGATAGAAGAGAGAATCTAGGGGGCTGAAGACAACATTGAAAACATAGAACAGTCAGAGAAGATGCAAAAACCAAAAATCTCCTAAACCAAAATGTCCAGGAGATCCAGGACATAGTGAGAAGAACAAACCTAAGGATAATAGGAATAGAAGAGGGCAAAGAATATCAACTAAGAGGCACAGTAAATATCTTCAACAAAATTGTAGAAGAAAACTTTCCTACCCTTAAGAATGAAATGACCATGAGCATAAAAGAAGCCTTCAGAACTCCAAATAGGTTGCACCAGAAAAGAAATTCCTCCAGACACATAACAGTCAAAACACCAAGTGCCCAAAGCAAAGAAAGAATACTAAAAACAGTAAGGGAAAAAGGTTATATAACATATAAGGCAGACCAATCAGAATCATGCCTGATTTCTCAACAGAGACTATGAAAGCTAGAAGATCCTGGACAGACATCATGCAGATCCTAAGAAAACACAAGTGTCAGCCCATCTGCTATACCCAGCAAAACTCTCAATCACCATAGATGGAGAGACCAAGACATTCCAAGACGAAACTAAATTTAGACAATATCTGACCACAAACCCAGCATTACAACGAATTGTAGGTGGAAAACCCAATACAAGGAGGGAAACTACATCCTACTAAAAACAGGAAAATACCTAAGCAAGAAAACCAAAAGAAAAAAAAAAAGAAAGAAAGAAAGAAATACACACAGGCACAATTCTAACTCCAAAAGCAAAAATAGCAAGAAACAGCAACCACTATTCCTTAATATTCATTAACATAAATGGACTCAGTTCCCCAATAAAAGGATATAGGTTATCAGACTGGATACATAAACAAAGCCCAGAATTTTGCTACATACAGGAAACTCATCTCAGAGACAAAGACAGACACTATCTCAGAGTAAAAATTTGGAAAATAAACTTCCAAGCAAATGGCCCCAAGAAGCAAGCTGGAGTGGCCCTTCTAATATCCAATAAAGTAGATTTTCAACCAAAAGTTATCAAATAAGATAAGGAAGAACACTTTTTACTCATTACAGTGGAAATTTGTCAGGAGGAACTCTCAATCCTTAACATATATGCTCCAAATACAAGAGCACCCACATTCATACAAGAAAGCCTACTAAAGCTCAAAAATACATTGCACCCCACACAATAATAGTTGGAGACCTCAACACCCCACCCTCATCAATGGACAGATCATGGAAACAGAAACTGGACATGGACACAGTAAAAATAGCAGAGGTTATGAACCAATTGGAATTAAAAGATATCTACAGAACATATCATCCTAAAACAAAAGATGCCCATAAATATACAAGAAGCCAACAGAACACTACACAGATGAGACCAGAAAAGAAATTCCCCTGTCACATAATAATTAAAAAATCAAATGCACAATAAAAGAAGGAGTACTGAAAGTTGTAAGGGAAAAATGTCAAGTAACGTATAAATGTAGACCAATTAGAATCACAGTAGACCACTCAACTTAGTCTTTGAAAGTCAGAAGATGTTGGACAGATGTCATACAGACCTTAAAAGAACAAAAATGCCAGTCCAGGCTAATAGAGTCAGCAAAACTCTCAATTCCTATAGATGGAGAAACCAATGTGCTCTAAGACAGAATCAACATTAACCAATAGCTTTCCACTAATACAGCCCTACAGAGGATAATAGAAGGAAAAGTACAACACAAAGAAGGAGACAACACCCAAGAAAAAGCAAGAAATTAATATTTTCATGACAAACAGAGAAAGGGAGAGAGGATGGAGGAAGACTGTGGGAGAGAATGACTGGGAGGTCGCAGTGAGTAGAATGTAAAGTTAATTAAGTTAATAAGTTAAAAAAGGAAAGATTCAATGTTGTCTACAAGATTCTGCTTTGTTTTCGTACTCTCTGCCTAAGTCATCTATTAATTGTTGAAATTTAAAGGCTGTTACATGTAATATTTTTTTCTTTTGTTTCTTTGATTCAAGACTCTAATCAAAGAAATAATGGGCTGCGACATGGGAGCTAGGCACAAAGCCTGGTATTCTTGTCTATTTGGTTTTTGTAGGATGATCTTGAAGGAATGGTTTGTTTGCTTATTAGTAAATAGATCTTGAAGTCTTTAATGAAGTGAAAGATATCTATGCTCATTAGATTGTTTTGTTAAACTGGCTGATGTATTCATTTTGCAATTTCATTGTCCATCTTTCACTTCTCCAATGTCCTTCAGAAAAAAGTCTTCCTAGATATTTTCCTACTTTAAAGCTGAAATGGAATTAACAGTATAGTCACCAGCCCATCATAGTGTCTCTCTGAATGAACCATGTTCTATTCTATCAAGACTTTAACATTCAATAAAAGTAGAAAAAAAATCTGTTTTTCTGCTTGAGGAATTAGGCCCTGAAGAGACTGTTTTCATTCTCTTTGTTTACAATGATTTGTTAGCTCTCAACTGCAGAAATGATTTTGTGGTTTACATTAATCTATGGTGGCGGTATTAACTTCACATCACACATAAATATAATTATTGATCATTACCAGCTGTAATTCAGTGTTAGAATTACAGATTTACATAATTGTGCTATTAAGTATAAACTTGAACTTCATATCTGGGGTCACAAATAACTGGAGGCAGTGGAAACAGAAATCTCTGATTATATGTCATTCATATTTTAATACACGCTGTTGCAATTTTGATCAGTGTTAATGTAAATATTTTTATGTACTTTACAGCAATGAGATGCTAATGGGTGGAAATTACAGCAATATTGATCTAGCTAATAAAATGCAACACATTAGTACGGAAGGATATTTATTACATATTTCAACCATTACTATACATCATGTGCCTAAGGAACACAAGCTCCACCAGGACTGAAAACAATTTTTGAACCAAACCCTAAGCATCTTCCCATTCACAAACGTTAGATTTCTGTTTTGATGTGTTGACATTAATGAAAATTCAAGAAGGGCAATGTCATTTTTAAGTATGCAAATATTGTCTTAAGCTAAGGTTGTTATTTATAAAGGTCTCCATATTAATCAAGCAGCAGGGGAAATTGTGTTTAGAAATATCCCCTAAGAAGCTACATATGTCTCTTGTCTATCAATAAGTGCTCTATTTAAGAAATGTATAATAAAAAGCTGATTTTAATATTACTATTCACTGAGTTAAAATGTCTTTCAACCCACAAATTCTTGGCAAGCACAGTTTCAGATGAGGCACATCAAGAACTCAGGAGATTTCTTGATTTTTTTTTTTTTTACACCAAGCTAAGATTTTTTTTTATTACAATAAGTTTCAATATCAAATATAATTTGTTTTTAGTAGTTTTTGACTGAATTTTATAAGATTGACTTACTATGGTTCAGAATTGATCAAATGACAACTTCAATTTTGTTTTGTCCATTCCAAATATAAATGTATCTATTAATCAGTATGTATTTGTCTGCTGTCTCTACATAAATGTATCTACTTATACATATTATTCAACGTTTGTATTTTCTGAAAGTATGAAAATAAATACAATTTATTATGCAAAAGCAATCATAATTATAAACCAATTATCAAAATATGCCAAGACTGTGCTAGAGAGATGCCTTAGCAGTTAAACATATGCTTTTCTTCCTCCAGAAGATCTAGGTACAAGTCTAGTACCTACAGGGTGAGTTGAAATCATCTGCAGCTCTCCTTCCGGGCTATCTGATGTCCTTTTCTGACCACCAAAGATGCCAGTCATGTATGGGGTACACAGATACATATGCAGTTGAAATAAACCCCTACACCTCCACACACAGGCAGAAATTTTTCACACCTCTTTAATCTTTAAGTCTTCTGCACTGATTCTATGTTTAATTGAATTTTTAATTGGTTAAGTTCTCTTATACAATGAATGCCATTTTGTATCTTGCTTTTGAATTTAAACATGTTGATGTGATAGAAGAAACACAATGCACATTTGTTTAAGATAATCTTTTGTTTGTAGTTTCAAAACAATTTTATTAGAGGTTAATAGAAACCCATGATACAGCTTAGGAGAAAAATCTTGACTGCTGCCATGAAGAGACATGGAGAAACTGTGTCTTGAAGTTTGGCATAGAATAGAAATAAACAGGGGTGACCATTCCCAGGAACAGAAATGGGGTGCTGGGAGAAGAAATGTAGTAGCCATGTTTTTATCAGTCAGATAAGTGTACTCACACAGCAGGGTGATGGCTTTCATCTCATTCTGTCATATGAAGAAATGAGAGCAACATTTAAAAATAAAGTGTGTCAATGTCAACAAATAAAATAGACTTTTTTGTAGATTAGTTGGATCAAGAGCAATGTCAAATTTGGATTCTTCAATTCTTTCCCTGTAGCTTTTGTTTGTAGACTGGTTACTGATCTGTTTTTTTATCTGTTGTGTGTGCCTGATCTATCTGTCCCTGATGCCTGTGTCTCTGTATGTGCTCACACATGTTGCTTGCAGCATTTATTGGGTATTTGTGGAAGGTTGTTTTCAACCTGTTGCTTGTTATCAGCACGTGATTAAGACAGCACACACATATATTACTCTGGGTCAGGGGCCTGGACAAGCACTTAAGATTTTTAAAAAAATGCACTTCATTTAGGTTGTGAAAGATGCTCTCATGGGAAATACATGTATGCTTGGTTCCAATATTCTGTTACAGGGAGATAAGTGCTGATTAGATGGAGTGATCAGTAAACTAGCAGGCTATGTACAAGGTCATACATGATATCATAACATAACATTAAGTTGGCTGTAATGTCTGAAAAATGTTCTGTCATTTCCATGGTATGGGATATTTTGAGAAAATATATCATCAGATCTTATATATTATACTTTGCAATTAAGTATGAATATATAGGCAAACATGGAATTTATTGGACTCAGAAGTTCTAGGTACCAATAGGGGTCTTGAAATTTACCTCATAGAGAATTACTGCTTTATGCATCTCATAGGGGGAATATCTTTTGCATTTCATATGTTCTAGCTTTTCTCCAATTCTAAAATTTATGTTTTCGTTGATATAGCCAGTTTCTTGAGCTCTGTCTTTGTTCTCTGTTCATTTGTCTGCTTTAGCTTGATCTCAAAAATTTTTTTAACATGATTTTTATTCTTAAAGTAATTTTATTTCCAGTCACTTCATCAGTGTACTCAGGAAGCCATTATGCTATCCACGGTGGCTTAAAGAATTGAACTTCTTTTGTCATAGCCATGGAGCATGGGAAGTTAAAAATCAATGATCTGGTTGTTTAGTTTCTGGTGAGAGATCTTCATTTCTGGTTGCAGGGATTTGGGCTCTTTTGGTGTTTTCATGTGGTAGGAAGAGGTGGGCTATAAGCAACTAATCTCTTTTATCACTTCTGATAAATATCCTAATACTTTGTGGCTAGTGTCCCACCAGCACAGCTACATTTATCTTTACTATATTGTTATAAGTCACATCATAGAATGGATTAGAGCTTTAATACATGAAAATTGGGGAACTAAACAAATCACCCTGAGCGCCCAGGGACTGAACCACAAATCGATGAGTACACATGGAGGAACCCATGGCTTCAGTTGCATTTGTAGCAGGGGATGGTACTGTCTGGCACCAAAGGTAAAGAAGCCTTTGTTTCTGTTAATGCTTGTTTTCCCAGTGTAGGGGAATAACAGAGTGTTGAGGTTAAAGTAGTTGGGTAGGAAGGGGGAGCATCCTCATAGAAACAGGGGGAGTGGGGATGGGAGATGGAAAGGGATTTGAAATGTAAATACATGAACTATTCAATAAAAAAAAATCAAAGAACAAAATAAAATAGTGCTTCTAGCACTATTCTAAATTTTTTTTAAAAATGGAGAATATAATTTATTTCAAAATAAATTTGTATTTATGCAACTATTTTACTTTACAAGAAAAAAACATGAACCTTTTGCATTCATTTTTAACAACCATATTTATACATGATTTGGCTATGTAGTATCAATGTTTTTAAATGGTTTTAAGGTTAAATATCCAGGATAACTTTGCAAAATCTGAAAATTATACATTTTTGTCTGATATTTTATGCTCTGTTTTTCTCTATTTTTCATAGTATAAAATAAAGTTTATTCAGGGCATGGGGAAGAAAGTTGAAAGAGAGGGATGGGGGGAGAAGAGTTAAAGCTGCCCATGAGAAAATGGAGAGAGAGGGGGGAAGACAGCAAGAAGAGAGAGCAAGAGAGCAAGAGAAAATCTCTATTTTTCTTTTACACAAGTTTATTAGCCAATACTCCAAGAACATTGTTCAAGCAGTGACGAGAGCTAGTAGACACATTTTTTTTTTTTTACATGAGAGGGAAAGGAGACTCAGAGAAATTATCTCTCACTCATGTATGTACATAAAGCTAGTTTCAAAGAAACATAAATCACCATATTATTAGCTATAACTCATTAGTCTCTCTCTTGGTGGTGGTGCATTATACTTAGGGAGGAAAGGAAAATGAATAGAAAATGAGTGCAAATAGATTTTAATTATATTTACAGGAACAAGGCTTGGGATGTTTACTTTGCAACCTATATTTTTCAGAAAGAAATTAATTTATCCTATTGAAAACGAAGAGGAGTTTGAGGCAATGAGATACCGATTCCAGCCCAGACTAGTCTAATCAAGAGATTATATTTCAAAATATAAAGAAAAATAAAGTGTAGGAATATTGTTTATATACATTTGTGAGGATGTGGATCTACCCTTCCTTGCCTGTCTACAGCATTTTCTGATGGGTTTTAGTTTTTTTTTTTTTTTTTTTTTTTTAAAGACTATGGCCTATAGCAAAAAGCAGAATAGAATGTGGAACATCAGCACAAATAAGAACTCTGGAAAAGGGTCAGGTGTGGGATATTTTCTGCCCTGATTTGAAAGAAGTTGGACAAATGAAACTGGGGAATGGTAAGCAGAAATGTGGCAGAATTTAAATTATAAGCCAGATAACAGAGGTAAGAGCTGGTTGGGAACAAGCCTAAGGTGAGGACAAAAGCATAATAAATGAAAGTAAGCTTCCTTGCCATTACTTGGGAACTGCGTGGATATAATAAAAGGTCCAGGACTACAAGACAGAGAGGCAGAAGGTCAAGGGGAAAGGCTAATAGTTTAAGGAATGGAGCGTGGAATTGAGATGAAAGAGCTTCTTCAGGCATGGAATCCCCAAGAACAAGTCATAGGAGAACTTCATTTGAAGCTTATTTTAACCAAAATATGTTTGGGTGGAACACTCTTTTGTTTTCTTTTCCTCTTATCTCTTTTAATTTTATTCTTTGAAAGTTTCATACAATGACTATCTGCCACAAACATCTCCCAATAACCCCATTTGTTCCCCACCCTAGCTTTCCCCAAGCTTCATGTAGTTTTTACTCGTTGTTAATAACCCTATAATTACAGTTAGTGCTGTCCATATGGGTGTGCGTATATGGTCATCCTCTAGCACATAAACAACCTACCTTCCACATCCCCAAAACAATGACTCCTCCTCAACTGTAATAGGAGAAGAGCCTTGTGACACTTTACAGTTCATACTTGAACTGGATCGGCTTGACCTTGACTACCTCTTTTGAAGATAACCACAGCTGGTATCTTTGTTGTGCTCAGAAGTGACCATTTCACAACTATCTGCATTCTTTTCTAAGAAGTCCCCTGACCATTGAATGGTGGGACGTTGGTATAGATAATTCAACTAGAGCTATTACAGTGATTACTCGGTTAATTTACAAGGCATATTAACCAGTTATGAAACTTTTCAATAATAACTACCTACTGCAAAAAGAAACTTTTTACATACAAGTTGAGCAGTATGTGTCTCTCTGTGTGTATGTGTTTGTGCATGTGTGCATGTGCATGTGTGCATGTGTGTGTGTGTATGTGTGTGTAGTTCATCTTCTCAAGGGCCCCTGATTTTGCCATTAATGACATTTTGATCAGGTTTCCAGAATAAGTCATAAAATCTTTACTGAGAAGCAGGCCTGCTTAATTCTCAATACATTCAAGGAGTTGAAGGCCAAAAGACAAATATGTCATTTAGGTGCTAACCTGCCTGTTCAAGATACTTTTTTAAAGTTAAACAACATAATTTGTCCTGTTTTTCCTTTGTTCTACAAAATTAATGTAAAGCTCAAAATTCTGACATAGGGTAATACTTAATTTCGGGAGCTCTATTCTAAGTCTCTTCCCATGAATTTTCCCAGTAATAGGATGACCTGTAATTGTGTGCCTGTTTAGGGACACAAAACTCAAGGGAGAATGAATTTCCAGTTCTTTCAGTTGATGCAATGGTATATGTACAGATGAGGCTGTGTGCACTGGATAACATTTCTGAGCCTTTTTGACCAGAGTTTCAAATCACATGCCTCTGGCTATGTTGGCCCTTTATTGACTATTTATGGAACCTCTCACTTCATGAAGCTAGAGTTGAGGTCTGTCTCTTCTGATGCGGAAAACCTTATATCCTGTCTATAGTGAGAGTGCTTCATAATGACTAACTCCTGTCTTCCACTCAACACATTGCTTCTATAAAAGAATGTTTTATTAATTTGTCTGTAATTCATTCAACAAGCAAACAACCTTTATAGTTATTGTACATCAACACCATGTACTATAATTAATACTATACTTAAATTTGAAAGTACAAAAGGGTCCCATATGTGAGAAACTCCTAGAGAACTATGTTAATCACATAAAAAAATAAACAAATACTCTTTTATATTTTCAACACCCTCTGGATGAATATAGTACTTAAAATTAATTGATATGGATAAAGAAAATTCTTGATCAGTAAATACTTGGAATTTTTATGACAGTTTTTATAACATAACTATCTTTTCAGTAACACAAAATATATATGAACTGCTGGAGAACACCATTTCTTTTTGTATAAGATACTTAACATTTTGTAAATTAAGATTGACTTTACTTCGTTTTTTTTTCTTTTTGTATTTTTTTAAATTAGGTGTTTTATTCATTTACATTTAAAATGTTATTTCCTTTCCCAGTTTTCCCTCTAGAAAACATTATCCCATCCCTTTTCCCCTGCTACTATGAAGGTGCTCCCCCTTACCCCTACCCACTTCCAACTCCCCAGCCTGGCATTCCCTACACTGGGGCATTGAGCCCTGACAGGACTAAAGGCTTCTCTTCCCATTGATGTCCAACAAGGTCATATTCTGCTACATATGCTGCTAGTGCCATGGGTCCCTCCATGAGTAGTCTTGGTTGTTGATTTATTCTATGGGAGTTCTGGGGTTGGGGGTTAGTTGATATTGTTTTTATTCTTCTGGACTGCAAACCCCTTCAGCTCCTTCAGTCCTTTCTCTAACTCCTCCATTGGGGATCCAGTGCTTGGTCCAGTGTTTGGCTGTGAGCATCCACCTCTATATTTGTCAGGCTCTTGCAGAGCTTCTCAGGAGACATCTATTGTTCCTCCTTCTAAGAAGGACTGAAGCATCCACACTTTTGTCTTTCATCTTTTTGAGATTCATATGGTTTGTGAATTGTATCAATGGTATTCTGAGCCTTGGGGCTAATGTCTATGCATTAGTGAGTGCATACCATGTATGTTCTTTGCAACTTGGTTCCATCCATTTGCCTAAAATTTTCATGAAGTCATGTTTTAAAAGCTGAGTGGTACTCCATTGCATAATTATGTAATATTTTTTGTATCCATTTCACTGAGGAGGGACATCTGGGTCCTTTTCAACTTCTGATTATTATAAATAAGGCTGCTATGAACATAGTAGAGAATATGCCCTTGTTATATGTTGGAACATCTTTTGGGTAAATGCCCAGGAATGGTATAGCTGGGTTCTCAGGTAACTATGTCTAATATTCTGAGGAGCTGTCAGACTAATTTCCTGGATGATTTTAACCAGTTTACAATCTCACCCACAGTTGAGAACTTTTCATCTGTCTCCACATCATCATGAGCATTTGTTTTCAACTGAGTTTTTGATCTTAGCCATTCTAACTGGTGTGAGGTAGAATCTCAGGGTTATTTTTATTTGCATTTCCCTGATGATTAAAGATCTTTAGGTTCTTCTCAGCCATTTGACATTCTTCAGTTGAGAATTCTTTGTTTAGCTCTGTACCCCATATTTTATTAGATACTCTCTGTGTTTACATTTGAAATATTATGCCCTTCATTCACCCTGCTCACATCCCCTCTCCCTTCTACTTGTCTTCACAAAAGTGCAATAGCTCCCAATCCCTCTCTCCACCTCAGTGCACTGGCATTCCCCTACATTGGCAGCCACTGGGCCCAAGAACTATTGCTGATTTTGGGAGGTGCTTACTGGCAGGAACCAGATAGGGGTGCCTCCTCAGAGGTTCTGCCAGAATCATGTAGCTGAACATGCTTGCAGCTAACCATCAGACTGTACCCAATTTTTAATAGGGTTATTTGGTTCAATGGAGTGTATACATTGGAAAATTTTATGTAATGTTGGTTTTGAACCTTTTAATAGTTATGTTTGTATAATTTTCAGTAATTTTCAGTTAATCATTTAATGCAGATGTTTTTCCCCAAGTTATAGTAAGACTATGGGCATCTTCTTCATTGGGAACAGATAAGGCAACCCAGTTAAGAAAAGGGATTCAAGGAGAGACAGTGAAGAGAGAGACAGCCACACCTTCTGCTTTAGTGATACCATATGAAGACCCAGTTACACAAATGTTACATACATGTTCAGGGTATATGTTCATTCAATTCATAATCTCTGGTTGGTAGTTCAGTCTCAGTGAGCTCTTACATACCCAGGTTAGTTGATTCTGTAGTTTTTCTTCATCTTCCACAAAAATTCCCTAAGATTTATTTAATGTTTGGGTTTGTGTCTCTTCATCAGTTGCTTTGTGAAGCCTCTTTGATTACAGTTATGCTAGGTTCCAGTCTGCAAGTTTAAAACAATATCATCCATGGTGTCAGGAATGGTTTCCTTTTGTGGCACTGGTTGGCCCTTTCCTCAGATTTGGCTCTGTCTTTTACTCCTGCACATCTTGAAGGCAGGACAAATTGTGAGTTCTAAGGTTTTAGGGCTGGGTAATATCCCATTGCTTCCATTTGAATTCTTGCCTGGTTACAGATTAATATGGATATTTTAAAAGAAGAAAAATACAGAAAAAATAAAATAAGTTATAATATATGAAAAAACCACTTATTACAATTGCTTGATTTTTTTCTCTGCTTTGTATAGGTGGAAGGGAAAGGGAAATATGTCTTACCTCCTGTGCTGCCAATTCTCAGCAAAGGAAAGGTGAGCTCTATCTTGGCCATCCTTTCTGCCAATACTGATCTGAGGCAAACATTAATAATCCAAGACCTAGGAATATAGTCTTCTGACAATATTTGGTATTCAAATATCGTTATGTTTAATCTTTACACACCAAGAAAACTCTGACTGTTTCCATGTTACATTCTGTTCTACATGTTCTTTATGCTTATGGTAACTAGTAGATTTCAATGCATGCTATCAAACCTTTAAAAGAATTAAGTACTGACAAAATATATTCATATAGTGTAATATCAAAATGCCTTTAAAAATCTGTATATGTATCTCTTTAAAAAAAAAAGTTGAAAGAGAAAAAAACTGCTATACTTTTACAGATTATTCCTGTCCCTCTTCGTCTCTTTAAACCAAATTCCAGCCATGCCATACCGGCAAATTTTTTGAATAGTATATTTTTTGAATAGATAATTACTGAACACTCCTTTTGTTAAGCCTCATTGGCAAGTATTCCAAAGAGCTGTTATTTTGGTGTGAATAATATTTAATTTTCTCACTTCTGTGAAAGCTACTGTAACTGATTTTTATCTACTTTGTTATCTAAAATTATGCCTGAAAGATGGCAAGTATGTAACAAATATTTATTGGATAGTGTTCTAATTTTTCATGTTTAGATCTTTCTAAATAAACTACAAGCCATTTGAGTGCAGATACCTTGCTTATTAATTTAGAAACTCTCTAAGATACTCAAACAGAAACAAATGATTAATAATGCATGTTTAAGTTATTTTTTAAAGTAATCTGAAATGATTTCATAATGTTTCAAAAATTTATTTCATTAGCATGAACTATATAAACTAAAGAAATGTTACCAATTGTCAAACCTCATTAGTCTTTCAAGTATTGTTTCAAGATGCTTTGACATAAATCTTTAGAAATGCTACAAGCAGGACGAGGAGAGGCTACCTAAAGATAAGAAATTGTGCATTTTTCAAGGACGTTACTCAAATCTATATTAAGATGCCTTGATCAACATCTCATATACAAAAATATGGTATATAATAAGAGACACAATGTGCTAAAACTGAAATAAAAATAATCCTGGTTTTTTTTCTCTTGTCTTTGGGGGCGTTAACTAGCTTGATAAAAATGTGTATGTGAGTTAAAATCCAGACTTAGTAAGTGGATTTATTATCTAATATTCTGAACCAAGATAATGTGACAATATAAATTGTTCATGATAAAATGCAACACAAGACAGCACAAGCCATGCAAAGGGTTTCATAGAATTAACCTGATTTAATAGGTATGTAAGTAGTTGAGTCTTTGTTTTAAGTCTCCTCATTTGTAAAAGAGGATGATAATGTAGACCTCTTCACAAGATCACTGTGTCACTTAACTAATTAATACTGTAATTATAAAGCACTTAGAAAATATAATGTGTTGTAGAAATGCCAAGTGTTCTTATTAGAAACACTTGAGCACTCAAGTCTTCTGGATTTACTACTTTAGCAAGCCAAATAATTCTAAACATTAAAAAGTCCCAGTTATACATACTAATTGATTTAATCTAAGCATTTATTATATACTGTAAATATGCCTTGTTATAATATGCACCTTAGTTAGGACAAATATTAAAATCATCATTCTAAAATTAAATTGAGTTACATCATGACTGCATAAAATGTATCTGATTTGGGCCTTTTGTACATAATTTATATTACGTATATTTTACAAACAGTTCTTCTCTTGAGTTATTTGTTTGACTAAATGTTGATTGCCATGGGTTCTGTAATATTAATTCTTCAATTAGAATACAAAGAAAAGCTAGCATATTATTTTTTGTCTCTGTAGTGGGAGATTTGGAAAGAGCCAATATATGTTTAACTGCCATGTTATTATTTTAGTCTAATATCCACTAGGGGACCACTTCTGGAAAGGAAATACACTAGAGTAAAGATGGAAATTTAATGTGTGCTTTAGATTACTTGGTTTTGGCAATGAGAATAGAATTTTCTCCATAGGTTCAATCTGCATGTCCTAGAGTGACATAGAGTCACAGGAAACTAGAAGAGCTGGACATAACTCATAACAGCATATCAAAAGGTGAAACAATAATTAACCTCCACATAAAGAGAGTCTATGGTGACATCTTTGTGTTTGGCTGAATCAACAACATAAAAAAGGTGGTTAGAGGTAACATCACTTTACCAACTACTGTCTAATGCTAAATCCTCTAATTATCCACTTAATGCATTCTCAAAGATATAAGATACTTGGTCAGTAGGTTCAATACCAAAACCATTTTCTACCAGAATTCAAAGCATAGTTGTTGTCACTCAGTATTCAATACAAACCTATTCAATACAAACAACCATATGAAATATTACCCATCCTCTGATAATTGAGAGGGTACTGCTTCTTCCAGAGACTTCATATCATGCACCACAGCGGCCCTAACCACCACTGCTGCTACAAATATTACAAGGCATACAGCAAGAAATGAGACAAAATTTCACATTTTTCTTATATTTACAGCAACCATTACAGAACATGTTAAACTGTTCATTTTGCTGCATTTTCTAGGACAATTTAGATACATGTTCACATTATTTTCCATTAAAAACAGCAGAGGCAGAGAAATGAAATCACCCACACATATACTGATGATTAGTGTTAGCAAAACTGTCCAGCTGAACAAATGGCCATCCTAATGGAAATGGCCACAGCTCCAGGGCCAATAAAATAGACTCAGAACTTAGGCATCCGAACACATACCGAAGATCAAAACTCAAGGACTGAGCCTCTGTCACGTGTGTTTCTCTATACACTGGCCCATCAGGCATAAATTAATCTGAATCATCGCACTGAATAAAAGCTAAAAATGTCACCATTTTAATGTACAAATAAAAATAATTTTATGATTAACAGGTAACATAATGGAAAATGTATTACAAAGGCAAATCACATTTTAAAGAAATAAGTTATGGTTTCTTAGCAATAGAATTAGGAATTGATAGAATTTTCCTAGAAGTATTCTAGAGTGAAAATTAAAACTTTAAATATACATTTTCATGGTTTACTATCAAAAATATTCCTATAACCTTGTAATCTCTTTTTAGGAAGCAGAGTATTAAAATATGACTAGGACACTTGAGTCCATAAAACATGGAAACCATTGATACATGTACATTTTAAAATAATTTTAAAGCTTAATTTCAACTGTGGAACCATCATCTTTGTTGTTAATTCAGTCTTGAAATCACATAATTTTATTTTTCTACTTAGTTATTTTAAAACCTATGTCAATATATCAGTCTTCTAGAAATCTTTTTTTTCTTTTTTAACTTTATTTTAAAAAACAAAGATAAATGTACACATTTTAAGCATTTTTGCATAAAAGTATACAGACACATTTTATAAGGTTGTAATTAAGTATTTGTGGGTACCTATACATACACATATGTATATATGTAACAATAATATAGAAAAAGAAGTTATTAATTTGAGGAGATAGGAGAGAAACTGGGAGGGGCTGTAGGAAATAAAGGGGATATGATACAGTTCTATTTTAATTAAAATATATTCTTTTTTTTCTTTTTTTTCTTGATCTTCACACAGTCTGTGAGTTGTTACTAGGGTGTTCAGGGCTTTATGGGGTTAGTATCCCATTATCAGTGACTGCATATTATGTCTGCATATTATGTTCTTTTGTGACTGGGTTATCTCACTCAGGATGATATTCTCTAGATGCAACCATTTTCTTAAGAATTTGGTTAAGTCATTGTTTCTGATAGCTGAGTAGTACTCCATTGTGTAAATGTACCACAATTTTCGTATCCATTCATCTACTGAAGGACATCTGGGTTCTTTCCAGCTTCTGGCTATTATAAATAGAGCTGCTATGAACATTGTGGTGCATGTATCTTTGTTGTATATTGGAGTGTCTCTGGGGTATATGCCTAGAAGTGGAATAGCTGGATCTTCAGGTAGTACTATGTCCAATTTTCTGAGGAATCGCCAGACTGATTTCCAGAGTGGTTGTATCAGTTTACAACCCCACCAACAGTGAAGAAGTGTTCCTCTTTCTCCACAACCTCACCAGCATCTGCTGTCATCTGAGTTTTGTATCTTGGACAATCTGACTGGTGTGAGGTGGAATCTCAGGGTTGTTTTGACTTGCATTTTCCTGATGGCTAAGGATGTCGAGCACTTCCTTAGATATTTCTCAGCCGTTCGATATTCTAGAAATCTTTAACTGAGTTAGAAGTCACTGTAGATAACACCTTAATTGGAAAGAAGAAAATATGAAATTACTTATATTCTTCAGAGCTTGTCACATTCATGATGTTCATGTACTTTTAATAAGTAATATTTAAGATATCTAAATGTTAGTCATAATGATTTCTACCCTTTAATAAACATAAAATTGTCATGTGATAATCAATAATATAATAATGTATTATTAATTTTTCCCTCTTTATGTAATTTGTTTTGTGATGGTTTATTACTTTTTGGTTTTTTAATTATTTTTTTATATTCCAGTCATTATCTCTTCCTGGTCTACCCACCTACAGTTCCATAATGCCTTCTTCCTCTCTGTCTCCAAGAGGATGTTTCCACACCTCCCAGACCCCAGCAAGCCTCCCCACTCCCTGGGGCCTTAAGTTTCTAAAGAGTTGTGTGCATCTTTTCTCACGGAGTCCAGATCAGGCAGTTCTCTGTTTTATATGTGCCGGGGCCTCGGACCAGCTAGTCTATATTGCCTGGTTTGTGGTTCAGTGTTTGAAGATCTCTGGAGGTTAGTTGAGACTGCTTGTCTTCCTATGGGGTCACCCTCTTCTAAACTTCTTCCAGCCCTTCCCTGATTCAACCACATGGGTCTTCTATTATTTGTGGTAAGGATCTCAATGCCACCCTCCAGTAATGTCTTCATTGAAGAAATCACCATATGCTGAATGGTGTTTCAGAAAATCAGAATTTTTCCTGAATCACTTTATCCAGCTTAAAGTTAATGTTAGGTATGCCTGGAGTTGGTAGCCTACTCTACCACTCAGTCTGGCCCATTTTTTCAAGGATTAAAACAAGGTAATAAATACAATCATTAGGCCAGCTTTTATCAGTGTCTACAAGTATGGCTTTGGTCTTCCAGAGCACAGAGAATCTCCAGACTCTAGTCTCAAGACTATCATACATTGTCTAATTTCCATCTCACTTAGATGTCTTACCTTACTACCTGTCTGCCCACTCCACTGCTTCATTTATCCCAAGTGTCTTACTATAGACTATATTCCATGTGTTTTATTTAGTTTCCTATCTCCATGTGAGGAGTAGGAGGAAGAGGCAGACTGTTCCACATACATGCTAAATGTCCTGTCTGAGACACCAACTTTTCCTTAATCCCATTGTGAGACTTGACTGTCCCAGCTGCCATGGGTAGGAACTGTGCTCCTTTCTGACCTGACAGAGGACATTTACCATGATGCTTACAGAGCCCGTCATTGGGGTCATCTCAGGCATCATTCATAGCTTTCATGGCCAAGCAAAGCTTTACCAAGACCATCGAAATAAGCCATAAAGGAAGCAGCAGCATCCACGTAAGTTCTGGTGGTCTCTCGAGCTATAAGCAAATCTTGCTGGCCTTTAGCCGTAGGTTTCATCTTTCTGAGTTTCGGTGGCTTCATTGTAGAGTCTTTGTTGTAAGCATTTAAAAAGTTCTTTTACACCGAAGATTGCTTGATAATTGATGTTGAGCTTTTTGTCTTTGGGTCTAATTGCAGTTGCCCCAGCTCAATTGATTATCAGTAGCATTAGCAATACCTTTCACTGACTAACCACAGGGAGGACTGTACAGCAATAGTAGTGGTTTCAGTCTGGGATTTATCTCTATCTGACCTAAACTGATATCCTTCTCCCAGGTCTACTTCCTGAAAAGGACTACAATATGGGGATGAGAAGAGTATGAGAGTTGTCAGTCAAGCAATTTCAGTACGTAAAGAAAGTTTAATAAATAGTTTAAATAAACAAAGCAGTGAAGAATGCTTGAAAACACTAATTAAACTCGACAGAGTCCTGTGAGAGAGATCAATGTGTAGTAGGACCTGGTGCCAAGTTTTCCAACTTCTGTTATGTGCTCCGAGAGCCATAAGGTATAACCAAAATAACGTGATATTTGCTTGACGAATTCCACAAATACATGTAAATATAAAATAGACACATACACAAACACAAACCCACATATATGTACATGTATATGCATGACCATATATCCATATAATAATGATTAATGAAGATGGACATCATAAATTTCAAAGAGAACAATGAAGGTTATACTGGAGGGTTTAGAAAGAGGACATGAAGGGAGAAATGATGTTACTATATTATAGTCTTAAAAATAAAAAAAATAATTTCGAATAAAGGGGCTGTTAATGTAATGATTTATCTTCGTCTTTTACATTGACTCAGTATACACATCAAGTACTGAACAGAACTTTGATATTTTTTAAGTACACCAGCAGCCTATGCTTATAATGGAAGGGATATTAACGTATCCTTGGGCAAACAACTCTTAGACTGCTAACATGGCCTAATGCAACTTAAAATGCAACCAGTTTTTAAATTCATACTTTTCCTGAGGCACAATCTTTGTATAAGGAGACAGCTGCCGTCTGAATGGTATAAGCTGTGATTTTCTTTTTTTTTTCTTTTTTCTTTTTTTTTTTTGTTTTTTTTTTTTTTTTTTGTTTTTGTTTTAGCCCAGATTTAAGGTCTAAACACCTCCGGTTCTTATTTCTGTAATGACAACTAAATCCCAGTTGTCAGTCATTCTCCAGCCATTGGTAGAAAGCATAGAATTACCAAGCTACAGCAAACTGAAACAGGCATCACCACAGTAAGGGAGCCGAATGATACCAACAGACCAGCTTAGTGTTTGCTCTCCTAAACACCTTTAGACACTTATACTGTTTAAACTAAGTTCCTCAGGGTAATAGGAAAATGGAAGTATTCTTAATGATAACAAAGTAACTGCTATTTGCAATTATTTCCAGAATGTTAGTTTAATAAAAATGGTAAAATCTTCCAGAAATCCCATATGCTATTAATATGATGAGATTGAAAAAAAAAAAAAAAAAACAGCATTTCAGAGCTAAGGAGAAAATCCAGCATCTAAGCTCACACCCTCCATCAGCAATGTCTTCACTTTTACACCTTCATCATGTTCTTCTATACTTCTTTTCTTAGTAAAGAATATTCTGTGTCTAATATACTGTGTCTATGGATAATAACATAGTCTATTCTGTGAGTCTGCCTTATCGATAATCTATGCTGGGTGTAAAATGAACAATAATTTAATCACTTTGTAAAGATTTTATTGATTTAATAAGTGCATACCATTTCTTTACTTTGTATTACATTGCACATTGGACTGTGGGTTATATATAAATTTAGAGAGCATAAAGATATAAAAGGTTTTTTAAAAATTAGATAGATTAAGTTTTTACATTTCAAATGTTATTTCATTTCCTGATTTCCCCCTCTCCCATCGAGCCTTCCCCTGGTTCTATGAGGATGCTCCCCTCCAACACACACCCAATGCCACCTCAACACCCAGGCATTCTCCTAAACTGGGGAAACTAGCCTTCACAGGACCAACGACTTCTACTCCTAATGATGCCAGACAATGCCATCCTCTGCTACATATATGGCTGGAGCCATGTCTCCCCATGTGTACACTTTGGTTGGTGGTTTAGTCCCTGGGAGCTCTGGGGTGTCTGGTGGGTTGATACTGTTCTTCTCTCTCTAGGCTTGCAAAACTCTTCAGCTCCTTCAGTCCTTTCTCTAACTCCTCCATTGGTTAGAGATGGTTTTGATGGTTAGCTGAAAGCATCTTAATTTGTATCAGTAAGGTTCTGGCAGAGCCTCTCAGGTAAAGTCCATATCAGGTTCCTGGCAGTAAGCACTTCTTGTCATCAGCAATAGTGACTGAGATTGGTGGCTGAATATGGGATGGATCACCAGGTGGGACAGTCTCTGGATGGTCTTTCCTTCTGTCTGTGCGCCATTCTTTATTCCTGTATTTTCTCCTATGAGTATTTTGTTCCTCCTTCTAAGGAAGACTGAAGCATCAACATGTTGGTCTTCCTTCTTGAGCTGCATAGGGTCTGTAAATTATATCTTGGGTGTTCTGATCTTTTGGGCTAATATCCACTTATCAGTGAGTGCATACCATGTGTGTCTTTTTTTTTTTTTTTGTCCCAGTTACTTCACTCAGGATGATATTTTTCTAGTCCCATCCATTTGCCTAAGAATTTCATGAAGTCATTATTTTTAATAGCTGAGTAGTATCGTAGTATCGAACGTGTAAATGTACCACATTTTCTGTAAATGTACCATTCCTCTGTTGAAGGACATATGGGTTCTTTTCATCTTATGGCTATTATAAATAAGGACAGCATGGTTTTCTACATGTGTTTTCTTTGGTTGGTGCTTTAGTCACTGGGAGCTCTGTGGGATCTGGTAGGTTGATATTATTGTTCTTCCTATGGGGCTGCAAACCACTTTAGCTCCTTTAGTCCTTTCCCTACTTTCTCCATTAGGGTCCCCATGCTCAGTCCGATGGTTAGCTGCAAGCATTCATACCTGTATCAGTAAGGCAGAACCTCTCAGGTGACATCCATATCAAGTTTCTGTCAGCAGGCACTTTTTGACATCAGAAATAGTGACTAGGTTTGGTGGCTGCATATGGAATGGATCCCAGAGTCGGGCAGTCTCTGGATGGCCTTTCTTTCAGTCTCTGCTCCATACTTTGTCCATGTATTTCCTCCTGTAAGTATATTTTTCCTCCTTCTAAGGATGTTGAACTTTTCTTTAGGTTCTTCTAAGCCACTTGATATGCCTCAGTTGATAATTATTTGTTTAGCTCAGTACCCAATTTTTAATAGGGTGATGTGATTCTCTGGAGTCTTACATTTTAAGTTCTTTGTGTATAATAGCTACTAGCCCTTTTCAGAAGTAAAATTGGTATAAATCTTTTCGAAATCTGTTGGCTGCTGTTTTGTCTTATTTGACAGTGTCCTGTGCCTTACAGAAGCTTTGCAATTTTTTGAGGTCCCATTTGTTGATTATAGATCTTAGAGCATGAGCCATTGGTGTTCTGTTCAGGAAATGTTCTCATGTGCCCATGTGTTCAAGGATTTCCTCAGTTGCTCTTCCCGTAGTTCCAGTGTATCTGGTTTTATGTGGATGCCCTTGATCCACTTGGACTTGAGCTTTTTACAAGGAGATAAGTATGGATCGGTTTTCATTCTTCCACATGGTTATCACTACTTGAATCAGCACCCTTTCTTAAAAATGCTGTCTTTCTTCCACTGGATGGTTTGTACTCCTTTGTCAAGATAAAGTAACCTCCTTTAGGTCTGCACTTGTGTCCTAAGCAGACCTTATAAACTGGCTCTGCACCCAGTTCTAAAACACTAAGAAGAAGCTCTACTCCCAGGTGCTCTAACATGCCCAGGATCATAGGACAGGAGGCCACAAAATCTGCCCCAATACCTGGAGTTACTGGGTTCCCTGGGATTCACAGACACAGGAAACCCTTCACAGCCAATTGCATAGGTTCTTTCCAGTCTAAATTTGTGCCCTGAACATACCTTGGGTGCTGGTTTCATACCCATTCCCATAACACCCAGAGGAAGCCTGAATCCCAAGTGCTCTAAAACTCCCAGCATTACAGGATCATATTATCACAGGATCACAGGGCCACCGGATCACAAGACCACAGAGAAAGCTCAACTCTAAAGAGACTAACACATGCAGTAACACTGGAGCTCTGACACACTTAAGATCATAGTTAAAGCTAAATATCTTTTCCAACACCCAGAGTAACTGGGACCCCCACTAGACCAGGGAAACAAACCCTTGCCCATCAGAAACATGTTTTTTTTCCCTACCTCTGCACTTAAAACACTCAGGTATCTGGCTTCCCACCCATTTCTGCAACACCCAGTGTTGCATGCCCCATGTCCCGCCGGCAGAAATGGCGTGCGACAACAGGATTCTTCTGCGAACAACCTTTATTGTACCGTTCTCTGAGCAGGGGACCCCCGTGGAAGGAAAATGCACTGCTTATATATGCCCAGGAGACTCATGTTGCTACCTGATTGGTGCGCCCTCCAGTAACTCATTAGCATACCCCGACCACGGGCTGTGAAGTCTGTGGCACATGCGCACTATGTCTCTTGGGCTCTGTTTGCTGAGTCATGGGCGGGAAGCCGGTGCCATGTTTGGGTGCGGCACAAAGGGCTCTCAACAACCCAGACAGACATTGACTCTCAGAGGCTCTGAATCATAGAAGCTTAGTTACACCAGGATTTCAGGCTTTCATATACAGCTTGACTCCCAAGTGCTCTGACAAACTCAGAGCCACAGGATCACAGAATCACAGGATCACAGATATAGCTGAACTTTGAGAAGTTTAACACAACCAACATAAGCAACAGAAACCAAGGCTACTTGGTATCCTCAGAACCCAGTTCTCCCAAAAAAGTTCTGGATACAACATCACACTGGAAAAGAAAAATTCATATTTAAAATCATATATTATGATGATGATAGAAGGCTTTCAAAAGGACATAAATAACTTCCTTAAAGAAAAACAGGAGAACACAGGTAAACAGGGAGAATCCCCTCAATGGGGAGACACAAAAATCCCTTAAAGAATTACAGGAAAACACAAGCAAACAGGTGAAGGAATTGGACAAAACAATCCAGGATCTAAAAATAGAAATAGAAACAATAAATAAAAAACAAAGGTAGACAACCCTGGAAAAAGAAAACCTAAGAAAGAGATCAGGGGTCATAGATACAAGCATCACAAACAGAATACAAGAGATAGAAGAAATAATCTCAGGTGCAGAAGATATCATAGTAATCATTAACACAACAGTGAAAGAAAATGCAAAATGCAAAATGTTCATAACCCAAAACATCTAAGAAGTCTAAGACACAATGAAAAGACCAGATGTAAGAATTATAGGTGTAGAAGAGAGGAAAGGTGCCCAAATTAAAGAACCAATAAATATATTCAACAAAATTATAAAAGAAAACTTTCCTAACTTAAAGAAAGAGATGCCTATGAACATACAAAAAGCCTAGAAAACTCCAAATAAACTGGACCAGAAAAAAGAAAATCCTCTTGTGTCATTATAGTCAAAACATCAAATGCACAAAGCAAAGAATATTAAAAGCAGGAAGGCAAACAGATCAAATAACTTATAATTACAGACCTATCAATTACAACAGACTTCTCACCAGAAACTCTAAAAGACAAGAGATCCTGGGCAGATGTCATACAGACATTAAACAAACTCGAATGCCAGCTCAGGCTACTATACCCAGCAAAACTATCAATTTTCATACATGGAGAAACCAAGATATTCCTGATTTAAAAAAAATTGTGCAATATCTCTCCCCAGATCTAGCCCAACAAAGGATAATAGATGGAAAACCCTAACACAAGTTGGGAAGGTACATCCTAGACAAAGCAAGAAAGTAATCTTCTTTCAACAAACCAAAGAAGAAGATAGACACACAAACATAATTCCACCTCTAACAATAAAAATAACAGAAAGCAACAATCACTATTTTTAATCTAGCAACATCAATGGACTCAAACCTCAACAAAAAGACATAGAGTAAATTATGTAAATTAACAGAGTAAATATGTAAACAGGACCAAGCATTTTGTTGCATACTGGAAAAATGCCTCAGTAACAAAGACAGGCTTTACCTCAGAGTAAAGGGCTGAAAAAAAATCCAAGCAAATTGTTTCAATAAAAAAGGTGGAATAGCCATTCTAATATTTAAAAAGAAAATGACTTTCAACCAAAAGTTTTCAAAAAAAGATAATGAAGGGCACTTCATATGCACAAAAGAAAATCTCTACCAAGACGAACTCTCAATCCTGAACGTCTATGCTCCAAATGCAAAAGCACCCACATTCATAAAAAAAACTTTACTAAACCTCAAAGTACACATTGTCCCACCCACAATAATGGTGGGAGATTTCAACATCCTACTCTTTCCAATAGACAGATAATGGACACAGAAACTGAAGACACACAGTGAAACTAACAGAAGTTATGAAGCAAATGTATTTAAGAGATATCCATAGATATCTCTTAGATATCTATGATATTATAGATATTAGTTCATCCTAAAACAAAAGAATATATCTTTCTTTCAAACTCTGATGATACCTTCTCCAAAGTTGACCATAAAACACAAAAGAGATCTCAACTAATATAAGAATATTGAAATAATCTCAGGCATCCTATCAGATTACCAAAGACTATAGCTGGTTTTCCATAACAACAAAAATAGCAGAAAGCCCATATATATACAAAGAAGGTGAACAACACTTTACTCAATAATAAATTAGTTAAGGAAGAAATAAAGAAGTTAAAAACTTTTAGAATTTCATGAAAAGTAGGGAATATCATATCCAAACTTATAGGACAGAAAGAATGCAGTGCTAGGAGGAAAAGTTGTAGCTCTGAGTGCTTCCAAAAAGAAACTGGAGAGAGCTTACTCTAACAGCTTGACAGCACACCTGAAAGCTTTACAACAAAAAGAATCAAATACACCCAAGAAGGGTAGATGGCAGGAAATAATCAAACTCAGAGCTGAAATCAACCAATTAGAAACAAACAAACAAACAAAAACTATAAAAATCAAGAAAACAAGAATTAACACTTATAAAGTATATTGTAGAGTGTTATAAAGAATAGTTATGAATTATGGATGTTAAAACTGAATATCTTTTTTGGCAAAAGTATTGTCCTTTTAAAAAGGTGCTGTAAAAACAAGCATTAGGAAAATCCATTCTGCAGAATACCAAAGGTTATGAAGCTTTGTGTCTGGAGTGTATGAATTACTTAAATGGAAAGGCCATGTTTAAGGATACTGGCAGAAGGTGTTGACAGGGGAGAGAGATGTTCGGCAAGGGAGGTTGAGAGAGGGAGCAACTTTATTGAAGCAATGGGGTGGGGATAGGATGGAGGAAAGGTGTTAACATTTGAAATGTAAATACAGAGAATGTCCAATAAAGAAAAGAAAAGGGGGAAAAAGAGTACTGGAGGTAAATAAGAAAAGGGAGTTTTTTCTCTGTAGGCAGAAAGCCCAGAGGAACATGGTTTCAGTCCATTTCAATGTTCCAGAATTCAAGTTCTTAAATATTATATGGAGGAAACATTGCTAAACTGAATTAAATAAATGAATACAGAATGGCTTTTTCTTCCCTTTGATTCTAATAATCATGGTGTGTAGGGAGCCGTTTGTGCCACACCCAGACATGGCGCCAGCTTCCCGCTGAGAACTCAGCAAACAGAGCTGTTGCCCAGCCAAGAGACTTAATGCGCATGCGCCACATACTTCATAGCCCGCTCTCGGGGCATACTATTGAGTTACTGGAGGGCGCACCAATCAGGTAGCGACACGAGTCTCCTAGGCATATATAGCAGTGCATTTTCTCCCCCACGTAGAGAGGAAGATAGTGGAGAGATTGCGGGAGACCCCACGTGGAGGGATGGCGGAGAGGTACCACGTGGAGAGAGACCCGATAGGAGAGATTGCTGAAGATCCCGCGTGGACAGAGACTGGACAGAGAGATCGCACGTGGGGGACTGCGCGTGAGAGGTCGCCTAGACAGTAGAACCCGGTAGGGAGTCCCTGGCTCAGAAAGAAGTTTCCTGCTCAAGAAGCCCCCTGCTCAAAGTGCTGTACAATAAAGGTTGTCCGCAGAAGAATCTGTTTGTTTGTTGCACGCCTGTTCCTACCGGCGGGAAGCGTGGGCGCGTGACAACCGTGGATATAGAAATAAATTCTATCAGTTGCTATTTCTAAAATATATGAATGTCCAAGGAAGAAATTCAATAGGTACACTACTTGCTTTATCCCCAGGACACTCAGGTGCCTTGGTATGTTCTTATAATGCCAATGCTGGAGGAGCTGAGACAGGTGAGTTTAGGGCCCTTATTCGTCAGCCAATATAGTTGAAATGATGATATCTAGATTCAAAGAGACACTTTCTCAAAGATTATGTTGGAAAAAATAGGAAAATAGCATGACATTAAGCTCACATATGTGCACACTTAGGAGATACATTTATGTGCACACATGTTTGAGGGCTGTATATTGATCAATTTACAAATTTACCCTTTAAATAAATAAGAGAAATTAATCATTAATTCTGAGTTAATATCACCAAATATTCCGATGGTATTAATTTTAAAATACACAGCATTATTCATGGAAAGTTTCTGCTATAGACAGGGATGTGCCCTAATGTTGTCTTATTGCTTTGCCACATGAAGGTGGCACTTCAAGCCAAGTTTTAAAAACTAATCCACACAAAATCCCACATTTTTTTCTGGTTATAACTTTAACATTAATCCTGTATTTAGGAACTTTTTTATACCCCATAATACAAATTCTCCTACAAAGTTTGTTTTATTGTGTATACTTTAGGTATGGCTACCAAAATAAGTAATGAAATTACTCTATGAAAAAATGCATAAGTAAATAAATAAATCCACTTCACATGTGATAATAAGAAACTTATATTCTGAAGGACATTTAGGGAACTCAGAATTGAAAGACAAATATTCATAAAGTAAGACTTGACCCTTATGAAAGGGGGCAAGCCATGAAGGGTTTCATCCATGGCAGCTAAGCACCGGACTTTCAACTTATATGTTTACAAATGACTCCTACATACATAAATATGGAATTACTAATTATATATGTTTACAAATGACTCCTACACACATAAATATGGAATTACTAATTATTGGCAAGAAAAGAGTTTAGGTGCCTCTTCTATCAAAAAAATAAAATAAAAATAAAAGGCCCCTGCTAGCAAAAATACTTGCAACTGTGCAATGTGAGGATTGTCACAGTGACTAATCTTAGAAAACCTATAATGGGATTTGTGTCCTCACTGGGTACAATTGAAGAGAGATTTAGGAAGCATAGATTTGCTCTAGACTAACTATTTTCATGAAGTTGAGTAACCAGATATGATTGTAGGTATTTACATATTTAAATGCATAAGTCCTTTATCAATGGCCTTCTGTGGATTCTTTTATTCTTTTGAACTTCATAGGGAGATGTGAATTTTTGCTGTATTAAATCAAACAACATAATCATTAATATAAAAAGATAATTCTTTGTTTATTCCCTGTATAGGAAAACCAGTTACTATTCTAGAAAGTAAATGGAAAGCTTAGATTTAATAATGTCAAAAAATTTGCAAAAGCATCATAATTTTAACTGAAATTAGAACTTGTAGTTTCAACCATTTATTTTCAGGAATTATTGAAACTATTCAATAGCTTATGCATCTGACTTTGAGAAATTTACATATATTTTTTAACATTAAATTTACCATAACCTAAATTATCAGGAGGTAATGATGTGGTTATAGGGACTTTAATTGGGTGAAACACAAAGAAAAACAATGAATTATAAAACTGAAATAAATAAATTTAATTATAAAGTTGAGCTGAATAAATAAACATACTGGCAATCACTTGGTTGTTGTGTGATAGAAAAGGTTTTTGCATTGTGGGTTTCTCAGTGCTCTTTCTGATGTGAATGTTCTAGAAGTTCTATATCTAACAAAAAAATAAGTTGATATTTCTGTAAGAGTCAGATGATTAGCAATGACATGGTACCAGGGTTAGAGCACACAGCACCTCCCAAAAATGAATGCTTATATCCTCTTTTGTCATGTTTTACTATAAAAAAAATAGGAAGAAATGCAAAACATCCACATGACTAGTTTGTATAATGTGCTAGAGGTACTAGCCTTCAGAAATAATGTTCAGCTTAAAATGCCGGGATGATGGGCTAAAGAGTTTAGAACAATTGCTCTGTATCAGCCGTTCCCAACTTTCCTATGGCTGTAACTTCACACAGCTTTAATTCATGTAATACAGTTCCATTTGTTGTCAAGACCCCAACCCATAAGATTACCTTTGCTGATGTTTTGTAAATGTAATTCTGCTACTGTTATGAATCATAATGTCAATCTTTCTGTTACCTGATGGTATAAGCTATCATGACACACAGGCTGAGCACCGTGATATTGATAACTACCAATGCAAATGGCTAGACAGGGGGTTACAAATGTGTGAGAACTATGAGGGAGGATAGCTTGTCTAGAAAAAGAGTAGACAGGAGGAATGGAGTCATGCAGTTTGCCTGGAAGATTCTGCGTTTTATCTTAGCTACAAAAGGCAATATGAAGAGCCTCTGCATGAGGGTGTGTGAAGTGACTAATTGGTGTTCATTCTAGACTCAGCCACAACTATTGAAGTAGTAGTGAATGAATGGTGCATCCTTGCCAATTCCTGCATGAAATTTTCTTCCCTCACACTTTAGAAGGTAACTGCTTTTGGATATACTATCCAGCTCTCTCCAGAATGGCTATCAGCAAGAAAACAAATGCTCAGGAGAATAAGAGAAAAGGGAAATTGTATAGTGTTGGCAAGAGAGTAAATTAGGGCAGCCACCATAAAAACCAGTATGGATATTCTCAAAAACTAGAAATAGAACCTAGCTATGGCACTCTGAGGACTCTCTGTCAGCACAGCAGAAAACCAGAGAAGATATTAAAGTATACAGAGTGTGATGGTTTCTATGTTTATGCCAGGAAGTGGAACTTTTAGAAGGTGTGGCCCTGTTGGAGTAGACATGTCCCTGTGGGTGTGGGTATTAAGATCCTCATCCTAGCTGCCTGGAAACCAGGATTATGCTAGCAACTTTCTGATGAAGATATAGACCTCTCAGCACCTCCTGCACCATGCCTACCTGGATGTCATCATGTTCCTGCCTTGATGGTAATGGACTGAACCTCTGAACCATCCCCATTTAAATGTCTTTATAAGAGTTGCCTTGGTATCTGGTCACAGCAGTTACATCATAACTGAGACACTGTGGCAGTATTCAAAACAGCCAAGTTGTAGAATCGGGCTAAATGCAACAGCATGTGAACAGATAAGCAAAATGTAATACATTCTCAAAACCTGAACTTTTATTCAGCCATAAACAAGAGCTAAAATATATCATTTTCAGTTAAATAGATGGAACTAGAGATCCACATTTTAAGACAAGTGAGCCAAAATAAGAAAGACAAGCCTTGTATTACTTCTGTATGAGAAGTAGAATGCACTAGGATAAAAGCTTGGAAAATGGAGAATATTTGGAAAGAGTATTCAATATACACAAAGAGAGGAAAGCTCACATGAAGACATAAGACAAGTCAAGGAAGAGATCTTAGAGAAAACCAAGCCTGCCCCCACTGTGACCTCAAACCTCTAGATTTCTAAACTCTGAGAAACTTACTTAGTACTGTCTAACCCACCTAGTCTCTGGCATTTTGTCAGACACCCCAGCTAGCTTATACTGAGTTTCCACTACAACATCTGTCAATGCTAAAACCTAGAAATCAATTATAAATTTCCCCCAACTTAAAGTTTGCCTTTGCTTAGAAAGAAGAAAGAATTGTAGTTGATAGCGCTATCAGAAATCTCTTCCCTGGAGTGCAAGCACTGTGTGTGTTTCCACATAATGATCACTATACTTCTCCTTTGTTTCAAATTGTAATATGGGATTCCCCTAGGGGCCACTGGAATCAGTCTTCTGAAAATACAACTCCATGTTTATATCTTTCCACCAGAACTTCAAAATACTTCAAAGACATTTTTTCATATCATTTGTCACAGCACCCTGTGAAGCGGCTACATGGGAAACATTATCATTTCTATTTGAGTTCTCTATACACCTGCAAACTGGTTTATGAGATTGCTGTACCTGAATCTATAATTAGAGTCTGAGAAAGGAATACATGCCTAAAAATTCTAAGAGATCCTCTAGAAAAATAACTATAATTGTGTAATATTAAATAATAACTACTGTCTTGGGTTGAGTGACCTAAACACTCAGGAATGCACAGAACCATCCTTGAGCTCCTCACTTAGAAGTGATTTCTCCATCCTGTTCATATTTCTTGGGAAAGAAATTGGGACAAATTGGCCAGATGGTAGCCTAACCTTTTAGATTAACACCAAACTGAGTAAATTCACTGATTGTTCTGTATAAACCAGTGGTAATGTTTGTTGCACATTTGAAGGAATGCTCAAAAAATATCTTTCCCCCAAACTGATAGAAGTAATATCTTCTGAAGTTGTGTATCATGATGTATAGAGAGTTGAGTTTTATTTGAAAACATAAAAAAAAGTTAAATACCCAAAATCCTAATAATAAAATTCTCATTTCAACTATTATTATTATTATTATTATTATTATTATTATTATTATTATTATTTACATTTAGAAAGATAAAGACAAATTTTCCCACCTGCTAGTCTACCTTGACAACCTTGTCTTATGATACTCAAACATGGGCCTCTTATGTTTTAAATTCACAATATATTTCTTAGTTTTTATTAAAGCTAACTTCAAGCCACTGAAATGAAATTTTAATTAAACTAAAGACTATCCCCTCATAGAGTAAAACTTATTCTGGAGAAATAATGAAATCAATAAACAGCTCAGGTCTTTATTGTGATAGATGCTTCAGAGTGGAAATATCAACACACACAAGCTAATTACACATGATTTATTTTTCAAATGCATATTTTTCAAATGCAAATATGTTCTAATAAAATGTATATTTTTAAATTTTTTAAGAGAGTGATCCAGCTGTTTGGAAAGTTGCATTAAAAGTTAAAAAACAAAGGTCTACTCAGTTTTCTGGATTAGAAACAGAAGTGACAGGATAGGTAAGGAGGAATGCTCTCAAAATTAGCAGACAGCAGTGGAGACAAAACAGAAGTGTGTGATCCCTGCTTTATGGTTATTAAGGATGTTCAATCGTAGCAGTGAGAAACTTGTTGGTCACTCTCATGTCCGTGAGAGGCAGACTTCGAGCCCAAGAAGGCAGATTTGGAATGTATGCAGCAAAATACTTCAGAGATCTTTCTGAATTACAGCCTTGTGAAGCACAACCTCTAAGAGTTTGGGAGTTTCATAGTGGGTCTGTGTGATGTAGATTAAAGACAATCTAGATGCTCGGTGTCTTCATACAACACACGGTGTACAGGAAGACAAACTTTCAGGAGCATGGTTGTGTGGGCATGGTGGAAGAACAGTCCCCGGGCTCTATTCTTTTGCATCTGCAGCTCTTTCTATGGTTCTGGGAGCTTCATAATAGCAATTTTTATTCAGATTGATTCCCAACTTTTATAAATCTGCATCAAGCCCCACCCAGAAGAGGGATGTAGGATGCCGAGCATGAATCTAATTTATTTGCCCAGTCGTTAACCTATAGTAGAATACCAAGTGTTCATAGCTTTACACAATCACTGCTGAATCACTAAATAATTCCACCATGTGATATATGTTTTCATAGAAATTTCAGAAAAGTATAATCTAGATTAAAAATATTTATAGTGTAAACTTTTGTGGTAAGTAGCTTACCAAAGACGTGTTACATGTTCACGTTTATTTTACAAAAGTCAGGAAATAAAGTTTTAAATCACAAAAGATGGCATCAAATACTAGACGAGTTTTAAATACCCAAACTTTAAGGAGTTTCTAGTCTTTATTTTAAAAATTATTTTTCCCTAAGCATTGGGCAGTTAGTAATTAACACAAAATTGTAAAAATAGTCCATGTATACAGCCAAAACTATTGAATTATGAGAGATCACTGACCCAACTTAAATTTTTTACTTAATTTGCTTAACAAAAGAAATGCAAGTCACTTAGAACATCTGCTGAAAATTATTTTGTGAGAGCAAGAACTGCCAAAAACATTCTTCTTGTGAATTACACAAATTTTTTAAATCCTTCAGAATTTAGACCTTAAACTCTATTATTAATATAGTCTTTGATTTATTTTCAACCCTATGTCATACTCACTAAAATAAAAAGATACACAGGAAACTAACTTATGAAACATGAGCCAACTGTGTGTTTATATGAAATTGCAGAAGATCTCAAGACCAGTACAAAATTCCAAGCCACAATCTTAAACATGTCTGAGAATACTGCTGAGGCAGTCATTTTACATAGTTCTATTTTTAATCCTCGCTTTTGAGAGCCATATCACATATAGGTTGGGGCCAGGATATGTGTATCTTAAACTAATTTAGAAAGTAGACTATAAGTGGGGAATTACGGAAACCATTGAGCTTGGTATTTCAAAAACAAGAGCTGATCACAAAGTGAAAGAGGAACTCAAGTGAATGTATGAATTAGCACTGCTCTGATTGTAGAGCCCAGTTATATAAACGTCCAATAGAAAAAAAATGGTTACTTTATATACTGATCACTCAGAGTTACCAATAGTATTTGTCAAATCTGTATTTTCATACACCTTATGAAAAAATTATTTTTGATAATTTGTACACTGGGTTCAAACTTTGATTATTTATGTATTGTTTCAATAGAATGCTTCATTTAATCCAACATTCCACTGCATATGAAAAACTCATGTATGCCTACATATCTAATTTCTAAGCAACATACACACACACACACACACACAAGCTTATCATTGCTGAAAGCTTACAGTTGGAATGGATGTGTAGACAAAAATGTCATTCAGGTCCCTTTGTAAGCATGTTCTAGCAGCAATCTCTATTTGATGATCTTCCGTACTAATCCATTTTACCATGGGAAAAAGACTGACAGCTTTAGACCCATTCTTTAAAATTCCTTCCAAGCATTTTGATATCCACTTTACTCAAGACCTAGACGATCTGAAGGGTAAGAACAATTACTTTTCACTTGGTAAGAATCCATTATCAGAGAAAATTGAGCCAGAATACACCCCCAATCTAAAAGCCCTTTTCCTGTAACTGCCAGTTCACTTTAATAACAAAATCTTCATTGGGCAGATTCAACCTGTCTAATATTTTATGGAAAGCGATGACAGAAATTAAGTGGTTTGTCATGCAACAGTTATTAGCAAATCTGGTATTTATGACTCAGAGGTCTCGAGTTTCCAGTATGTTACTCAGCAATACACACTTCTTTTTCTTTTTTGTCTGTGTCTGTCACATGGGGGTGGTGTTGTGACTGAACCCCTGCAATAAAATCAATGCATGTAACTTTTCCACACTGACAATCTGATTTGGTTCTTTACTCAGTTATTCTCCTTTTGAAAATATCTTATGAGCACCTCTCTACAACTTCTTTCCCCTTTGCTATAGAAGGTAGCCTACTTCCGGAGACTATTTCCAGAGAGCTGACTTCCTGAGAATATTAATGATATAAAATTATGCAGTCTCTGCCATTTGTTTGAAATGCAGATCACCAGGTTTAGCAAGTGCAGATTGGATTTAAAAGAGGAGATTGAAATGCAGTGAGGCTGCCAGAAGACATAGCTCATTCACTGATTTAGAATCAGTGCAAAGTGTGACAGGAAAGACTATGTATTGGCAAAGGGCTTGATGCATGTTCAAGAGCAAAACTGAGACTATCTGCCTATGGTGTTCAGCCATGGATCACTAAAATTCCTCAACTGCAAAGGGCTACTGGCTCTAACTTCTCCTTCTTCCTCCCAGGATGAAAACAGATTTCCAAATTATATGTGTCAAAACTTGTTACACAATCCATTGTTGATGTACTTGATTTAAACTGTCTCTTACTGAAAAATATATTTATTATATGTTTGCCTTTTATCATGTAAATTTAGAAATCATGAAAGGAAACAGATGGACATCTTTTGGAGATGAATTCTCATTTGATGATTCTCATTTATTTTTTCCATACTCTATATAGGTAAAGCTTCCTTCTCAAACTTTAAGCAGAGTTGAAGTGTTGGGAAACTATAAATACCAACTTCGTGCTCTGTGTGTATTTCATAGAGGGGTAACAATTACTGTCAACAACATCTTAAGTTTCAAATAACATGACTATCTGCTTTGAAATTTACAAACAACCTTCCAATCATTAATTTCCATATCACATGAACTTTGAACTTTACAAAAATTAAGAGAATGCATTAAAATAAAATGTATAAAGTCATTATTGTTTCTAAAATCTTGAATTTGTGATATTAGACAAAATATTTGAATTAATTATTATTTGATATCGATGAAGTATTTGATAGATACCCAGTCTATCTCAGCCCTCTACAGCATTTTGGTACCATAGTAAATATAAGAGCAAGATATTCACACAATGTTTGCATTTGGTATTATAGTCTAACATACAGATAATCCAATACACAAGAAAATATGGAGTGCAGAGATACCAAATTAAGGAGGTAACTATTTCAGACATCGGAGGACATCAAAAAGATTTACACAGGAATTGGAAATCTTGCAAGCTGTTGACGCAGATAATCTCCCCCAGATAATGTCTGGTGGTAAGTTTTCAAGATGCTTTCCAGTTATTTAGTGCAGTTATTTTGTATTAAAATTTAAAAATTTATAATTTAATCTTTATAGGATAATGATGCTGAGAAATTACAATAAATGAAGCAGTAATGAAGAAACCTACAGGACTACAGATATTTCACCTCACAGTATAATCTGTATGAATTTAGTGTTACTTCAAGAGTTGTTCATATCTCATAATACAACTTGAATAGGATGATTTTGCTTCAGGCTTTCTTTCTTGTCATTGTTTATTTTGAGTTCTTGTCTATTTTGCTATATTGATCACAGACCTGATCTAGCCAGAGAGCAACTGCAAACTAAAAATCAAAGGCTTTAGTGTAATGTTCTGGTGCATTGATCTTACAATAAAACAGATTTGTTAGCATTATAAATTCTATCAGTTTATCTTATTTGATGCAGGATTCGTTGATTTTCCTGGCTAATTATCAAGATTAGTTGAATCTAATACTTTTTTCTCCTTTATTGACAAAGTGCTTAATTGGCTGTTGGTGATATTGTGCTATGTGCTTTCTCTTAGGATTAGAAATTGGTTGCTTAACTTAAGCACTTCTATTTCTGATTCAGAGTAAGACTCAAAATCTTAGTTTCCAATGTTAGCTTTTGAATGATAACCTAACATAAGAAAAATAAACTAGGTATATGGTGACTGGTTTGGAATTCTAGTCTTGGGAATTGTTTTATCTGGGGCTTTCGAAATGGTTCAATAGGTAATATGCCTACCAAGCAAACATAGCTTTCTATGTTCACATGTCTGACATTAAAGTAAAAAGATAGTGTTCGAGTCAATTACAGAGCTTCATGGCAATTTACTGGGAGTTGAGTGTGAGACTGAATACCATATCTCAATAATCAACTGAATGAATGAATGAATGAATGAATGAATGAATGAATGAATCCCTCACACACAGACACCTGACATGAACTTTTACCTTTCGTCTTCATACAAGTGCATGACTTGTGCACACATCATCACTTACACATATAAACTATATACGCCACACACACATGCATGGATACAGATTCACATTGTCACACATGCACATACACATGCATATAAATTGACATTGTTTTCAGAATTATACATCTTTCTTCACTAGTGATGAGATGAAACATAATTTCTTATAAATTTTCATATGGAACAGTTTCCATCTCTTCTAACATGTTGTGGATTTAATTCTGAAAAGTATTTTGTGAAATATTTCTTCAGTTTAATTGATTTTCATGGTGTTAAGTATAGAAAGTTATGCTATGTTTTGATTCTTTGCATTGAAGTCATAATTCTGCATTTCCTGGATTGTGGCTTGTTTTCAACAAAGTCGTCCTCATTTGCTAAACTTCACTAAGGATACATTGTACAAGTCTAATGTACACACATGTCATAATATCTAAATGCAAACTGCGTGTGTTGTCTTCCATGGTGCTTGAAGACATAGTGAGGTACGTTTAGTGTTGGCTCTAGCTAATGTTTATGGAGCACTTTCAGAACAGAAAATATGCACGTTAGATCAAAATCAATACTTTAGTAGATACAGCCTGTTCATAAGTAATTGGGAGTAACGAATTAGTGGACAGTATACTATATTTAAAGAGGCTTACATACCTATGACAATTATTGTCAGCAACAGTTTAACATACTTTACAGTTTGGTATAGTATAGCATAGCATTTCATTCTTCCCTAGATCATAGCCACCAATGATCTTCTATTAATAGTAATATTTCACTTAACTAATTAAACTGATTCTAAAATGTGTTTAATGTTCTTTAATTGAAGCCAAGAGGAGATATAATCCAAATACTACATGGCTGGTTCAACATAATTTTTAGACATAATTTTTAGTTTTTTTATGTACAGACTCACTTTCTTTGTAAGATATTAAAGGTTTCAGCAACATGATTATGGGCATTTGTAGTTGCACCTGTGGCTCTGGAAGTGTAGGGTTGATTACTGAAGAATGGTGAATGTATATTTATTTTACAAGCTAGCTTTTTGGATACAAAAATACTTGATTAGTCCTGACAACACTATTTTAGCAGGTTAGTCTGGTTGTATCATTTAACTATTACCTGTAGACATCTTTGAGATTTTAAAACTCAATTTTCTTGTCTTTAAACTTGAATGATAGTAGCCTACTTCATTCTGAGAGATAGGATATGAAAAGAGACAAATTATAACTCACACATACAGTTCCTCTTAATATGATCAGTACAGAGCAATTGCCTCCTACTCACTGTCATCAGCAAATGTAAAGATAGAGCTGAATTTTGACAGGATTCATTTACTGTAAATTGTATTATTTTCTAAGAAAACGTGAAAACAATCTTGCTAACTTTTGAGAGCACGTTGTCTGCAGTCTACATAGTTGCAGTTTCTTCCATAACTGAAGAGTTATGTAATGATATAACCAAATGAATTAAATGAATAAAACGATATTATTTCAATCCAGATCAATTAATCTGAACTAGGAAATGTTATTTTTCTGTAAATAATTGTAAAATTTTGAATATGAATGTCTTTCTACTTACATTAAAATAAAAATTTAAGAAATCAATTCCATAATGAGATTGCTATTTATTGATCTACAATACATGTGTTTGGGGCATTATTATTATTATTATTATTATTATTATTATTATTATTATTATCATTTCCATTTTGGTTATGAGTTAGAGACCCACTTTTTTTTTTAATTGAACAACTTTATTTTAAAAAACAAAAATAGCTGAACCAGCAGTTCCCAAAGGTTAAGGCCTGGTGAGAATGAGATCCAAGTAGCCAGGGGGCACTGAAAGCGCACCCCTACCCTGCCTGATCCAGGGATCAGGAACCCAGCATTGAGACCTCTGTTCCAACCCGACTGCTTTGGGGCACAGAACAAGACTCGGACCATCTGCCACCTGGACCAGCGGAAATCCAGGGTCACAGACCAGGTAAAAGGGAAAAGCAAGAACATAACACTGACAACAAGATGGCAAGAGGAAAGTGAAAGAGCATATCCCAAGGAAAGCAAGACAACCTGGCAACACCAGTACCCAGCTCTCCCATCACAGCAAACATTGGAATGCCAAACACTCCAGAAAAAGAAGACGCAGACCTAAAATCATACCTCAAGATGAAAATAGATATCCTTAAACAAGAACAGGAGGAAAAGCAAAAAGAATCAGAAGCTTTTAAAGAGGAAATAAGAAAACACTCAAAGAACTCAAAGAACTAGAGGAAAACAGAACCAAAGAAATGAAGAAATGGAAGAAAAAATGTAAAATGTAAATTGACACAAAAAAGAAAACACTAAAAGAGATAACCCTAGAGGTAGAACACCTAAAAAAGAAATCAGGAGTCACAGAAGCAAGCATTTCCAATAGCCTACAAGAAATGGAAGAGAGAATCTTGGAAGCTGAAGACAACATTGTAAACATAGACAAAACAGTCAGAGAAGATGCAAAAAGCTCCTAACCCAAAATGTCCAGGAGATTCAAGACAAAATGAGAAGACCAAACCTAAGAATAATAGGAATAGAAGAGGGAGAAGAATATCAACTAAGAGTCACAGTAAATATCTTCAACAAAATTGTAGACAAAAACTTCCCTACCCTTAAGAATGAGATGACCACGAGCATAAAAGAAGCCTTCAGAACTCCAAAGAGGTTGGACCAGAAAAGAAATTCCTCCCAACACATAATAGTCAAAACACCAAGTTCCAGAGCAAAGAAAGAATTCTAAAAGCAGTAAGGGAAAAAGGTCAGTTAACGTATAAATCAGACCAATCAGAATCACACCTGATTTCTCAACAGAGACTGTGCAAGCTAGAAGAGCTTGGTCAGACGTCATGCAGACCCTAAGAGAGCACAAGTGCCAGCCCAAGCTGCTATATCCAGGAAAACTATCAATCACCATAGATGAAGAGATGAAGATATTTCAAGACAAATCAAAATTTACACAATATCTGACCACAAACCCAGCACTACAACGAATTATAGGTGGAAAAACCAACACAATGAAGGGAACTACATCCTAGTAAAAACAAGAAAACTCCTAAGCAAGAAAACCAAAAGAAGAAAGAGACACAGACACAACTCAACCTAAAAAGCAATAATAGCAGGAAACAGCAACCACTATTCCTTGATATCTATTAACATAAATGGACTCAACTCCCCAATAAAGAGACATAGGCTATCAGACTGGATACATAAAAAAAAAATCCAGCATTTTGCTGCATACAGGAAACTCATCTCAGAGACAAAGACAGACACTATCTCAGAGTAAAAGGGTGGGAAAAAAACTTCCAAGCAAACAGCCCCAAGAAGAAAGCTGGAGTGGCTATTCTAATGATGAATAAAGTAAATTTTTAACCAAAAGTAATCAAAAAGATAAGGAAGGACACTTTTTACTCATTACAGGAGAAATCTGTCAGGAGGAACTCTCAATCTTTAACATATATGCACAAATACAAAAGCACCCACATTCATAAAAGAAACCCTACTAAAGCTCAAAAAATACATTTCATACCACACAATAATAATGGGAGACTTTAATAACCCACTCTCCCCAATGGACAGATCATGGAAATAGAAACTGAACAAGGACACTGTAAAACTAGCACAGACTAAAAACCAACAGGAATTAATAGATATATACAGAACATATCATTCTAAAGTAAAAGAATACACCTCCTTCTCACCACCCCATGGCACCTTCTCAAAAATTGACCACATAATTGGACACAGAACGAGCCTCCATCGATATAAGAAGATTGAAATACTCCCATGCATCCTCTCAGGTCACCCTGGTCTACGGCTGGTCTTTAACAAAAACAAAGACAACAAAAAGCCCACATACACATGGAAACTAAACAATGCTCTGTTAAACAGTAGCAGGGTCAAAGAAGAAATAAAGAAAGAAATTAAGGATTTTCTAGAATTCAATGAAAACGAAAACACAATATACTCAAACCTATGGGATGCAATGTAAGCAGTACCAAGAGGAAAACTCATAGCTCTGAGAACTTCCAAAAAGAAACCAAAGAGAGCATACAGCAGCAACTTGACAGTGCAGCTAAAAGCTCTAGAACAAAAGGAAGCAGATTCACCTAAGAGGAGTACACTGCAAGAAATAATCAAACTTAGGGCAGATATACACCAAATAGAAAGAAAATAAACCATCGAAGGAATCAACAAAACCAAGAGCTGGTTCTTTGAGAAAATCAACAAGATTGATAAAACCCTAGGCAGACTAACTAGAGGGCAAATAAAGAGGATACAAATTAACAAAATCAGAAAAGAAAGTGGAGACATAAAAACTGAAACTAAGGAAATTCAAGAAATCATAAGATCCTACTACAAAAGCCTATACTCCACAAAGTTGGAAAATGTGGAGGAAATGGATGAATTCCTAGACAGATACAAGATCCTAAAGTTAAACCAGGACAAGGTAAACCATCTAAATAATCCCCTAACACCTAAAGAAATAGAAGAAGTCATCAAAAGCCTCCCAACCTTTTAAAAAAAGCCCAGGTTCAGACAAATTCAGTGCAGAATTTTATCAGACAATTATTGCGGACATAACACCAATACTCTCCAAACTACTCCACAAGATAGAATCAGATGGAATACTACCTAACTCATTTTTTGAGCCTGCAAATACCCTCCTTCCTAAACCACACAAAGCCCTACAAGGAAAGAGACTTTCAGACCAATCTCACTTGTGAACATTGATGGAAAAATACTCAACAAAATTCTTGCAAACTGAATCCAGGAACACATCAAAACGATCATTCACTATGACAAAGTAGGCTTCATCCCTTGGATGCAGGGATTGTTTAAAATAAAGAAATCCATCAATGTAATCCACCATATAAACAAACTCAAAGAACAAAATCACATGGTCATCTCACTAGATCCTGAGAAAGCATTTGACAAAATCCAACACCCCTTCATGTTAAAATTCCTAGAAAGAACAAGAATCCAATGTCCATATCTAAACACAATAAAAGCAATATACAGAAAACAAATAGCCAACATCAAACCTAATGGTGGAAAAGTTGAAAAAAATCCCACTAAAATCAGGAACTCGACAAGGCTGCCCACTCTCCCTCTACCTATTCAACATAGTACTGAAAGTCCTGGCTGGAGCAATTAGACAGCAAAAGGAAATCAAAGGGATACAAATCAGAAAGGATGTAAAAACATCACTTTTTGCAGATGACATGATAGTGTACTTAAGTGACCCCAAAAATTCCACCAGAGAACTCCTACAGCTGATAAACAAGTTCAGCAATGTGGCTGAATATAAAATTAACTCAAACAAATCAGTAACCTTCCTATATTCAAAGAACAAACATGTGGAGAAAGAAATTAGGGAAAAGATACCATTCACAATAGGAACAAAAAGCATAAAATACCTTGGTGTGACTCTAACTAAGGAAGTGAAGGACCTGTTTGTCAAGAACTTCAAACCTCTAAAGAAGAAAATCGAGGAAGATCTCAGAAAATGGAAAGATCTCCCATGCTCATGGATTGGAAGAATCAACATTATAAAAATGATCATCCTACCAAAAGCAATCTACAGATTCAATGCAATCCCCACTAAAACTCCAACCCAGTTATTCATTGAGTTGGAAAGATCAATGTGCAATTTCATATGGAATAACAAAAAACCTAGAATAGTGAAATCCATCCTCAACAACAAGAAAACATCTGCGGGAATCACTATCCCTGACCTCAAGCTATATTACAAGACAATTGTGCTGAAAACTGCATGGTACTGGAACAAAAATAGGCACTTGGATGAAGGGAATAGAATAGAAGATCCAGAAATGAGCCCTCATATATATGGTCACCTGATTTTTGACAAAGGAGCTGTAAACCTGCAATGGAAAATGGACAGACTATTCAACAAATGGTGTTGGTCCAACTGGCACTCAGCATGCAGAAGAATGAAAATAGACCCTTTCTTATCTCCTTGTACAAAGCTCAACTGTAAGTGGATCAAAGATCTCCACATTAAACCAGGTACACTGAAACTATTAGATGAGAAAGTAGGGAAAACCTTAGAACTCATAGGCACAGGAGAAAATTTCCTGAACAGAACACCAATAGCTCGAGCTCTAAGGTCAAAGATTGACAAATGGGACTTAATGAGATTGCAAAGTTTTTGAAGGCTAAAGACACTATCATGAAAACAAAACGGCAGCCAACAAAGTGGGAAATATATTTACCAACCCCACATTAGATAGAGGCCTAATATCCAAGGTATACAAAGAACTCAAAAAGCTAGACAGCAGAGAATCAAACAACCCTATTAAAAATGGGGTAGAGAGCTAAACAAAACTTTCTCAATTGAGGAATATGGAATGGCTGAAAAAAATCTAAGGAAGTGTTCGATATTATTAGCCATCAGGGAAATGCAAATCAAAACAACCTCACACCAGTCAGATTGGCCAAGATACAAATCTCAGACACTGGCAAGGTTGTGGAGAAAGAGGAACACTCCTCCACTGTTGGTGGGGTTGTAAACTGATACAACCATTCTGGAAATCAGTCTGGCGATTCCTCAGAAAATTGGACATAGTACTCCCTGAAGATCCAGCTATTCCACTTCTGGGCATATACCCCAGTTACATGCACCACAATGTTCATAGCAGCTCTATTTATAATAGCCAGATTTTGGAAAGAACCCAGATGTCCTTCAGTAGATGAAGGGATACAAAAATTGTGGTACATTTACACAATGGAGTACTACTCAGCTATTAGAAACAATGACTTAACCAAATTCTTAAGAAAACTGTTGCATCTAGAGAATATCAATCTGGGTGAGATAACCCAGTCACAAAAGAACAGACATAATATGCAGTCACTGATAGTGGGATGCTAACCCCAGAGGCTCAGACTGCCCCAGAAACAACTCACAGACTGTGTGAAGTTCAAGAAAATCAAAACAAAACAAACAAACAAACAAACAAACAAAAACATTATGCTCAATCCTTACACACTAAGAAAAGTTTAACTTATTCTGGGTTACATCCTGTTTTACATGTACTTTTTGCTCAGTGTAACTAGTAATACCTTAATGCAGAGTATCAAACCTTAAAAAAAAGAAAAAAAAAAAAAAGCCAAGCACTGACAAAAATGTATTCGTATACATTAGTGCAAAAATGTTTAAATTTTTTCTTTTATCTTTGTTTTTTAAAATAAAGTTTAAAAAAGAAAAAAATAAAAAAAGAAAAATAAATATACAGATTTTAAGCATTTATCCATAAAAGTATATGAATACATTTTTGTCAGTACTCGATTTTTTAGAGGTTTGATTATATGCATTAAAATCTTACTAGTTACAATGACCATAAAGTACATGTAAAACAAGATGTAACCTGTAAATAGTCAAAGTTTTCTTGGTGTGTAAAGATTAAGTATAATGGTTTTTCTTTTTTTGGCGTTTGTATTTTCTTGAACTTCATATAGTCTGTGAGTTGTTTCTGGGGTGTTCAGAGCTTTCTAGGGTTAGTATCCAATTATCAGGGAGTTCATATTATGTCTGTTCTTTTGTAACTGGGTTACCTCACTCAGGATGATATTGTCTAGATGCATCTGTTTTCTTAAGAATTTCATGAAGTCATTGTTTCGGATAGCTTAGTAGTTCTCCATTGTGTAAATATACCACAATTTTTGTATCCATTCATCTACTGAAGAATATCTGGGTTCTTTCCAGCCTCTGGCTATTATAATAATGGCTGCTTTAAACATTCTAGTGCATGTGTCTTTGTTGTCTGTTGGAGTTTCTCTAGGGTTTATGCCCAGAAGTGGAATAAATGGGTCTTCAGGTATTTATTTTCTGAGGAATCACCAGACTGATTTACAGAGTTGTTATACCAGTTTACAACCCTACCAACAGAGGAGAAGTGTTCCTCTTTCTCCACATAGAGGCCAGCTTGTTAAAATCAGAATCAGTAAAATATGCTCCATTTACTTAGTTAATACAGTTATTCAAACATAATATTACTCAGAAACAACAGCCTCAGGGGAGTTGTTAAGCATATTCCATCCTAGTCCTGGGCACACATTTCTCAGAAAAGCAGGAATTACTAAGGAGGTACTGGAAACTGATGCTAGAGACTTTATGCTGTATACATGGTAAAAACCTGCAGAAAGCAGACAAGTAGTGTAAAGCAGGGCAAGTGATATCTCCAACCAGAGCACAAGAATGAAAGTATGAACTCATGAAACTCTTCTGGAGAATCCGTTCAGAAGTCATAGTCCTCAAAGTATGAAATACCCCCCAGAAGGCCATGCTTCTGTGCACTGTAGTGCTGAGGGATAGGTATCAAACATAGCAGATGTTCTAGAGTAGTAAAGATGTACTATATAGTTGTTCACCCTTTAAAAAATAAGAAATAAGCTGAATAAATGGTTGTGTATATCTTTAACTGGAGTCAGATGCTAATATCTGTGGGTTAAGGGCTGGCCTGATCTCCAAAACTAGTTCTAGGGTGGCCAGTGCTCCAAAAAAATGCTGTCTCAAAAATTAGATTCATTCCTGAGATTTGTAGGTTAGTTTTGATATTTTTGGAACTTTTCTAGAAAATGCAAATGTGCTTTATTTGAAAATTTTAAAATATCCTCCAGGAAAATTCATCAATATAGTATTAAAAACAGCTTAATACATATGGGTTTAAATGTTCACGGAACATACTCCAGGATGAGTTCAAAGCCAGTTTTCAAGTCAGTAGGGTCAAATGGCACTTTACAGAGTACCCCTTAGCTTCTTTCTAAACTATACTCACATGACTTTGAATTTGGGTTTTTAGTTAGTAATATTTTTAAAGACTCATTTACTTATAATTTGCTTCTAGGTGTGTGTATTCTCGCTTATGTATATGAGCTTTGCATGTGTGTATGTGCCTTTGGAGACTGGCAGGAAGCCTCTGATCACCTGCAAGGGGCATTACAGGGTGCATGTGAGCCCCATTATCTGGTACCCAGAAGGAAATCTGGATCACTGTAAGAGATCCTGATCATTGTGTCTATACAGCAAAACTTACCAATATTGTAACTAATGTCTCAATATTATTAACCTTTACTTGGCCTTCAAGAGACTGGCAGGTTGTGTGTTTCTCTCAGTAAAAGAGGAGAAATTTCTAACTTCAAATGTTTGAGTCATTGTGATCTTAACTAGTACTATAATCTGATTAAAAGCAGTTTGTTGCAATCTAAGAAATGGCACATATTAGCAAAATCATTAGTTTTTTCAGGATTATGCACCTAAAATATCAGAATTTTGTTTTCAAACATAACCAATTGCACATATTAAAGTTGTATTTTGCAGGAATGCAAAACAATAGGCAACAAAACAAAAATACAAATGAGAAAGTAAACTCATTTTCCTTTTTTTAACAACCAAATAGTATTAGTTTTTTAAAAAACATTTTAAAATGTACTGATAAACTGCATTCTGTCTTTCAACTTTTATTTTCTGTTTTAATCACCTTGAGGGCATTAGATTTACATCCATTACCTAGTAGAGGTGTCTGGGAAATAAAGACACTAATTAATTTATGTCTGGGAAGAAAAATCATTTATGTATAAGTAGAGGACAAAGAATAAAACTTCCACTATAAAATTAATCACTTTATAAAAGATACTTTAGCCCTTGTCAAAAACAAATAACTGGGTGCATGCAGAACAGGCTCTCAGGCCATCTGCCACCAGGAACAGCGGAGATCCAGCCAGGGACACAGGCCTGGTGAGACTGCACTGCGAGTAGCCAGGGCTCAGAGAGGTATGGGCTGAGTGCCCGCAGAGCAAGATCCCAATTGGTTCAGGGAATCAGGAACTCTGCCAGAGGATCTCGGTTTCCACCCAGCCAGCCAGTTTGTGCAGAACAGGCTCTCAGGCCAGCTGACATCAGGAGCAGTGGAGATCCAAGGACACAGGCCTCGTGAGACTATGCTGCTAGTAGCCAGGGTGTAGAGAGGTCTGTGTTGAGTGCCCAGAAGCATTTTCCTACCCCAGATTGGTTCAAGGGAGCAGAAACTCTTCCTTAGAGACTTGGTATCCAACCAGAGGGCCTGTGCGTGCTGATCAGGTGCTCAGGCAAACTGCCAAAGAAACAGCAGAGATCCAGAGACACAGGCAAGGTACACGGGAGAGATGAGAACCAATCACTGACATCAAGACCATGTATAATCACAGACAACAAGATGGCAAGAGGAAAGCAAAAGAACTTACTCCAGGGAAACCAGGACAACCTGGCAACGCCAGAACCCAGCTCTCCCATCACAGCAAACAGCAGAATGCCAAACACTCCAGAAAAAAGAAGACTCAGACCTGAAATCATACCGCAAGATGATGATAGTAATCCATAAACAAGAACAGGAGGAAAAGCATAAAGAAATAGAAGCCTTTAAAGAGGAAATAAGAAAAACACTCAAAGAAATGAAAGAACTAGAGGAAAACAGAACCAAAGAGATCAAAGAGAAGGAATGGAAAAAGGAATTTAAAATGGAAATGAAAACAATAAAGAAAACACTAAAGGAGACAACCCTAGAGATAGAAAAGCTAATTAAGAAATCAGGAGTCACAGATGCAAGCATCACCAACAGACTACAAGAGATGGAAGAGAGAATCTCAGGAGCCAAAGACAACATTGAAAACATAGGCAAAACAGAGAAGATGCAAAAACCAAAAAGCACCTAAACCAAAATGACCAGTAGATCCAGAACACAATGAGAAGACCAAACCTAAGGTTAATAGGAATAGAAGAGGAAGATTATAAACTAAGGGGCACAGTAAATATCTTCAACAAAATTGTAGAAGAAAACTCCCCTACCCTTAAGAAGCAGATGACCATGAACATAAAAGAAGCCTACAAAATTCAAAATAGAGTAGACCAGAAAAGAAATTCCTCCTGACACATAATAGTCAAAATGCCAAGTGCACAAAGCAAAGAAAGAATACTAAAAGCAGTAAGGGTAAAAGGTCATGTAACATATAAAGGCAGACCAATCAGAATCACACCCAACTTCTCAACAGAGACTATGAAAGCTAGAAGATCCTGGATAGACATCATGCAGACCCTAAGAGAATACAAGTGTCAGCCCAAGCTGCTTTACCCACCAACTCTCTCAATCACCATAGATGGAGAGACCAAGATATTCCAAGACAAAACTAAATTTACAAAATATCTGACCACAAACCCAGCACTACAACGAATTATAGGTGGAAAACCCAATACAATGAGGTGAACTACATACTAGTAAAAACAAGAAAATACCTAAGCAAGAAAACCAAAAGAAGAAAGACACACAGGCACAATTCTACTTCCAAAAGCAAAATAGCAGGAAACAGTAACCACTGTTCCTTAATATCCGTTAACATAAATGGACTCAATTCCCCAATAAAAAGATATAGGCTATCAGACTAGGTACATAAACAGAAGCCAGCATTTTGCTTCATACAGGAAACTCATCCTAGAGACAAAGACAGACAATATCTCAGAGTAAAAGGTGGGAAAAAAAAAAAAAAAAAAAAAAAAAAAAAACCTTCCAAGAAAATGGCCCCAAGAAGCAAGCTGGAGTGGCCATTCAAATATTGAATAAAGAAGATTTTCAAACAAAAGTTATCAAATAAGATAAAGAAGGACACTTTTTACTCATTAAATGGAAAATTTGTCAGGAGGAACTCTCAATCGTTAACATATATGCTCCAAATACAAAAGCACTCACATTCATAAAAGTAACCCTACTAAAGCTCAAAAAATACATTTCACCCCCACACAATAATAGTGGGAGACCTCAATACCCCACTCTCCTCAAAGGGTATATCATTGAAACGGACACTGAACAAGGACACTGTAAAACTAGCAGAGGTTATGAACCAATTGGAATTAATAGACATCTACAGAACACAACATCCTAAAACAAAACAATACACCTTCTTCTCAGCACCTCATAGCACCTTCTCAAAAACTGACCATATAATCAGTCACAAAACAAGACTCATAGATATAAGCAGATTGAAATACTCCCATGCATCCTATCAGATCACCATGGTCTAAAGCTGGTCTTTAATAACAACAAAGACAACAAAAAGCCCATATACATATGGAAACTAAAAAATGCTCTATTAAATGATAGGATGGTCAAAGAAGAAATAAAGAAAGAAATTAAGGATCTTAGAGAATTTAATAAAAATAAAAACACAACATACTCACACCTATTGGATGCAATGAAAGCAGTACTGAGAGGAAAACTCATAGCTCTGAGTGCTTCCAACAAGAAATTGGAGAGAGCATACAGTAGAAACTTGACAGCACAGTTGACAGCTCTAGAACCAAAGGAAACAGATACACCCAAGAGGAGTAGATGGTAAGAAATAATCAAAATCAGAGCAGAAACTGACCAAATAGAAACAAAAAGAACCATTAAAAGAATCAACAAAACCAAGAGCTGGTTCTTTGAGAAAATTAACAAGATTGATAAACCCTTAGCCAGACTAACTAGAGGACAAAGATAGAGTATCCAAATTAACAAAATCAGAAATAGAAGTGGAGACATAACAACTGAAACTGAGCAAATTCAAGAAATCATCAGATCCTACTACAAAAGCCTATATTCAGCAAAGCTGGAAAATCTGGAGAAATTGAATGAATTCCAAGACAGATATAAGATACTAAAGTTAAACCAGGACCACGTAAACCATCTAAATAATCCCATAACACCCAAAGAAATAAAATCAGTCATCAAAAGCCTCCCAACTAAAAAAAGCCCAGGTCCAGATGGGTTCAGTGCAGGATTCTATCAGACATTTACTGATGACATAATACCAATACTCTCGAAACTTTTCCAAAAAATAGAGTCAGATGGAACACTACCTAACTCATTTTTCAAGGCCACACTAATCCTCATTCCTAAACCATACAAAGACCCTACAAGAAAGGAGAACTTCAGACCAATCTCAGTTATAAAATTTGATGCAAAAATACTCAAAAATATACTTGCAAACTGATTCCAAGAACACAAAAAGATGATCATCCACCATGATCAAGTAGGCTTCATCCCTGGGTTGCAGGGATGGTTTTATATACAGAAATCCATCAATGTAATGTAAACAAATCCAACCACAATATAAACAAACTCAAAGAATAAAACCATGTGGTCATCTCACTAGATGCTGAGAAAGAATTTGACAAAATTCAACACTCCTTCATGTTAAAAGTATTGGAAAGAACAGGAATCCAAAGCCCTTACCTAAACATAATAAAATCAATATACAGCAAACCATTAGCCCACATCAAACTTAACAGTAGAAAACTTGAAGCAATCCCACTAAAATCAGGGATTTAGGAAGGCTGTCTACTCTCTCCCTACATATTAAACATAGTACTTGTATCCTGGCTGGAGCAATTTGACAGCAAAAGGAAATCAAAGGGATACAAATGGGAAAGGAAGAAGTAAAAACATCATTGTTTGCAGATAACAATATAGTTTAAGGAAGTGACCCCAATAAATCTACCAGGAAACTTCTACAGCTGATAAACAAGATCAGCAACTTAGCTGGATATAAAATTAACTCAAACAAATCAGTAGCCTTCCTCTTCTCAAAGGACTTACATGGAGAAAAAAAAATTAGGGAAAAGATACCCTTCACAGTAGTCACAAAAACTATGAAATACCTCGGTGTGACTCTAACAAAGCAAGTGAAAAACCTGTATGACAAAAACTTCAAACTTCTAACAAAGGAAATTGAGGAAATCTCAGAAAATGGAAAGATCTCCCATGCTCATAGACTGGAAGGATCAACATTTTAAAAATGGCCATCTTACCAAAAGCAAACTACAGATTCAATGCAATCCATATCAAAATTCTAACCCAATTCTTCATTGACTTGGAAAGTGCAATGTGCTATTTCATATGGAATAACAAAAGACCTAGAATAGCAAAACCCATTCTCAACAACAAGAAAACATCTGCAGGAATCACTATCCCTGACCTCAAGCTATATTACAAGGCAATTGTGCTAAAAACTGCATGGTACTGGTACAGAAATAGGCACGTGGATCAATGGAATAGAATAGAAGATCCAGCAATGAGCCCTCACATATACGGTCACCTGATTTTTGACAAAGGAGCTGTAAACATTCAATGGAAAAAGGACAGCCTATTCAACAAATGGTGTTGGTCCAACTGGCACTCAGCATGCAGAAGAATGAAAATAGACCCTTTCTTATCTCCTTGTACAAAGCTCAACTGTAAGTGGATCAAAGATCTCCACATTAAACCAGGTAAACTGAAACTGTTAAATGAGAAAGTAGGGAAAACCTTAGAGAACATAGGCACAGGAGAATATTTCCTGAGCACAACAACAATGGTTCATGCTCTAAGGTCAAATATTGACAAATGGGACTTAATGAGATTGAAAAGTTTCTGTAAGCTTAAGGACATTGTCAAGAAAACAAAATGGCAGCCAACAGATTGGGAAAAGTTCCTTACCAACTCCACATCAGATAGAGGCCTAATATCCAAGGTATACAAAGAACTCAAGAAGCTAAACACCAGAGAATCAAACAACCCTATAAAAAATGGGGTACAGAGCTAAAGAAAGAGTTTTCAATTGAGGAATATCGAATGGCTGAGAATCATCTAATGAAGTGCTCTACATCATTAGCCATCAGGGAAATGCAAATCAAAAAAACCCTGAGATTCCACCTTACAGCAACCAGAATAGCTAAGATCAAAATTCAAATAACAGCAGATGCTGGCTAGGATGCCGAGAAAAAAGAACACTTCTCCACTGTTGGTGGGGTTGTAAATTGGTAAAACCACTCTGGAAATCAGTCTGGTGATTCCTCAGAAAATTGGACACAGTACTAAAGTACTCACTACCTGAAGACCCAGTTATTCCACTTCTGGGCATATACCCCAGAGACACTCCAATATACAACAAAGATCCATGCACCACAATGTTCATAACAGCTCTATTTATAATAGCCAGAAGCTGGAAATAACCCAGATGTCCTTCAGTAGATGAATGGATTCAAAATTTGTGGTATATTTACACAATGGAGTACTACTTAGCTATCAGAAACAATGACTTCATGAAATTCTTAAGAAAATGGATACATCTAGAGAATATCATCCTGAGTGAGATAACCCAGTCACAAAAGAACAGACATAATATGCAGTCACTGATAGTGGGATGCTAACTCTAGAAAGCTCTAAACACTTCAAAAACAACTCACAGACTATATGAAATTCAAGAAAATACAAACGCCAAAAAGAAGAAGAAGAAAATGAAAAACCATTATGCTTAATCTTTACACACCAAGAAAACTTTGACTATTTACAGGTTACATCTTGTTTTACATGTACTTTATTCTCATTGTAAGTAGTAAGATCTTAATGCACACTATCAAACCTTTAAAAAAAATCAAGTATTGACAAAAATGTATTCCTATACTTTTATGCAAAAATGCTTAATATCTGTTCATTTATCTTTGTTTTTTTTAAATAAAGTTGTTCAATTTAAAAAATTAAAAAAAATAAATGAGGGAAAAAAGTGACTGACCTTACATGGGAATGTTAGAATGAAAGTTTTTAAAGCTGTTCTTGACTATGAAGTAAATTCTCTAAATAGTACTGGAAAGATACCCCACCAGCTTTTTTGAATGACAGTGACATTTTTTTTTTGCTCATGTAGTAGTGCACACATTCAAGAAAAACCAGGTAAAAAGCCCAGTGGAGCTTACTGCAGAGGTGTCTGTGGATGTGGATGAAACTTTAATTCCTACTGAGGAGTCCGATATTATATTACAAGAGGTAAGAGCAATAATTTATCTTTTCAAATACCTCTTGTTGCCTGCACAGATGGACATTTGCAGCTTTTTTTCAATGATTAAATAATTATTAATGGAATAATGTAAGGCTAATTTTTTGATATTAAGGAAATTTATATCTTAGTAAAGTCTATTGTTTTTGCACATTTTATGTTACTCTTCTTGGATTTTTCTTTCTGAGTTAACAACGACGAAGCAGTGATTGAAATATTCCACAAACTATTAAAGAAACATCTGACAACTTTTGCTGAATCTAGTCAACATATTCCCAATGGTTATTTTTCATCACAGATTTTAAATTTAGTTAAGCAAATTCTTTATTTCTACCACCTCATGACCCTATTCAGGAAACTGACATGCATAAGACATAAATTAAAGTATGAAACAAGATAGAATAATTCTGTCTAGTTTTATTTTCCACTATAAATTAGATAAATTACCTACTTTTCCCTTAACTTACATACTTTAGTTCCCAAAATAAGTTTTTCTTTCAATATTACATAATTAAATTTTTAAGGGTAAATATCCACCAGTTTTTCTGGTTCTGATGAATAATCTTGGGAGGTAATAACAAAATATCATATCTGTACATTATGTTTCATCATAAACTTTTTTTAGTTGTAACTAGTCTCAATGACTGAGTGAACAGTATAGTGTGTTACAACAGAGCAGTCATGTTATAGAGGCACAGAGCATATGAAAGACAATCTAGTGCCTCCTGATAGCCTGCATTTCATCTTACCCTTTGCTGTCTGTGGACTATTCATCAGCATTACCGTGCCCTGAAATCGCCTTTGAAATTTTAATCAATTTAACATTGGTGTATCTATAGATTACACAGAACAACCTTTGTCATATGAATGGCTTATAGTCTTCATATTTCTCTATATGAATTTGTGAGTATCCTTCTCTCTCAATCTTATTTTCAAAGGACAAGGTGGAAGTTGGCAATACTAATGAAGATTAACTGGAAGACTAATTATTTAGTCACTGGTTGGGGGATGAGGCTAAATCTTTCTGTCACGAATATTCATAACTAGTTCAGTTTAAATGCCAGATTTATGAGAATAAATGATCCATTTCTATCATATGCTGGATGCTTTATTTAAGGCAGTTTCAGAAGAATCTTAATTTTTCTTGTAAAGTCAGTTCCTCTCTATCAATCCTAGATACTTTAATATGCCTTAAGTGTACTTAACTATGAAAACTTAAACTGACTTTGGGATGAGTATTATATATTTGAGATCTGTTTTAATCTCAAACCATTTTTTATTAATTTGGTTAAAGACTAATTTAATTGGTGACATGATTATGAATCATGAACTCGATGCACATGTACTACTAATTTGTAGAGTTAGTATTATTTTACTTGTAAACATTTTGATGAGAATTTCAATTACAGAAGATATCTAATACTAAATTAGCACAAAATATAAAAGCTGAGTTGATCATAGGAAATAAACATAGCAAGAGAAAAATTAATCCAGCAACATGGCTACTGTGGCAAGGAATTTCATCCAATAACCTTCTAGGTCTAAATGATCCAGCCATAATGATAATACAAACTAAATTTATAGTATGATTGAGCAGGAACACAGACATGCCATGAGTACACACCATAAATCCCAAACCATGAAGGTAAAATTAGTTTGTAGAAGGAAGTAGACATGTTTGAAATTGATGTCTAACGGAGGGGTAGACAAAGTGAAGAATCAAAGACAGATTTGACAGAAAGTGTCAGAGACTGGATAAAGTCCAACTCTCACAAGGATAGACAGGAAAGAGAAGCTTCTTAGCAGAGCAGCACAGTGAGTTAAGAATGGAGGACAATTTAGTGAGTCAAGTTCAGTTGAGTTCAGGCAATGCAATTGAGTTCTATTTAGTGAAATTTGGATCCCAAAATTTAGAGACAGTTTTTCCAAACAGAGCAATTTAGTGAGAAGAGAAGCCAGATTGATTTAGTCAGCTTGGAGTGGAGTATTGAGCCAGAACAGACAACTTGAACCAGCCAGGCAAACTTCTGAAAGCACTAGAAAGGGCGAGCTTATTTAGCATTAAGCCTCCAAGACAACAATTGCATCCAGTGAAGAAAAGTTATATTTCCATAATATAAAAAAACTATTATAATTGTATCTTTTGACATACTTGTCTGATTAAAACTATCCCAAATTAAAATAATGAATTCATTAACTGAGAAGATTTTTTTTTATGTAGCTATGTATTAATGTGGTTTTACTCACTTCTGTAAAAAACAAATATGGTTCAAATTCATATAACCAGGTTACACATAAATGCAAAGAAAATTATATGATTTAATCTCAAAAGATAAATTTCTGCTGTATGTTTTAATTTAATTTAATTTTTTAATTTAATGTGTTTAGTCATTTTTTTGCATATATGTCTGTCTACATCTTATATGCTTGACAACTGCTGTGACCATAATAGGATATTGGATTCCTTGGAAGTAGAGTAACAGAAGATTGTGCACTGCTATGTGTATACTGAAAATCAAGCCAGTCAGTGTTCTTAAGCATGGACCATGTCTCCAGCTCCTAAAGATAAGTACCTATTACATCAAATGGATTAAAAATAAACATAATCTGTAAGTATGTGCGTTTCACAGCTTCATAGGGCCAGGAATCACTGAGAACCACAAGTGTTAGTATTTTCACTGTCTATAGACAGATCTGAGGGTGGCTATGATGATGGAAAGGTACGTCAAACAACTCATTTCTATAAATCATTCTTCAAATGATATTATCTTGAATAAAGAAGGAAAATAATACGTCTTTGGTTTAATTATGACGAATTAAGCACAATTCAAAGTTTAAAACTATGCAACCTAATTTTCAATTTATTTTGGTCATGTGATCTCAACTTTGAAATCCTTAACTAGGTAATAAAATAAACTAAGTGTATTTTGTCAGCTTTTGTGATAATAACACATGGTTTTAAATAAGTTTACTCTGGGAAAAGACATTATTGTACTAGGATCCTTGAAGGCTAGTATTATCATCCCCTGTGGCATACACGAGTCGGTGGTTCATTAAAAGAAAGATATTGCAAATAAATAACGCAGCCCTTTTCTGTACAGCAATTCTGTACACCCTATTCATTAACATTTTCCCAATCCTTTCAGGTTTCACTATGAAATGCAAATATTAATTATTCCCTACTTCCTCTAAAGGAAAACTCCCACTTAGTGTCTCTTCCCTGTTGTGAAATGACTCTCCCCACATAGCCTCAACATGAACCAAAATCTATTCTTTAACCAGAAAAAAAAAAGAACAATAAAATGCAACCCATAATTTGCCTCAAGTGAGCACACATTAAGCAAACAGGGGCACTGACAGCATGTGGCATTCAGCATTTTGGTCATTAGAGTTTTGTTGCTCATAAACAAAGTTCAGTGAGTATATGTTGCTAAAATATTTCAAATATTGTATGGAATATATAGAGGAATATAAAATGAAAGCAGTAGGAATAATGCAAAGAAAAGAAAAAAAGAAAACTTTTGAGAGATTTTGCTTTTGGAATATATATCCATTTCCCTTTGGTTCAGTAACAAACTGCGAAAATGTAGTGACTTAAAACAAGTCTATCTTCTCGCAGTCTTGGAATTCAGAAATCTGAAGTGTCTTTCACAGGTCTGAAGCCACAATTCTGCCAGGGTGGTTCCTTATGGAAACTCTAGAGGAGGGTCTGTTTCCTTGCCTTTTCTGGCTTTTCAGGACAGTTTGAATTCCTTCACTCACAACCTTCAATTTTCAAAGCCAGGAGGCCATATGGAGTCCTCACATCCACTTTCTGACTCTGCTGTCTCCCTCTTCCCCTTGAACAATCTCTCGTGCCTGAACTTGAAACATGGAAAATACTACAAGAAACTCCATATCTCAGAAATTCATTTTCCCCAATATTCCTTCATGATAAGAGTCCCATAGAGATTAAAGATACAAGACACATACATCAACATATAACAGCCAGTACAGAAACCATATAGCCAACATATAATTAAATGAAGAGAAACTCAAAGCAATTTTATTAAGATCGGGAACAAGACAAGGCTGTCCATTCTCTCTGTGTGTATTCAGTATATTATTTGAAGCCTTAACTTGAGCAATGAGACAACTGAAAGAGATCAATGGGTGTACACATGCAAAAAAGAAGTCAGGTGCGTGTATTTAGAGATGATATGGTAGTGTACATAACTGACCCAAAAATATCCATCAGGAACTAAAAGAAGATGATAAGCCCTTTCAGAAAAGTAGCTGGAAATCAAATTTACTTCTAAAATTCAGTATTCCTCTTATATATAAATTACACATGGAGTGTAAATTAAATCAGTGAAACAATACTTTTTAGAATATTCTCAAAATATGTCAATTTCTCAAAAGATATTAAATATCTCTTGTTATGTTTAATCAAGAAAGAGAAAGATGTGCATGATAAAATATTAGGACACTGACAAAAAGAAACTGAAGGAAATTTATAAGATAGAAAGATATGCAATGCTCATGGATTTTTAGGATTAATATAGAAAAATAGTCATCCTGTCAAAAACAATCTTCAGATTAATGCAATCTCCATCAAAATTCCAACACAATTCTTCATATATCTTTAAGGGTCAAATTTCAACTTCATATGGAAACACACAAAAAAAAAATCTAGCATACCTAAAACAATCCTCAATGATAAAGTAATTGCTGGAAGTATCACCATCTCTGATTTCAAGGAGCTGAAAGGGTTGCAAACCTATGGGAAGAACAATATGATCAACCAATCAAACCCTCTACAACTCCAACCATTGAGCACACATTGAGAGACCTATTGATCCAGTGGCATATGTAGCTGAAGACAGCAGTGCTTGGCATCAATGTGAGAATTTGATCCAGGGAGGGCACTTATTCCCAATGTAGAGGAATGCCAAGGCAATGGTTAAAGAGGATTATTAGGGGAAGTGCACCTTTGTGAAAACAAGTAGAAGAGAAGGGGGGGATAGGAGTGGAGCAGTGGGAAAGGGATAACATCTCAGATGTAAATACAGACTATCTAGTAAAAATAAAGAAATAAAAAATAAAAACAAAATGGTATTGACACAAAACAAACAGGTTGATAAATGAAATTAAACTGAAGACTCAGACATGAATCCACACACCTTTAGACATCTGGTTTTTGATATAAAAAAGACAACCACATAGAATCACTGGGCAAAAGACAGAATCTTCATCAGATGATACAGTCAAATTATATATTTGCAGGTAGAAAAATCCAAATAGATTCATATTTATCACCCTATATGAAAATCAATTTCAAGTAAATTATAGACTTCAACATAAAATCAAACATACTGTAAAAGATAGAAGAAAATTGGAAAATTTCTTGAACTTATTGGCACAGGAACAGACTTCCTGGTCAGAATGGTATTAGTACAGGCACTAAGATCAACAGTGAATATATAGTTCATTATGAAAGTGAAAAGATTTTATAAGATAAGACACACTGTGAATTATATATAGATGCAGCATAGAAAATGGCAAAAGATTTTTATTAACTTTACATAGAATAGTGAACTTATATCCAAAGCATATGATGAATTTCAGACACTAAAAAACCAAATACTCCAAACAGAACCTGGGTATATATCTATATATACAGAATATATATATATATATATTTAATAGAGGAAACTCAAATAGCTGAGAAACAAATACAAGATCAATATTCTTACTATCAGGGACATGCTATTCAAAAATGTTTTGAAATCTAATATCAATAATATATATGACTGCTCATTCTGGCAAGGATGTGGAGTAAGGGGAGCATTTATCCATTATGGCATGATCTTGAGCATTCACTCTGGCACTCAGTGTGGCAGTACCTTAGCAAGATGGGAATTCATCTACCTCATGGTCCATATATACTTTGGGGCACTTACCCAAAGGGACACTTCATCTTACCACAGAGACACTTACTAAAAAATATTCACTGCTGCTCTCTCTATTCATGATTTCTAGAAATTGGAAAAAGTCTAGATGTCCCTCAGCAAACAACAACGAAAAGATACATTTACACAGTGGGGTATAACAGCCATTAATAAATGAAATCATGAAATTTGCAGGTAAATGGATGGAAATATAAAAAAAAATCCTGGGTGAGGTCTGTCAGAGCTAAAAAACAATTACTCTATATATTTGTTTATGTGGTCATATTGATACAGATGAGGATGCTTGCAGCTAAACATCAAACTGAGCACAGGGACCCCTATGCAAGAGCTAGAGAAAGGACTGAAAGAGCCAAAGGGTTTGCAACCTCATGGGAAGAACAACATCTTCAACCATCCATGGCTCTGAGGTGGAGAGAGTAATTGGGAGAGGGAGCACCTTCATGGAAGCAAGCAGCAGGGAAGAAGGGAGGGGAGTGGGGGGAAGGGTATATGATTTGAAATGTAAATACAGAGAATTTCCAATATAATTGAAAAAAATGAAAGAAAGAGAAAGTATGGCCCCATTGTTATTTTTTTGCAACTTTATTTTTTACAAAACAGAGATACATGTATAGACTTTTTAAAGCGCTTTGGCATAAAACTATATAAATATATTTTGTCAGTACTTGAATTTTTTAAAGGTTTGATAGTATCCATTGAAATCTTACTAGTTACAAGGAGCATAACGTACATGTAAAACAAAATGTAACATAGAAGTAGTCAAAGTTTTCTTGGTGTGTAAGGATTAAACATAATGATTTTTAAATACCAAAAATTGCCACTTAGCTCTTGAGTTACTAATGATTTAAGGTCTAAGTGTACCCCACTCTGAGAAGGTGCTATACACTTATTGTTTTTTTTTTTCTAAGACAGACTGATGCTTCCACGTTTTGGCCTTTCCTTTTTTGAGCTTCATATAGTATGTGAGTTGTTTCTTGGGTATTCAGGGCTTTCTGGAGCTAGTATCCAATTATCAGTGACTGCATATTATGTCTGTTCTTTTGTGACTGGGTTACCTCACTCAGGATGATAATCTCTAGATACATCCATTTTCTGAGGAATTTTATAAAGTCATTGTTTGTAATAGCTGAGTAGTACTCCATTGTGTAAATATACCACAATTTCTATAGACAACTTCTAAACATCTCATTGAACATGGAAATTTTGACCTGATCATCTTTTTTCCTATTTTATACCATCTTTGGTGTAAAAGTTACACTGCACACACCAGAGGAGAAACAGAAACACTTAGCAAACCACAAATGCTTTGACCTACATTGATGCCTGCAAGATATGCTAATTAACCAAATAATATTTAATTTGGTTTAAGCTCAATCACTGAACAAGATTTCTGACACTGCTTGGGGGACTAAGAACCTAAGACTAGATAGCTCAGAAATTTAGGCTACAATGAAATATTATTGTTCGAAATCAAACAAGCTAAAACAAACAACAAAAAAAACCCAGCAATTAAATGTCATTTTATAACGTTCTGCTACACTGGTAGATCACATATCATCTACCGATCAGTTATACAGCTCCCTCATCTATCATCATCAGAAAAGCTTCATACTGCATCAGACGGAACAAATGCAGAGGTAGAGAATAAGGGACCTTGGAATGCTCAGTCCTGAATGGGATGTCTCCATCAGATCTCTCCTCAAAGGGCTCAGTGAAATCCATGGAAGAGATGGAAGAAAGAGTGTAAGAACCAGGGGAAATGAAAGACTCCAGAAATCTAGGCCCTCTAAATTAGCAAAATCAAAGCACATAGACACTGAAACAGCATGCCCAGGGCCTGCCTAGATCTACATCAGACCACTTATGGTCTGCCCTTGACTGTTACAAGAACACTACCAACAACAGGTTTCCCTTTGCTCATTGCCAGAGGGAGAGGATCTAAAGATTTAGAGATGTGATTTCGTTCAATTATTTATTGACCATCATAGACAATAGTTTATATTTAAATGGCAGCACGTTATCTATTATGAAGCATGTTCTAAAATGAAGAAGACTACAAAATTATCTTCTAGTCATTACTTATTCTAAAAATTAAAGAAATTTTAGAGATATTTCCCAAATCAGACCGTTCACTTTTAAACATAAACAAACTTTGATTCTTTAGGATGTGATAAAATACTGGTCCAGATGCTGTGAGCATATGGCTTGGGATTCTCAAAAGCTTATATCATCCCAGCATTATTAGCCAGTCAATATTCATTTAGTGAATGAAAGCTTCTAGGATTCCTGCTTCTGTTTCTTCAGTGACACATCTTTTATATGACATTCAGTCCCAGGGAGAAACATTTGTTTTGACATGCACAATTAAAATTTTAAAACTGGAAGGCTTAAAGTTAGTAGTGCAATGACAACAATTCAAAACCTATTGTGTGTGTGTGTGTGTGTGTGTGTGTGTGTGTGTGTATGTGTGTGTGTGTATGTGAGAGAGAGAGAGAGAGAGAGAGAGAGAGAGAGAGAGAGAGAGAGAGAGAGAGAGAGAGAGCTTAGCTTGTCTCTGGACAATCAAGAAGTGTTAAATCACTTTTAACTGTTACAACTGAAAATTCTTCAAAGTTCTAAATGCTCTTCCAGATGTCCTAAGTTCAATTCCCAGCAACCACATGGTGATTCACAACCATCTGCAATAGGATATGATGCCCTCTTCTGATGTGTCTAAAGAGTGACAGTGTACTTGCATATATAAAATAAATAAATAAATCTTTTTAAAACAGAATTTAAAAATACTCAGTACTTACTTATGAAGTAATGGTAAGAAATAGCATGCTCCAAGTAAGAACAATCAGATTCTTACTTCTTTTACCAAGTAGCAAAATACACTTCACAAATGATGAAATTTCTTTCAACTGGAATCAGCGTTTTGTTTTTATGTACATTATAATAATTTATTTTTATCAACTACCACTAATTATTTTAAAAATTGAGATACAAGAATTAATATTCCTACAGTTAATTATCCCTTTTGTTTGTTTTGTTTGTTACTTAGACATCCACTATCCAGACAGTTGTTTTATAACAACAAAATTAATACCAGTTAGAAAAAATACAGATGCATGCAATCAATGAATTTAAATTGAAAGTATAGTACATTTTTAATCAAACTACTATATTAATAATTACTTAAATTTAACTGCTTAATCGTTCTGATTTCCACCTACACCCCTGAGATAAACCAGTGCCAAAGCTCCCAATAACAAAATTTTTCCCAGATGTGTTGGCATACCCAAGGCCACAGGTGAGACAACTAGTATAGATCCAATAGGCAGACCATGGAGCACAGGAACTGCAGAGCACCAGAGGTCAGGATCCATATGGCTTCCACTTGTTCCTGGAGATAAACCTGTACCACATCTCTCTGTACCTAAATCCAGCCTGGAGAGGGTTGGTCTGCCAGAAGTACTGACACACCTTAGATCACAGGCTCACAGGCTCAGAAAGGGGAGAAGCTCCAGTCAAAATCAGCAAAACCAGCTAACACCAGAAATAAGCAGATGGAAAGTGGCAAGCACAAGAGCCTATGGAACAGAAACCATGACGACTTGTCATCATCAGAATCCAGTTCTCCCAACGCAGCAAACTCTGGATACCCCAACATACCTGAAAAGTAAAATTATTATCTAAAATTACATCTAATGATGATGATAGAAGACTTTAAAAAAATATATAGCTTTGGTAAAGAAATACAGGAGAACACTGGCAAACAGATAGAAGCTTTTTTAAAAGAAAAACATAAATCCATTAAGAAATACAGGAAAACACAAACGAGATAAACTGAATAAAACCATACAGGATCTAAAAATGAAAATAGAAATAATAAATAAATCACAAATGGAGACAACTTTGGGGATGAAAACCCTAGAAAAATATCAGGAGACATATATGCAAGTATTACCAACAGAATACAAGAGATGGAAGAGAAAATCTGATGTGCAGAACATAGCATAGCAAACATTGACACAGCAGTCAAAAAATACACAATGCAAAAATCTCCTAACCCAAAACATCCAGGAAATCCAGAACAGGATGAGAAGACCAACTTAAGGATAATAGGTATAGAAGTGGGTGAAGATTCCCAATTCAAAGGGTCAGTAAATATCTTCAAAAATTAGAGAAAAAAAAGATGCCCATAAACATACAAGAAGCCTGCATAACCCCAAAAGGATTGGAACAGAGAAGAAATTCTTCTTCTCACATAATAGTTAAAACACCAACTGCACAAAAAAAGAGAGAATATTGAAAGTAGTAAGAAAAAGTCAAGTAACATATAAAGGCAGACCTATCAGAATTACACAACACTACCTAATGGAGACTCTAAAAGACAGAAGATTCTGGGGATATGTAATACAAACACTAAGAGAACACAAATGCCAGCACAGGCTACTAAACCTAGCAAGGCTCCCAATTAAAATAGATGGAAAACCAAAGATATTCCATGACAAAACAAATTTACATAATGTCTTTCTACAAATACCAGCCCTACAAAGTGTAAGAGATGGAAATCTACAACTCAAGGAGGGAAATTACATCCTAGGAAGAGCAAGAAAGTAATCTTTTTTCATGAAACCCAAAAGAAGATAGCCACACAAACAATATTCTACCTCTAATAACAAAAATAACAGGGAGCAGCAATCACTGGTCCTTAATATTTCTGAAAATCAATGGACATAATTCCCTCAATAAATAGACACAGACTAAGAGACTATTATGTAAACAGAACCCATCATATTGCTGCATATGAGAAATGCACATCACAGTCAAACACGGACACTACCTCAGAGTAATAGTCTGGGAAAAACTATTCTCTAGATGCAACTATTTTCTTAAGAATTTCGTTAAGTCATTGTTTCTGATAACTGAGTAGTACTCCATTGTGTAAATGTACCACAGTTTTTGTATCTATTCATCTACTGAAGGACATCTGGGTTCTTTCCAGCTTCTGGCTATTATAAATAGAGCTCTACAATTAAAGTTCTAAGAACAAAGTTCTACATTTAACATTATCTGTACCTAACTTCATTGATATTTTTTCAATTAAACATAATTAAGTCTCCATTAACATAAATGTAGAATAAATTCTCTGAACAATCCTATTTTAAGATGTACTTGACATATTTTATGGGATTTTTCATTGAGCAAACAAGTAGGTCTCTGATTATAGGTCTTCTCTTGGTGTCTTTCATTTCTGATGCTTTGTCTTGTCCAACTCTGGAATGATGGTTTTCATTTACTTAATTATAATTTATGCTGGTATACTTTACAAAATAATAAATGAGGGAGTGAATGAATGAATGAATGATGAATACCTAGACACTAGGAAAAAGTTAACAACTGAATTGTCACTTGCATCTGCTTGGAGAGGAAAAATCAGTTTTATCCAACAAAGTGATGCAGTGTTATAAAGCACTTCATGGCCAGCCTCATGTTCTAGAGTAATTGACCAGCATATAATAACTCCATAGGTATCATTTTGTTTTCCTTTGTTTTGTTGTGGATTTTGTGTGTGTGTGTGTGTGTGTGTGTGTTTGTGTGTGTATGGTTTTCTTTTATTAAAGTTTGATGTTTGTTTACAGTGTGTTTTTATTTTGTTCTGTTCATTTTGTTGCTGTATTGAGTTTTCATGTTTTTTTATTGAATATTTTATTTATTTAATTTTGCATTTTTCTACACTGAGGCATCAAGCCTTTACAGGACCAAGGAACATTGACTCCCTCAACAGGAGAGAGGGTACATTCCTAATCTCTGGATATGGCTTCAACACTTTCTTCCTCCCCTTTTTGGGGTATTTCAGCTAATGTCATTCCTATGGGGTCCGGGGAAACTCTTAATTTCCTGGCACCTGAGACTTTCTGGTTGCTGCCCACAATTCCCAATCCTCCATTGCTGCAAACCTCTGTTTAATTTTCTGACCATCTGTATATCTCTACATCTCCTCCCATACGTGATTCAGCCCCTCTTCGCCCCCCCTTCTTTCTTCCTCCCAAGTCCCTCTCCTCTCTATTTCCCTTGATTATTTTGTTCCTACTTCTAAGTAGCATTGAAGCATATAGTCTTTGATCTTCCTTCATTTTGGGCATTATATAGTCCATGAGTTATATTATGGGCACTCTAAGATCTTTTCTTAAAATCTACATGTTAGTGAGTACATGGGTGTTCTTTTGTGACTGTGTTACCTCACTCAAGATGATATTTTCTAGATCCATCCATTTGTCTGAGAATTTCATAAAGTCATTGTTTTTAATAGCTGAGAAGTACTCTATTGTGTAGTAGTACCATATTTTCTGTATCTATTCAATTGTTGAGGGACATATGGGTGCTTTCCAGCTTCTGGCTATCATAGTAAGGCTGCTACGAACATGGTAGAACATGTGTTCTTGTTTATGTGAAAGCATCATTTGAGAACATGCTCAGGAGTGGTATAGCTGGGTCCTCCTCCTTTTCTTGTTCAAATATCTTTTTTTTTTGGGGGGGGGTGGGTACATCCCATTTTTATTTCAAAATAATTTTTGTCAAAATGGAGGTATTTTTATTTTCTTTCTTTTTTATTGGATGTATATTATTTATATTTCAAATTTTGTCCACTTTCCTGGTTTATTCCATCTTGGGTATTCTGAGCTTTTGAGTGGACTACATAAAATTTTTAGACAAATGGATGGATCTAGAAAATATCATCCAGACAGAGGTAACACATTGAAAAAATATACCCTTGGTATCCACCAACTGATAAGTGGATATTAGTCCAAAAGCTCAGAACACCCAAGATATAATTTACAGACCATATGAAACTCAAGAAGGAAGGTCAATCTGTGGATGCTGCAGTTTTTCTTAGAAGTGGGAACCAAAACATTCTCAGGAGAAAATATAGAGACAAAATTTGGAGCAGAGACGGAAGGATAGGCCATACAGAGAGTGACCCAAACCCAGATACAGCTACCAAACCCAGAAAATACTGCTGACCAAGAAGTACATGCTGAAAGGAGCCTGCTATAGTTTTCTCCTGAGAGGGTCTTTCAGAGCATGACAAATACAGAGGCAGATGCTTGAAGTCAACTCTAGGACTGAGAGTGGGGTCCTTAATGGAGGAGATAGAAAAAGATTTCAAGGAGTTGAAGGGGTTTGAAACTCCACAAGAACAACAATACCAACCACCCAGAGCACCCAGGGAACCCCTTGGGCCTGCCAATCTCAAATCCCAGTGTATGGGAATGCCAAGGTCAGAAGGTGAGATGGGGTGGGTTGGTGAACACCCTCATAAAAGCAGAGGGTTGGGGACAGGATAAGGGTTATGGAGGGGAAACCGGGAAAGAAGATAATATTTGAAATATAATAAAATATATCCAATCAAAAAAAGAAAGAAAAAAGATTAATGAAATGCTCTGAAGGACCCTAGGGTCTTTTACCAGCCTTAACTCTACCTGCTTCAGGTGAAGACTAGGCCAAGTTCCAGCTTCCTGCCTTGGGTCATGACAAGGCCAAATTCCATTCTTTATTCACAGTTCTATGGAGGAGCCAGAACATTCATACAAAACTGCAGAATCTACTGGCTGAAAGTCACCTGACCCTCTGGTCTCAAATAAAGTTTGAATGCATGTCATTATCTGCCCATGCATGCTAGCCAATAGGTTCAAGGGTCAATGTGCTTAGCCAATAAGTTTAAACTGTAACATGCTGATGCAATCAGTGTCACTAAAAAGTATAAAAACTTCTTGTTAAAGCAATTTGGTGTTGCCTTCTAGTTACTCACCATGAGGGTTTGATTGAGGGTCAACTCTGACAGGGAATGGGAAAATAAGCCTCTAGTATTTGTGGTGAACTCTGTTCTTGTGTTTCACTTCAGAGTATCTTCCAGTAGTTAAGACACACTTCCATTCATACAGTTAAACATTGTTAGTCATCAGGGAAATGAAAATCAATATGACCAGAGATTCCACCTCATACCAGTCAGAAAGGCTAAGATCAAAACTCAGTTGACTGCACATGCTGGCCAAGTTACTCATGCCATGTTGTGCTTGAAGACAGGAAGCTAGCATGACTATCCTCTGAGAGACTCTACTGGCAGATGACTGAGACAGATGCAGACACTCACAGACAACCATTGGACTGAAGTCATGGACACTTAGGGAAGAGTTAGCTGAAGTATTGAAAGATCTTAAGGCATGACAACCCTATAGAAAGACCAACAGTGTTAACTAACCCAGGTCCCTGGGATTATAAGCCACCAAATGAAGAGCCTAAGCCACCAATCAAAGAGCATATATGGGCTGACCTGTGATCCCCTGCACATAAGGAGCAGTAGCAGAGGTCTGACTTGCCTGGCCTCACTGGGAGAGGATGCACCTAATCTTATTGAAACTTAATGTCCTAGGGAAGTGGGATGCCTGGAGGTGCAGGGGGGCCAGAGAGCACCATCTCAGAGTCTAAGGGGAGGGGAAATGGGAAATGAACTCTGGGAGGGAGGAGTGGAAGGTTGTAGAATACTTGGTGTGCAAATAAAAAATTTATTGTTAAAAGTAGAATTAAAGCTGGAGGGTTATAATATTGAAAAACATTTTTAAAAAAATTAGACTGCCTAAAATAATTGTAGATAAATTCTCTTTATTGACATGAAGAATGACAGTTACAGAGATGACTCCACAGTTAAGAGATCATACTGTACTTTATGCTCATTGTAACTAGTAAGATCTTAAGGCACACTATCAAACCTTAAAAAAAAAGCCAAGCAATGACAAAAACGTATTCATATACTTTTATGCAAAAATGGTTAAAATTTCTACATTTATCTTTGTTTTTTTTTTTAAATAAAGTTCTTCAATTAAAAAAAAAAAAAGATAGCTAGGATGAGGGTCATGTAGACCTTGCCCACATTAACAGTTACTCAAACAAGCCATACCTACCTCAACAAGCCACACCCACTCTAACAAGCCATATCTACTCCAACAAGGCCACAGCTCCAAACAGTGGTACATCCTGGGCCAAGCATATTTAAAACACCACAGTGTCTTTTAAAATTCTGCATGTAAAGTTGTCTTTCTGTATTACTTAATCATCTTCTTCCAAACAACCATTGATTTACAACAGTTTAAAGTCAAATTATATTTCAAACAAACCTGTTCATGTTCCACAGGGAAAAAAGCAAACTAACCCTCCGAATTATTGCCAATATACCCTCTCACCCATTCAACATTAGCAATGATTTCCTACTTCCATTTTAACCTTTTGTTATCTTGGCTGAGACCCTCTGATGCTGAGACCTTCATATGTTTGGCCAATAAAATTAGCTTATAAAGTGCTGTGTTTGAAAGTGTGTATAACAATAAAAGAAAGCTTAAGGAAGAAATTTGGCTCTGGCCCTGGGCTCAGGAAACTGACCTGGAGTAAGAACATTTACTTTTGAAGTTTAGGGCAGGCTCAGTTGATGTAGGTGTGACAGTTCTTTTATCTCAGTCTTCCTGCCTAGCCCCCAGAAAGACTTTTACAAGATTTTTGATTATTGCCTAGTTTATTCTTGACTCAGACCTGATATTATCTTTCTGCCTGTAATTAAAGTGGATAAAAATCAGACTGAAAAATAAAAATTCCCTTTACTGTCAGAAAAAAAAAGAGATCATACTGTTTTTACAGAGGACCCAGGTAGGCTTCAGAACACTCATGTTCATGACTATTTATAACTCCAGTGTCAAGAGACATGATACGATGCTGTTTTGTGGATACCACCAGCCTCAGCAATGCTCATGGGACATATATTTATATCTCATATACACATAAAATTAAATGAAAATAAAAATTTAAAAAGTAGACAGTTGAAAAAAACAATCACTGAATGAGGAAAAAATAAACAGTTGCAACTGACATATATGGTAAGTACCTCATATCAAAATATTTTGGAGAAAAAATTCTTTGAAATAAGAAAACTCACCAACATTTAAAAGGAGAGACTTGCGACATGTATAAAAAAGGGGATTTAAATGCAATGTTAGTATGTAAAAAGTTCCTATAAATCAGCTGCTATTAGAGAGAAATAAGTAACAATAAGACATGCTGACTTTATGACTGGCTTCAAATTGGCAGTTTAAGAACTGGGTCTCTGTTTCCAAGAACTGATCAGCTTCAAGCAAGTCCAGGCAAGTACAGACAAGTCAGTTACTGAGAAAACCTAGGCATCAGTCAGAAAGTGCTCTATCATCAGAAGCTGCCCTGCCACATGGCCAGAAGGAAGGATAATGGGTCACCAACAGTTTTTAGACTTCCTCAACAACATTTTCCAGTCTTCCCCTGCAATAGTTTCTAGTCACCCAAGCCCCAGCAATGGTTCTGGAATGTCCCTAGAGATAAAGCCAACAGATTCAGAAAAAGGTTCCCTACCCATCTCTAGAATTCCCCTGATGTGCTTTAAATCGATCCTGCAAGAAAAGTTGGGCATCTCTATCTTGGTGATACTAGAAGCCTACATGCTAGACTTCTGCAGAATAAAACACTCTTTACCTTTATATACTATTTGAATGTGGAATATAATTCTGTAAGACTCAAAATGAATCTGAACTACTGGGAGAGTCCCCAAGTGAGGCACAAGAACATAGTTCAATGCAAATGCAAAAAAATTTATTTTCTGGTACATAGGGGTCAATCAGTCCCACATGGCAAGTGAGTAGAAGGCAAGCCCAAATGAATATAATAAGCAGTTTTTATACATTTAGGGGTACAGGTTTCATCAGCAAGGTTACAGTTTAAACGTATTGGCTAAGCATATTGACCTTTGAATCTATTGGCTAGCAAGCATGGGCAAATTATGAAATGTATTCTAATGCTACCTGGGACCAGAGGATCAAGTGACTATCAATCAGTACATTCTGTGTTTTTTTTTTAATAATGTCTCTGCTCCTCCTTAGAACTGTAGGTGGAGAGTGGAACTTGGCCTAGCCTTGTCCTGAGGCAGGTGGGTATAAGACTGATGAAAGCATCCGTGTTCTTCATCATTGAATCCTGAATGCCTACAGTTGGGGGGGGGGTCTTGCCTGGGATTTTCTGGAGACATGCTGACCCAGATAATGGAGTGGTTTGTTGTTGTTGTTGTTTCATTTCATCCCAGTGGCCTTTCATTTTATCTGTCTTTGAGTTTGTTTCAGGTTTAATCAGTAGGTTGAGAGGGACAAAGAGGGCATGTATTTTCTCACCGGGGCAGAGGCAATGGAGGACAGTCCTGATACCCTGCCAGAAGCAGAACTTTCAGATTCTCATCTGGATTTTGCACTGTCTGTAGGTCTGTGGGCCTCCCAAGCACAGGGAAAAAGACCATCTGAACCTGCTTTTTCATTTTGTTTTCTTTTTTTTTCCCGAGAACATCCTTCTGTGTATGTATGTGTTTATTTTCTTTGTGTTTATTGTCCTCTTGTTCAAATTTTTATTTGATGTCTAGCATGGGTCAGGTACAGATCACCTGACTGGCCTTGGTCCTGAACCATTTTACAAACATTCCTGAGTAGCAGACAACTCAGATCTGGTTATTTATCCCAGCAAACTAACCATCTTTTACAGGAATCAATGGCCCACATATAAAGTAGTGTGGCCAGAGAAGGGAGCTTTTCATCTCTTCACCATTTACAGGGTGAATACTGTAGTTTATGAGGCCATGGCACACATACCAAGTGCCACATATCACCACATGGCAATAACAGGTTCAGTAGACCCTTGTTGTGATGAGACATTTCTTGTTACTAGACTCACCTCTCCCAGTCCCTTTTACTCCTGAGTTGCAGAATCCCCCATTTTCAGAAAGATCTCCAGCACTCTTAGGATTTCTAGATTCAATCATGCTGGCTCACCTGCCCACCTGGGATGACTGTCAGCAATTGTTCCAGCTCTTTTTGATGACAGGGGAGACATGTCATGGGGGCAGATGAAAAATTGGTCCCAGGAGCAAATGTGCTGTCCACTCAAGTCCTGGCTGACATAGATGCAGCATTTCCTTTGACTTAATCCAACTAGGATTTTAACACTGCTGAAGGTAAGGAGAGGCTCCAAGGCTATAGACAGATTCTAATATTGGACCCTGAAAGGTCACCAGATGGCTTACAAATTTATCTAAGGTGATCCAGGTGATGCATGGAAAGAATGAGAACCCCAGGGAATATTTAGAAAGACTTTTTGAAGCCTGTAGGATCTACACTTCTTTTGACAGAGATGACAGAAAGAACCAGTCAGCTGTGAACATGGCTTTTGTTAACTAAGATGCCTCTGACATCCATCAGAAGCTTGAGCACTTGGATGGCTTTGTGGGTAAGCAACTCACTGAGTTAGTATTTAGCTGAGAAGGTTTTTTAAACAACCAGGTAACCCCTGAGGATTGACAGATTAGAGAACTGGTGAAAGTATTGCTCTCTGTCATGAGCTGCAACTATCCTGGCGAAGGAGAAAAGAAAAGCCTAGCTCTTGGAAAAGTCAAAGGTAAAGCAGCTCTCACTGAAGGAAAAACCTGTCCTCCAGTAGAGAGGTACCAATGTGCTAATTGCAAGAGAAAAGACCACTGAAAGCATGAGTGGCGTAAGAATAAGAGAGTAGTCCCCAAGGTTCTGGAATTAAAAGAAACTAGATGACTGAGGGTCAACTCCCCTCCATAAGCTTTGGGTAACCATAAGGTGGAAGAAAAGCTTATAGTCTTTCTGGTGGGCACAGGAGCACAACATTCTGTTTTGAAACAACTGCTTGGGGCACTGTCAAATCAAAAAATGTGGGCACAAGAGACAACTGACACTAAGCCCTATCCATGGAATACCTGAAGAAAGGTGGGCTTGGGAGTAGGAAGTCTAAAGAGCCTTACCCAATGTTAGGCGTCAGTTCTAATCCAGTTAAAATCTGAAGATACCTCAACACAAATCATTCCAATGCCCTGAAAAGCCAAAACAATGATCAGGCCTCACGTTCATGAGCTCTGAGAGGCAGAGATTATGATTCCTTGCATGGAGAACTCACTCTTTCTAGTCAAGAGACCCTATTCTAATGACTATTGACCTGTACAGGATTTAAAGGAGGTAAATAGGTGGGTTTAAGACATCCATTGCACAGTTCCAATTGCATACACTGTGCTGAGTAGCCTCCCTCCAGAACACATAATGTATCCTGTGCTTGACCTGAAGGATGCCTTCTTTAGCCTGTGCCTGGCACCCACAAGCCAGCCTCTATTTGCCTATGAATGGCAACACTGGGAAAGAGGCTTTAACAGACAACTGACTTAGACATACCTTCTTCCAGAATTCAAGAACTTAACCACCATCTTTGACAGCCATTACATGAGGACTTAAGTGGGTACCTACTGGTGGGCCCACCCCAAATAACTGTATTCTAGTATGTAGATGGCATTCGTATTGCAGCCCCTGACTTGGAGACAGGCCAGGAGGCCACATGAGACCTGCTACAGAATCTGAGTCAACTTGATTACAAGATTTACCATCTTGAGGTCACCTATCTGGGGTATATTCTCAAGTGAGGCCAACACATGCTGTTAAATGCTTGGGAGCAAATCACCTTTAAAAACCTAGTTCCATCAACTCAAAGACAAGTGCAAGAATTTTTGGGATCTGCCAGGCTTTGTAGAATTTGGATGCCAGGGTTCACTGAGATAACCAAACCATTATATGAGGCCATTATAGAGGACAAAATAAAATAGATCCCTGAAATGGACATTGATTTTAAGACTCTAAGAAAATTCTTATTAGATGTGCTAGCTTTGGACTTCCTGGGCATTTACAAACCTTTCTACTTGTATGTGAATCAGAGAAAGGGAACAGCAAAGGGGGTGCTCACTCAAACATTGGGACCATGGAATAGAATTGTAATTCATTTATCTAAGGATCTGGATCTGGTGGTTCTCCAAATATGGTCAGTCTGCCTCTAGATAATACCTGCCACTGCTTTGCTAGTCAAGAATGCTGACAAAATAACCACGAGGCAGGAACTTGTTATTACCACCTCTATGCTGTTGAGGGAACCCTTAAGAATCTGCCTAGCCAGTAGTTGTTCCAATGCCAGTCTGGTGCACTTTTAGGCTTTACCTCTGAATTTCGCTCATATAAGATGCAACTCATCAGCTGTCCTAAACACAGCCACCTTGCTACCTGACCCATCCTCAGATGTGTGGCATAATTGTTATATACTTCTTGGGGACATCCAGGACCTCAGAGATGGAAGCAGCTTCTCCAGAATGGAATCAGGTATTCAGGGGCAGCTGTAGTGGCCTTGGATTCTGTTATTTGGTAACTACTTTGCTGCTGGGAACTTCAGCCCAGAAAGTTAAATGAAAGGCTCTAAACCAGGCTTTACAACTGACAAAGGGGGCCATTTCTAACATCGACTCTGATAACAGATATGCCTTTGCTATGGTTCATGTACATGAGTCTATATACCAAGAGAGGGTATTGACTACTAAAGGAAAAACCATCAAAAGTAAGGAAGAAATATTTACTTTATTGGAGGCATTATGGCTTTCTCTCACAGTAGCCATATCTAATTGCCCTGGACACCAGAAAAGGACATCAGAAATAACCTGAAAAAATATGGTAGCTGATAAAGCCACAAGGAAGACCGCACAAGCTTCCACTGCCAACATTTTGGTAGCTTTGCTGCCCCCTGTATTCCTATCCATCCCTGAGTATACTGCTGAACAAAATGGAGATTAGGCAAAATGCCAAGGGGTTTAGAGTAGACATAAATAGTTGCTGAGCTCTAAACACCACACCATCTGACCTAAGAAGTTTGGTAAGCCACTCACCCCTCAGATTCACCAAACTTCACAACCGGGTCACTGAAAACTGGATGAATTGCTGCAAGGGGAAGCATACAAAATATTTACTGAGGAGACTTGGTTGATCAGGTAATATCACACTGTCCCACAAGCCAGGCTGTGAAACCCTCAGGCACCAATCATAGAGTTGCTTTAGGAATCAGAATCAGCATCAACAGTTAGGGACTAATTGAGAAACAGACTAATCAGAAATAAAACCAAGAACATATGGATATAAGTATTTTCTAGTTTTTGCAGAAAACTATTCAGGATGAGTAGAAGCCTACCCTACAAAAAAGGAGACTGACAGAGTACTAGCGAAGACATCATACCCAGTACGAATTGCCTACCCTGCTTCAGTTTGCCAGTAGACTAGCATTCACTGCAAGATAAAAATTACAAAGCCCTAGATGGCAACAGATGCAGATATATAGGAGATGAAAAAATCCAGTATGGTCCTACAGGATTCCTATTCTCCCAGGCAAAAGTAGTCTTATATAACAGAAGAGGTTCAGACATGCTATGTACCCAGCAGAGAGAACTGTGCAGCCTTATGTGAGAAATGCTGTTTTTATGTTGACCACTCAGGGGTAATCAAAGAATCTACCATCAAAAAATGACTACAAGACTGAACAGTAGAAAGAGAACAGGCTCAGTGTTGGTATGAACTGGTCTCCTTAGCTGACCACACTTGTCTCTGCTCCGCTCTTATCCTATGGATGTTAGCCTTAAATTGCAGTCCCTTCATAACCAATTCTTTTAAATTAAGTTTGTTAAAGAACAGATCTTTACTGTTCCATTGATGATTCTCAGACAACAATCCCAGCTCATAGGAACATCTCAGGGATTCAAGATATCCTAATACTGAAGGGAAGAATGAGACAGCCTGACTCCATGACAGGCTTCAAGTTGGCAGATCAGGAGAGTAGGCCCAAATTTGTTTTCAAGAACTGGGCAAGTCTAGGCAAGTCAGTTACTCAAAAAAAAAAAAAAAAAAAAAAAAACACTGACCTTGAGAATCAGTCAGAGACTGCCTTGCTAGAGGCATGATCTGTGGATCAGCAACAGTTTCCAAACTTCCTCAGCAAGTTTCCAAACTTCCTCAGCAACATTTTCCAGATCCTCAGGACCTAGCAATTTTTTTTGGAATGCCCCTAGAGATAGATCCAATAGATTTTACACAAAGGTGACCTACCTTCCCTGGAATCCCTCTAATGTGCTTTAACTTGAGCTTGTGAGCTCACTTGGGTGTCTTTATCTTGTCAATGGGAGACCCATTCCTCCCCCAACCCCCACATGCTGTACTTCCACAGAATAAAATACTCTTTGCTCTTACATGCTACATGATTCTGGAGTGTTATTCTCCAGAGAACCATGGACGTTTGCAACAAAAATACAGTGATATCATTCATTATAAATCAACAAAATGTCAAGTGTGAGAAAACCAAATGCTGATGAGGATGAAGATAAATAAGAAATTTCATGGATTCTTTGTTTACTTTTATTCCACATTTTTAAAAAGGGTTATTTGGTTCTCTGGAGTCTAACTTCTTGAGTTCTTTGTATATATTGGGTATTAACCCTCTATGAGATGTAGGGTTGGTAAAGATCTTTTCCCAATCTGTTGGTTGCCATTTTGTTCAATCAGCAGTTTCTTTTGCCTTACAGAACTTTTGCAATTTTATGAGGTTCCAGTAGTCAATTCTTGATCTTACAGCATAAACCATTGGTGTTCTGTTCAGGAAAATTTCCCCTGTGTCCATGTGTTTGAGGCTCTTGCTAGTTTCTTTTCCACTAGTTTCAGCATATCTGTGTATATGTGGAGGTACTTGCTACACTTGGATTTGAGCTTTGTACAATGAGATAGGAATGGATCAAATTGCATTCCATTATATGCTGACTAACAGTTAAACCAACAGCATTTGTTGAAAATACTGTTTTTTTTTTTTCTACTGGATGGTTTTGGCTCCTTTGTCAAAGATTAAGTGATCATAGGTTTCTAAGTTTATTTATGTGTCTTAAATTCTACTCTATTGATGCCTGTGTTAGTACCAATACCACACATTTTTATCACTATTGCTCCATAATTCAGCTTGAAGTCAGGGATGGTGATTCCCACAGAAGTTCATTTATTGTTGAGAATAGTTTCCAATATCCTGAGAAATTTTTGTTTTTCTAAACTATTTGAGAATTGATCTATCTAACTCTTAGAGGAGTTGGAATTTTGATGGGAATTTCATTGAATCTGTAGATAGCATCTGATAAGATGCCCATTTTTACTATTTTAATCTTGCCATTCCATGAGCAATGAGAGACCTTTTCTTCTTCTGAGATTTTTTTTTCTTCAGAGACTTGAAACAAATAGTGATATTTTGATATTTGGAAATCTTCCTTTCCAAATTTATATATCTTTGATCTCCTTTTGTTGTTTAATTGTTCTGGCTAGGACAAGTACTATATTGAATAGGTAGGGAGAAAGTGTGCAACCATATGTAGTCCCTGATTTTATTGGGATTGTTTCAACTTTCTCTCCATTTAGTTTGATGTTGGCAACTGGTTTGCTGTACGTTGTTTTTATTATGTTTAGGTATGGGTCTTTGAATTCCTGATCTTTCCAAGACTTTTGTCATAAAGAGATGATGAATTTTGTCTGATGCTTTCTCAGCATCTAATGAGATGATCATTGTTTTTTCATTGAGTTTATTTATATAATGGATTAAGTTGATGGATTGCCATATATTGAACCATACCTGCCAGAACTAACCAGTATGAGATTAGCCGAAATGCCCAACAAAGTGGGGAGGGGGAGAACCTTTAAAGACCATAGTCAGAGTTTGAACAAGGCCCCCAGTTAAAGAATGGGGCCCTCCACTCATCTCCAAATTTTTAACCCAGAATTGCTCCTATCCAAAGAAAATACAGAGAAGTGTGGTGCAGAAACTGGAGGAAAGGTCATCCAGAAACTGCCACACCTGTGAACATATTCCATATACAGACACAAAACCCAGTTATTGCTTGCTGACAAGAGCCTAATATTGCTGTCTCCTGAGAGGCTCTGGAAGATCATGACAAATGCAGAGGCAGATTACAGTCAACCATTGTACTGGGCACTTGATCACAGGCAGCCATTGGACTGGGCACTGGAACCTTATTGGAAAACTTAGAGAAATAACTGACAAAGCTGAAGGGGTTTGCAGTCCCATAGGAAGAACTTGTCCTGTGAAAGCTCCATGTACTAGTGTAGGGAAATGCCACGGTGAGGAGTCGGGAGTTGGTGGAGGGGGAGCACCCTTAGAGAAGCAGGAGGAATGGGAATTAGATAGGGTGTTTTCACAGGGGAAACTGGGAAAGGGAATAACATCTTGAAATGTAAATAAATAAAATATCCAATTAAAAATGAAAAAAATACAAAAAATAAACAAATGAAAACTAATAATAATAATAATGATAATAATAATAATAATAATAATAATAATAATAATAAGAAGAAGAAGAAGAAGAAGAAGAAGAAGAAGAAGAAGAAGAAGAAGAAGAAGAAGAAGAAGAAGAAGAAGAAATCTCATGGAAAATGGTAATGAGAATTTTGCAAGGGCTTTGAAACTATTTCCCACAGTTACCATTTTCTTACCCTTCAACCCTGCAATGTCACCCTATTAGTGACACACTGAACTGGTTAGCAAACATATCAGAACAACAACAACAACAAAAACAGCCCATAACATTTACAGCTACTCAATTAATTATTTCTAAGGACAAACTATAACCAAAATTTTTTTCAGTTGGTGAATGCATACATTATTTTTTATACATAGATCAAATTGGATACTCTTTCCTAATCATAAATATTGTATATTGAAGCACTAAGTGGGATAGATGAATAATATATATATTTCTAAAAGAAAGAAAAGACAGTCTTCTTGTTGGCAGGACTCAACCATTGTTTGTCAGATGTACTCTTCTCACATTTTCTCTATCTGAGACTCCAAAAGCCAAAGGTAAACTCACACGCATATATAATTTATTAACTTAATGTACATTTAAATGCATTACAATTTAATTTAAAGTAATTAGTATATTTTACGAGCTTATTGAAGCTGTGTGATAATAACTATATATGAAGTTTGTGGTTTATTTATCTCCATTGAAACAACCCTTCCTTCAAATAGTATTAAATTGAAATAAAATAAGAAATAAAATAATTCTTAATTTCCTCCTCATTTGCTCTAATTCTAGGCAACTGTTCATAACAAATTCCTCTATCAGTTTTGCTCAATAATACTATTTTATATAAATAGATATTAAACAATTTTTAATTTGTATTTTATGTAGTAGGTAGGTTTACTTCTACATGTCTGTTATTCACAACATGTGTGATTACTACTCACAGAGTTCAGAAGAGGGCAGCAAAGCCCGTTGAACTGATGTTACATAGAGTGGTCAGCTGTCATGTGTGTGCTGAGGCTCAGTCTTCTGCAAGAGAAGCCAGTGCTCAGAACAAGAGCCATCACTCTAACTCCCTGCATATTATCTCGACATATGCTGTACCATGATGGCTGGATCTGCGAGATAATGTAGATTTGATTTGTTTCAATATTTTACTAATCTGAATGATGCTCTAAAAACATCCATGTAAAGTTTGTAGCACTATATATTTCTCTTTCTTTGAACACACACAGGTTTACTCTATGCATCATACTCTGAAGATCTGCCAATTGTTTCCAAATGTTTTACGAACTATATTTATAATCAGAGTATAATAATCTAGTTGAATTTTAACAAAAGTTATCATTATTTGTCTTTAAACCATTCTTCCCTAAGTGTGTATGGTATGACAGGTACCTTGTTCTTGTATACTAGCCATCTGCCTGTGTTCTTCAGAGTAATGCCAACTCAAATTCTTTTCCTATTTTCATTTACGTTGTTTGTAACTTGGGATCAAGCAGTAGGAGTTCTTTATGAATTTTTGATATGGATCATTTATCAAACCAATAAATTGTGTGCTGTTTTTTTATTAGAACTGCCCTGTATTCGAATACTTAGTCCCTCCTTAGTTTTACAACTTGGGGAGGTCATGGAACATTTGGGAGGTAGAGTCTGGCTGAAGGATGTACTCTACTGGAGGCAGGCTTCAGGAATACACAGCCTCACCTTGTTTCCACTCTCTCTGTGGATGGGATCTCCCAGCTTCACGCTTCAGCCTTAGCTGCCATGGTTTTCCTTCTGCTATGGAATCTTCTGAAATCGTAAGGCCCAGCAAATGAACTCTTTTTCAAGCTGGCTTGGTCACATGCTTTTCTTCAGTAAGAAGAATTCAGGTATTATCTTTGGTGATATTTTCTTTCATTTTGTGGTTACTTTTAAATTAATGACATTATTTATAGCTCAACATTTACATTTTCAAGTCACTTCTTCTTTTGTCTTGTGTGCCCTTTATATCGTTTATAAGGAAAATAGCTAATTGAATAACGTCTGTAGATGTAACATATGTACTCAGATCTATGGCCCATATTGTGAGGTAGGATCCATAATCACTCTTTACATTGTGCATCCAGCCGCTCAATATTCCAATTAGAGATAGACTTTAATAAATGATATTGAAATTCATATCAAAATTAACTGATCATAGGTGCAGAAAGATATCTCTGGACTATCTGTTGTACTACCCTCATCTCTCTGTGTGTCTATTCCGGCACGAGAAACATGGGTTTGGTTACAATAACACAATAGGAAACTTGAATATTGGAAAATATTAGTTTTCCCAATCGAATCTTCTCAGAAGTAGATTGCTGTGGTTGGAGCAACGGTTCAGCATTTGAGTGTACACAGACAGAGTGTGTCAGAAAATTATCTTGCTAAACACATCCCTAATTATTTTATTGTTCATAATACATCAAATTGAACTGCTTTCTTAAATTTATTTTAAGACATGGGTTGAGTACCAGGAGCCACATGGGTGATTCAAGACCATCCATAACTATAGTTTCTAAGAATCTTATGCCCCCTTCTGACCTTTATGGGCACTGCGGACATGTGTTCCAAGTAGATACACTCAGGCAAAACACTTACACATAATATAAGATAAATTAATGTACAAAATGTGTATATAGATGAAATCTTCAACAAATGTGAGTTTTTGGATGAAGAAGTATGGTATAAATAGAAGCATACATTTAAAACAAGAAAAAATAGCTGTAATTATTTTGAAAATTAATAGAACATAAATAATAATCAAACTGAAAACCAAAAATTTGGTCTCAGAAAAAGTCAATCAAATTGACAAACTATAAACCACATAGTCAACATTTTAGAACAAATTTAAAATACCCATTGGTTAGGCATGGCCCCTGGAATTGGTTCACCCACCTCAAAATCCCTAATTCAGAATTCCTCCTGTCAAAAGAAGGGGCCAAGAGTGGAGCAGAAACTGAAGGAAAGGTCATCTAGAGACTGACCCACCTAGGGATGCAACCAATCTGCAGACACCAAATCTAGACACTATTGCTGATGACAAGAAGTACTTATTGACAGGAGCCTGGTATAGCTGTCCTGAGAGGCTCTATCTGAGCCCGACCAATACAAATGTGCATATATGCAGCCATACATCAGACTAAACACAGGGATCCCAATGGGAAAGTTGGGGCAATGACTGGAGGGGCTGAAGGGGTTTGCAACCTCATACATTGGCAGAACAATTATCAACCAACAAGATCCTCCTCCCAAAGCTTCCAGGGACTAAACCACCAACCAAAGTACACATGGAAGGATCCATGGCTCCAGCTGGATATGTAGCAGAGGATGGCCTTGTCTGGCATCACTGGGAGGGGAGTCCCTTGGTCCTGTGGAAGCTCCATGGCCCAGGGTAGGGGAATGCTAGGGTGCTTAGGCAAGAGCTGGTGGGTGGGTGGGGGAGCACCCTCAGAGTCAGGGGATATGGAAGGGGATAGGAAACTGGGAGGGAGTATGACATTTGAAATATAAATGAATAAAATGTAATTAATAAAAAATAAAAACCAAAACCAGGATGTTCTAGGTGAGAGCTGAAACATGCCTTTAAGCTCAGAATGTTAACAGAACAACAGCTTCTGGAAATCCCTAAAACAGACAAAATACATAAGTCTGCCTTTGTTATTTGTATGTCTGTTTGTTTTTGTTGCCTGTCTGGTAAGAGTGGACATTTGTTTCCAGTTCCTTAAGGAAAGGCTCACAAGACAACTTTTACTTCTGCTGCGGAAATGGAAGTTCCAATATATCATCCACTGTTGTGGAACTGCCTATTGAATTCGCTCAAAATGCTGTTCATCAGTTTAGGTACATTAAAGTCAGGCGTGAGTAGTTTGTTTTTGTGTTAGTTTTACTTGCTAACACTTTCTATTTCAATATTTGTTTCCAGACAGTTTGCTATTGGCAATTGAAGCACACGTAGACTTCTTGCTAGTTTATTCACTCTGTGTCGGGTCAGACTCTTGGTTTCATTTTTCTATATGAGGTGAAGTTTCCACAGTTCATCGTATACCAACTGACTTTGCGTATATTGTGGTCATTTAAATGATATATTTGAGAATATTTACATCTCATTAACAATTATTTTTACTTTTAAAATAAAAGCTATAGTTTCAGATTCAGGTTAACTTTTACAGCAATTGCAGTCCTATTATTTTTCCTGCTGCCTACACATAACCCATTGAGCCGACTGAAGCCAGAACATAATTCTATCCACTAGCTCATCCTCTGAGTCTTTGGTATGTTAATGAGGTTCTGATTCATATCTGAATATATCAGGGGCAAACTGTGGAAACTAAACAAAACTGTTTTTTTCATAGCTGTATTCTCTTTTCAGTCTCAATGGTAATTTCTAGTCCATTTGGTTTAACCTTTAATTCACCTCTTTGGTAATTTTATTCTTCTGAGATTGCTAATCCTTCAGGGAATACAAAAGCAAAGCAAAGCAAAACAACCAAAAATTAAAACTATTAAGAGAATGCCTTAACCTATTTCACAATGCTGTTCTACCTGAGGCAAAAGAAGGCTTCTCTTACCTTAGACACTGGCTTCAGGGTATCCTGGGTATGTAAAGGCACCACAGAATAGAGAACTAAAGCAAGAAAATAAAAAGATTTCATTCACATCCTCTGAGAATGACAAGTTTTCTTTTATCTTCTTCAGGCCAGAGCTGGAGAGCTCCTCTTCGTCAACCTTGTGTCTGATGGGAAATGATGCACATTTTCAAATTTGAGACTGTATCACATGCAGACTAAGAGACAGGAGGGATAAAATTTCAAAATTATAAACTCATCTTTCATTAAGTAGATCTTCCAGTTCTGGTGTCCTCCCCCTTCTTCTCTGCCAATATCTACCTTTGAGTATTGTGAAATAGTTTTGTACAATCCACAGCATCAACATCTGTATTCATGAAGAAGAAAGGCTGATGTGTGTTCACTTCTCCTGTATGAGACAGATCTTAGCCTCTGTGATGGGAAAACACTTCCTGCACTATGGTAGGATGCTCATAGATGCAAATTTTCATTTCTGTTGGAAGACTATCCTTTTATAATTAGCATTTTGACAGAATTCATAAAAATATTAATCATTATTAAATTTTTGTAACTTCCAACATTTTGTTATCTCTTCGATGGGGGAACTAAGAAATGAGCATCTTTTAAAATAGAATAATTAAGAAGGATATGAATTGAATTAACAGAAAAACATCTCAGGAAGTTTTCCCAAACTTAAGTAGCGTTTTTTTTTTTTTCCGCCACCCCGCAGGCTTCTTTGTTAAGTTCAACACCTCTCACCCAAAGCTGAGATACTTTAATAGAACTTCATTTCTATCTACTATATATATTTCAGAGATCTAATCTTTAGAAATTGTGGAAAGCAAATTGCTTGTGCATCTCCATCTCTGAAAACTAATTTTCAATAAAGACTAAAAGAAGGTCAGGAGAGATAGCCCTATAGGTAAACAATTGTCATCAAACCTGATGACCAGAGTTCAATTCCCAGGATAACTCACTTCACGGTTTTCCTATGATTTCTATGCACATAGTGGTGCACTCAGCAATGCACACGAACTCACACAGCACAATGTAGAACAAAATGTAAAGAAGAATAAAAGGAAAATCTCATTAATTTCATCCACCTCAACTTTTGCAAATATTTATTTCAACTGTTTAAAAGTCTTTCAAGTTTTAAGGCATTCAACATGTTTTACTTTATAAGAGATAATGTATTGAGCCATGAGCAAAACTAAAGAAACCTCAGACTACTATGTATTTCATTACTTTTATTTATCTTCAATATCATGTATTATTATATTGAGAAAGCAGATACTTTAATCTAAAAGATTAGAGACACCATTTTTATTTGTATATTTAACTAGTTCATTTAACCCAGTTATACTGTATGTAAATCAGTATTTATGTAAATCATAATTATTAATTTGATCTCAGAAATAATTTTAATTATATCTACTTTAATCTCAATTTTACAGAAAATTTGAGAAACTAGACAGTAGAGGCAAGATTTTAGGTTTTGTAATAAAGATGGAATTAGATTTTTACCAATAAATATCCAGAAAGTTGGTTGCTCTCTATAACAGGTCTGTCTTAGATGCTTAAGTTTAAAAAGACTAGCTTCTATATTTATTATCCTTGCTGTTGGGTGATATCCTTTCTTTCATAAAGGAAATAATAACAAGAGATTTATCTTCATGATTATAATTAGATGTTGGATTTTTTTAGGTACTCCAGCATATACATAGAGGAAAAATGAAACGGGGAGCCTGACTCAGGGAAAATGTTAAAAGCCCAGGCTTAATCAATAACTACATTAAGGCTTTCACTGATCTTGCTCCAGCAAACAGATTCCATACATAAAATTGCTCGACAAATTCATTTGATGAGTTAAACGAGAGTATACCTCCTAATTTGTTTTTGTATTTAATTATCCATTTATTCTTTTTGATTCATAGGCAGTAATTTCATACTGTTGATTCCCTCTTGACCTTGTGCTTGTAACTGAATTCTGAGATCTGGCTTGTAGCCCAGGAATATGTAGAAAATTGTTTATATTAGCAGCAAGCTGCCTTGACTGCAGTGCTTTGATTTAACGTTATAACTCTCCTAAAAGTAGCATAGCTTTCCCATGTATGCTCCGTTCTGCTCAAATCCCTTGTCATTGTAACAGATGTTTGGATTATTGTTCTGTAAACTATGTCAGAATTTCAATCTCTAGTATCTGTTTATTATTCTCCAAGGGTGATATTACAAATGTTCGCATGCACAGTTAATGCTTATAAAACAGTCTGTCTCATTTCCCATAAAAATTCTCAGCAGAAAGTTTTGCTAATCAGAGTCAATATACCTCATTTTGGGAAGATTGTTTTAAGTATTTGGGAACAAAAGACGCCAGATGAAAACCAACTCTACTTCAGAGGGTGTGTCCCATCATTGATTAACACTACAGCATTGTGGGATATTAAATTAACAAAAACTTATAAAATACAAATGTAAAATCTTAAAGACATATTAAATAATTTTAATCTGATATGGAGAAATAATTTAATTCATCTAATGCCTGTGGAAGTTTTATCACCTGACAAAGCTTATGGTTTAATATCCCTGTTACTGATGAAATAAAATTATGAGTGGACCGGAAAAATCAGGATGCTTACAAAGACATTAGAAGTGTGTCAAGAACATAGCACTGTTTAAAATTTAAACCTTGTTGGAAAACCTTAAAACAAGAACACTGTGGGTTTGCAGGGTTGTTTTTAAGATATAATTATGAATCTAAACTCATAGTTTCCTTCTGCTTGGATGAGTTATGAAAGCTCTTAAGAGGACATAAAATATGATTTCCTTAAGTGATGTGGCCCAACTGAATGCTGAAAAAAGACCACTGGTTTCTACTCTACATAGTTTTAATCTTAATTGTTTGCTTAAGCTACAATATGTGTGTGCTAAAGTAAGCCTGTGTCAAACTGAAGGGGTGTTGTGTCTGTTTATTACACGAGGTGAACATAATGATACTCGAAGGAACAATCAGACTGTTTCTAGTAAACATGGCTTGTATCCTGGATCGACCGTACTTGGATCTCTGCATAGACTCAACTTGCTCCTTCAGTGTATTTCACTTTACTACCTTTTTCATTATCTCTTGTTTTCACTGCTTTTCTTTAATAGAAACTTACATTAAACATGTGATTTGTGTAAAAAATACCAAAGTTCTTTCAGAAAATGAAAGGTGAGAGGAAGGAGAATTCCAAGGAAGGGGTCTATAAGTGCCCCAATCACCTCATAGAAACCAGGGCTGTAGCTCTAGCTTGATTTCCCTGAAGGAGTAGGCACAGCTAGGGCAGAGCTCAGAGTCTGCAAGCATACCAATGTGCATTACGTTTGCATTCAGGATTTTAAAAAACGAAGTTAGAGAGAAAAAAAAAGAAAAGAAAGAAACAAGGTCAGCTTCGGAAATGATGAATGCCTTTGGCTGAAAGCTGTACGGAACGTCCTTGAGTTTAATCAAAACTATTTGTTTTTAGTCAGCTTTGCTGTTGTCTCTTTTACTCTGTCCACCGATAGCTTGACATTAATGACATCATAAATCATGTGGAGTGGCGTCTTGGGTTTGGTAGCATTTCAAGTGTTTGTTGAGATGTCCTGGGCTATCTGAAGGGCTGGTGTGAGGCTGGATATCACCCTAGACTGAGTCTTTCATTTATGCCATTATTTGGTAGGTTAAAAACATACAATATATTCTTAGTCTGATAGAACTTAATTAAAGACTCCTGAGCAGAGGAAGATTTAGAAAGAGATCACTGAATTGGTAAATTTGTGTTGAATTTTTTTCTTAAGTGTTTTGGAACTTGATTTTAATCCCTAAAATAAAATAAATCACTTCCCTCTTTTGTCAGTTTGAGGTGGTAATTCAAAGGTTGTTAGTCCATTTGCTGGTCAGTTTTCCCAGTGTACTATGGAGACTTGAACCTTTATACAATTTGACCAAATATACCCCTCATACTTTTGCACGAAATTCTGTTAAGCATAAAGCATCGTTTGGAGTCTGGAAGTGTATGCTTTGAAAAATGCCTGTCTTTTATCAGGGTTTTGTTTGAAAACGGCTTCACTGAATGTCTCTGTGTTTTTAGCTTGTTATCTGGTGATGGAGTTCTTTGGACACACTTTTTATTATCACTACACTCTATTGTTCAGGGAAGAACCCTTATTCTATAACTGTTATTTATTTTATACTATTTTTGTACTAGAGACTTATCATGGGAACAATGTATACATTATTTACGTCCGTATCTGACTAGTACATTAACAAATTAAAAGAGTTTCTTTGTTTTATAAAGGAAACTAGCAGAAAAAGATATACCTTTTTTCCTTCACAGGAAAGAAAATCGTCTTGAAGCATATATTCGTTATTGTAATGAAGCATTTCCCATGGCCCAGAGGAATATTATCCAGAAAAAAAAATGCCTAATAATTTGTCTAAATGCAATTTTTCACCAAATATTTTAGATAATCAAGTTAAAATATTGCTGTGTAAATTTGTGACAAGAACTAAATAATTTCAAAAAATAGCATCATGTGACAAGTTAGAATCACTGTCCATCACTTTTAAAATGAGCCTTAAGTGAAGAAAGAGTTTAAATTTAGGAAATACTATAAATATGTGTTTCCATGGCATGTTTCCCACAAAAAAGAGGTTGGCTGGAAGGGTTAAATTAAAACATAGCTCTCTGTGCATTTCTGGGGACCTGGGTTCAAGCCTTAACAGCACACAACACATGTAACACACAAAGAGACATTTGTTTTATGTGACTGGTTAGAAATCTTTGGTTTGATCTGCCCTCTCTATGATTGAAACCGGCAGGCATTATTTTTCTTGAGATTCTGTGTTGGTTTTATCATCACTGTGACCAAAATACCTGAGAGAAGAACTTGAAGGAACGGTGATTTATTTTAGTTTATAGTTTTAGATGGCTCTGTCCATGACTAAAATTATTCATCTAAACGATGGACAAGAAACACAAACACAGAGAGAAACAGGAACAAGCTAGAGACAGACTTTCCATGATAAGCTACTGCGTTCCTCTAGCTATATCCCATTTCTTTAAAATTTCAGAACATGTCACAAAAGCACTTTGGGCTACACTATGACACTAACTACACAGTTGTGGGGAAAAATCAGATATTTCTCTGTCTATGCTTTTCTTTGTAGTTTAAACACACAAGATAATTAAGTTTACCACAGGCATAGAAAAAATCGGTTTTATTCTCTCCAGAAGAGCTAGTATTCATTTTCAACAAGTCTCAATTCAGGATCCCCTGAAATATAGCAAACTAAATTTCAGTTTGTGGGCCAGGAAAAGAAAAAGATCTTAAACTTCCAAGTGTTTCATATGCACATTTCTTTACTAACTGATCCTAGAAATGTTTATGTTGTATCACATGTTCACTTCACAGCTTTTCCTTGAGTATTAATCACAGACGTTCCAGTAAACACACATTTTCCTGGGGAGGGGGACACAACAGAATTTCTTCCTGTACCGACAGCAGTGCTGGGGGATTTGCACTGTGTTTCTCCCCCACAACCACTTGTCTCTTCATCTTTGCAGAATATTCTTGCTGAGAGCGCACCCATCTTTTCAGTGTTTACTAATACACAAAATTTCATCATGCTCAAATTGATTATTAGTGGAGTTAATAGTTTTATTTACTCTGAAAATTCTTATTTTTTATTTTTATTTATCTAAGTTCCTATTAGAAGCATGGTGTAAAATATGTATTTTCTGATTTTATTCCAACATGAAGCAAACTGCTATTCACAGATACATGTCTAATAATGGTAACCGTGGTGAATATGTGGGATGTTATATATGTGTAACTAATATATCATGGTATTATTAAAATCCTCTCTGTGGATGCTAAGCTGACGTATTTTACAACTAATTGTTTCTTATAGCTAAGCATAAAGTACATATAACATTAGATAAGTAAAACCATCTCATATGGCAAGGAATATATTAAAATGATATATCTGTATCATAAAAAATACTACAGCAGCCTCTTTTCATGATTGTCAAATGCAGTTTTACAGATATGCTGTCATTATGACACGCTGAGTAACTTCTGTTTTATCTTAAAAATAATAATTTCAAAAACATTCATCTCTCAAAAGGTCAGCATTGTGTGTGGGGCTGGGAGAGATTCCTAAACCCATGCCAGACAGAGAGGACAGGCTCACAGGAGCTGCTCTTTGGAAGCCATGCTTCCTGTCCGTGTCCTGTGTCAGCCAAGTATGTGAGCACTCTTCTGTTCTCAAAGTAGAGCAAAGTAGCATGCGGCAGCGGCTTAGCGTTTAGATATGATCCACGAAATAATTCTCCTTTATCAGAACATTTTCCATATTGTGTTCCTAAGTTGCATTCCAGATGAAGTTATTTTAAGGAGCACAGTAAATGTGGCCTGTCAGTAAATGGGGGAAAGCAAGTGTCTGCATATAACTTTGAATATCTATAAAGAGCTCGGGAGTCACAGAGAAGTACAAATTTTGTGCTGCATATCTAACTGGGCCTTGGAGGAAATATGGGATGCCATTTCCACTGGCAAGCTATTCATTCTCTTATGCTAGATAAAGAAAAGTCGGCAAACCACAGAGGCCTAAGCTTGTCCATGTGAAGGCTGTGGCTTTTTACAGTTCAAACACTGGCGCATGTGAGCATCAGAGTCCTTTGTAGAAAGAGCTTTGTTTCACATTTTTTAAAAAAAACAAAAGAAAATGCACTGGGTGTGACGGCATCTGCCTGTACTGCCAGCTACTACGGAGGCTGAGGCTGGAGGATCTTTTGATCTTGGACATGGCAGATGGTCCTGGGCAACATGGGGAGACTAGCACAGTCTATCTCAAGATAATGTAGTAAGATGTGAACAAGAAACTATATATGTTTGTTTATCAATAAGACAAAACATGACCTTTGAATTAAGTAAAGCTAGATGATTTTAGAATGTGTCTAAGATATTCGAGTTCTGCATAGTAATCAGAAGAACCCCACAACTGAGCTCTCTCTTAAACAAATTACTAGTACTGCAACTATTTGCTGTTTTCCAACTATTGTGAGTGCTAGCATTCATACACCCCCTTCAATGTCTTATGGAACTGTGACGACTCTGTGTTCACACACTCCAGCGTGAAGCATCGATGTTTGTTTCATCAGACTCATACCACTTTGAAGCTAAAGCTAGAGAGCCTTTGCAGAAGCAGAAAGTTCCTAGCCTGACTTTTCGACTTGAAAAAGTAAACCATGTAATTTGACCTTGTTCCCGTGAGTTATTGATGTGCGAATGTTAATCTTGTGGTAGGTCAGGGTTAACCCCAAAGAAAAAACTATTGACCTTGGCTAATATCTTAGTGTCTCTTGTCAATATTATTGTGGCTGTGTAGCTCAGGACTCCAGGTTTCAATCCTTGTTCTTTCTGTAATAAATACAAAAATACCAATGTAAACACCTTCCCAGGCTCTCTATAAAACACCTTAATGTTTTACTGTAATTACCAATTATTTAATTCCTATAAAGGTATTCATAGTTTTAAAAATTACTATTACAGGTTGATTTTATGTATTTGTCTTCCCCTATCACATAAAAATATCAGATGTAAAATATTAAAATAAAATAATTTTACATATACCATCTAGAGATAATTTCTTATATTCAATAAGACAGGTATAAGACAGCATTTTTTTTTATTTAAAGCATGTTGAATGATTCAGAAAAACATCTTTAAAAAATTGGCATCATGTACTTGCTTGTGAGAGTGCTAGTAACAAAAAGAATCACAAGAGGTATATGACGTATGGATGCAAAAGCAGTATTTTATTACAGAAGCATGGGACCCTGCTGGCATATGTAATTTAATGTGCAGCATGCTTCCCCTAATTCAATCAAGTCTCTATATCTCTTCTTTATATTCCAATTGGATTCCATGTGCTAAAGCCATCAAGATTTTCAGGATGAAATGAATGCTTGTATTAATCCTGCAATTTCCATTTAAAACACAGCATCGATTTGATTAATAAGGTTTGATGCTGAATAATTATATGGCAAATATGTAGGTTGTAGCAAAACCACAGATGTGGCCACCAACAAAAGCCTTGTGGGAGAAGGGGGTCAAAGGGAAGCATTGGCCATGACTGAGGTGATGAATTCTTTTTCTTTTCTTTTATGCAATTAACAAGCAGGGCTTCTATTAATTTGCCACCCCTAGAGCCTTGACTGGTCAGATGCGTCTGGGTCAAGGGTCATGGGGGCAGAGTCAGGGTCAGCATCACAGCAGCCCTGAAACAAAATGGGAAAACTAAAGAAATCCAAATGACATGGCTGAATGTACACTCTGTAGAACAGTGGGTGGGGAGGAGTTCGTCTCTTCAATGTTAAGATTGCTCTCTTAGAATAATAAAAATGTTCTCTGTACATTTAATTCCAAGTAATCAATCTAAGGTGCAATGGTTGAGCATCCAATAAAAGAAAATCAATGTGGTCTCTACAAGGGAAGACAAACAATGTTCACTTTTAGTAAAGGGATTATAGGTTAACATTTATTCAGTGTGTTGTAATCTGATGTCAAATGGTATAAAATCAAGGCAACAATCCATTACCAGCAATCATAGGTGAGGAACTGATCTTATGCAAACAGGCTATTCACTTATGAGACCATGTTGGTTCTGTGTCTATGAATTTTCTTTCATAGTGCATGAACTTCAAACACCTTGACAGAAGGCATATCAAAAATGACAAATATCTGTGGTTTCATAATGAGTTTAAATTTTTTCAGTCATTAACATCTTATATAAAATATGGTATTTTTTTTCTAACACAGGAAACTGAAGAACTTGGTCATGAAAGTGGGCTTGAAGTTTCCTCTCTCTGTTCCTTTCATTTTAATACTATAAAGGTTATTTTATTAGTTTAGTTCCTTTTATAAAACTCTATGATCGATATACATTTCCAAGCTTTGATAGTTCTATACATCTATTTAGAAATTCAAGAGAAGTGGTACTCCTTTATCAGTAATATATGCTTATAATTTTGTTTATGTATGTATTACTAAAGCATACATTTTACATTTTAAATATTGTGAGAAGTTGTTTTAAACACTATGTGTCAAAGGAGATTAGATGAGCTCCCAGTTTTAGAAGTGATACTTGTTAAAAGTGTAAATGTCTCAAAGATAAACAGTCTAGTACATTAGCTTACCAGCCTAGTGGCTTGTGTATATTTTGGGCCATTGACCAGTGCAGAATGGAGTGATTTTTGAAGTGTTCAGAAAATTTAGTGATTGCTTATTGCATTTAATAACAAGTGCTTTGCAAACCTGTCAAAGTCAACTTTTTATTGTGAAGCAACTACGCTCATTGTTAGAATTAGAGCCACTTTTAAGTGTGAGGAAAATCATTACCACATGTTTGGAAATATTGGTGATACTTTGCAGATTGCATTGCTCTACAGCCTAGTGTTACTTCAAAACATTTCAGAATTTCTTGGTAGTAGAAGGGAAATTGAGTTTGACACTATTTTCATTATGAACTCTAAGCTTAGTTTTACCATACCTGCTTCCCTGAGACCTTTAGATTCTATTTGTTCAGAAACAGAAACAAGCTGACTCTGAATCCAGAATATAAAATTGCAAAGCACACCAATGTATAAAACATCTGCCATATTATTAAACTATGCACACGCTAGCATTTTCCAGAATATTGAAATTTAGAGAAATTCTCACAGTATAAATTGCCAGAGTATCCTACTTACGGAATTGCCTTTCTCGTATACATTTGCTGGTAGCGATTCTAAACATGAAATAAAAATTAAATCGCCAATTACCGCTATTGTTCTCACTGCCTCTTCGCGTATCTCACATCACAAAAGCAAAACTTCAAAGGACCCGCTATCAACAAAGCATACGGATCAAATTGGAAATGAAAATGCAGTGATTATCAACCAGTTTTTGTTAGTAAACCACAGGTATTTTCGTGGATCACTAATTACTTTCCCCCCAAATCTGACTATTGATAACATTTATCTGTGTATAAGAAACACTATGAACTGATCAATTTATAATCTTAAAGTGAGCAATACTCGTTTGATATGCACTTGAAACAGTTCACTTGGATGTTTTTTATTGTGTATTGAATTAGGTCCTAAATATTACATTCTTGACATCTATAATTAATTTAAAACCAAATGGAACACTTAATGCAAAAGTGATTGTTCATATTGAAACTGTGATTCTAGCCTGATTACTCCCCAACACCCAAATGTTACTGCATTCTTTGTGAACATTTCTTTTCTTCTCTCATGTATGTGAAGAAACAAGTAAGAAACACTAGTTCATTCCCACTGTGCACAAATTTCTGCCTTCATCCCCCTTTCATTCTGTAGATAAAAAATAAACAATCGGAAACACCAAAAGAAAAACCCACATAAGTTTTGTTCAAAAGTAATGATTTCCTCACTTTTAGTTTTAAAAGATTAGCTTGCTTTGGGGCAAACAGATAACATGAAATCACTTCTCCCTCAGAAATGACAAAGAAGGGAACTCTGGGCTAGCAGTAATGGCAAAAAATGATTTTTAGTGAAGACAAAACCACTTCATTTTGTTCGTGGTGTCTGAACGTCTTCCGCTGGATTTCAAATAAAAAATGGAAAACATTTTCACAAATACGGGGAGGCACTGAGTACATGCAGCACTGAAAGGCATTTCTGATGCTTTTGCATTTTTGTGCAGAGAGAGCTATAAAAGGTTGCCAATGGGGTATTGTAAAACTCCAGTTAACAGTGAATTTTAGATAGCTCTAACCAGTTAAAGGTGATTGAATAGCAAGGGTTGAGTAGAGCGCATTATACCTGCTGTTGGGAGATGTCAATTCATTATTGTAACAGAAATGAAAAAGCCTGGCTGCTGTCTGGGACATGCTTGTAGTATTGATTGGGTTCCTCCAAAGTCTTCTTTTAGGATGCAGAGTGCAGTCAAACATGCACAAACATCACTCAGTTCCCTGATTCTGCCATGTGTTTCCTGTACCTCAAACTAAAGCAGCCTTGAGATATCGCAAAGGCTTCTTTATTTGAAAGCAGACAGGGCTCTAAGCCTGACTCCAGGGGCTATGCAGATGTGGTGACCTTTCTTCCAGAGACCAGATTTTACACTCAGATTGTCATTAAAGCTCTTGTTTCCCTAGAGGTTGCCAGTCAACTTGTGTTCTCTCTCCATTAGGGCTAAAAGTCAGAGTGGCACCAAGCCCGCCACGCATGCTAAATGAAACGGAGCAGAGATAAAAGGGCACAGGGTACTCCCTCCTCTAGAAAGGATGGTATTCACAGTCCAGTCTGAAATAGTGTGGCTTGGTGAGGTGAAATAATTTCAGAGTCAACACCTAGCCTGAATTTCATAAAATCTCTAGAAACACATCTCTCCTTTTAATTTTTAAATCAAAAGATTTACTCACTCAGTTTATGTAAATTAAGGAAGAAAGCTACATTTCTCTCATTTCTTCTGCTTGTGTTTTGGGACTTAAGACCATCAGCAATTTACTACAGAGTAAAATATAAAGCAAGAAAAAAAATATGTATAGACTACAAAGAAACATGAGCTTTACCCAAGCCATCAGAATGACAAGAGAGGTGTATCCCTCACTAGGACAGGTTGTTGAAAATGTCTTTTCTTGTATTTTCAAGCTGTGTGAGGCCAAAACGACCTTAAAATTTCCAGAATTCTTCAGTCTCTTAATGCACTTCATTTTAAGGTTAGATCCAATGAAATTCAGAAAGAGAAATTTTCTCTTATATTCCAAACGAATGAGGCTAATATCTCAGGAATATGATATATTTGTGACCTATGAATATGCTGTGCCTACCCACAGGTCTATACCAAAAAGTAAGCCTCACCAAAGTGTGTCCCTGTGATTAATTAAGAACTTCTTTATGTGAAAAAAAAAAGAACACCAGTTTCTTGTTAGAAAATGAAGATGATAGTAACCAAAACTGCTCTTGTAAATGTCTTAGGCCCTGCCCATTACAAGGAAACTGAGAAGCAGCCAGGAAAATCCAGAGCAAACCAGTCCAGTAGATTAAATACAAGCAGTAGATCTGCACCTAAGACACTCTCCAAACTAATGCCCGATCTTCCATAGTCTTTAGATTTGGTCTTGTGTAATTCATTTCTACGTATTTGTAAATTAGTAGAGCGTATATGAGTAAAAAGACATGTATGCTACCTGACTGATGATTTAGCAGACCTGTGTCCCAGGCTCAACCTTACTGACTGACAGAGCTAAACAGGCACATTTTTTTTTGAACCTTTCAGTTTTACAGTGTAAATTGAGGCTAATGACAGGTTTTGATGATCTCTATTGTTTTCAAGTGGTAATTACCTAATTGAGAAAAGTATTAGGAAGCTGTGGAGACAGACACATCAACACGGTTGTTGAGAGGCTCAAGTATTACCAGTTTGCCCCCAGAACTTGGTAAATTTTGGCTAGTTGTGAATTCTCAAATAGCCTTTGTTTAGTTCACTGTTCCAAATCTACTGGAAACTCCTTTCCTAGAGGAAGTCAATCACATTTTTAATTTGGAAGTTGGCAAGATAAAGGACTTGTCCATTTGTCATTTGATCCAAATCTTGCCCTCTAGTGGATTCCATCCCCCAAGCACCTAGAATATCTCCATTCACAATTACCTAATGGAGAGATGCACAATCTCCAACATGAGTGCGTAGTATTTCCAGTGTGTGCTGTTTCTTATTTTCTTTGAATTAGTGAGAGTGTCTTTAGTTTATTTTTTTTTCAAAAACTCTGTAACCAATCTTTAGCCTAGTACTTCTTTTTTATTTCTAGTAGTAAAACAGTTAATTTTTTAACATTCTTAGTAATTAAGGTAAGGACTCTCTCTTTGAGATAAAGCCTCCACTCCTAATCCAGGCATTATATTTTCACTATCTTTTCCTCGATTATAGACATAAATGGAGGGAAGCTTTGTACTGCAGATGTCTCTATGGACCATGCTAGACCGTCCAGATACATCAGAGTATGGTAATAATAATCAGTTTAAAGATGCCCAAACTTCCTATGTGCCCTTCCAGAGATACATAAGTGAGCAGTTAAACTTTTTTCTCACAAATTATTCTTTTAATCTCCATTTGTCCTCAAAAGTTGAGTTCATAAGTGGCAGAAGATGGTTAATCAATGAATATTATCAATACCTTACATCACTAGTATTTGTTTATATTCTGGCTTTAACATATTCTGATATAATCTCACTATCATTCTGTATTCTTAGAGGAATCATCATTAAAATTAATATTCAATAAGTGGTTAATACCCTGTGCCCACTATACACTGTACCCAAATACATATGATTTCCAGTATTTAATAAAAACTAATTTTTTTCAATGAGAAAGTTGAGGTTTGAAAAGAGTAAAGAATATTTTTCATATTCTAACTTAATAAATATTTGTGGTTACAAAATTTAATTTCCCTAGCACAACATCATGACTCTAAACACCAATATATTACATCTTGAGATATGAATTTCTATAACTATCTACTTATTTTCACAAATTTATTTTGATATTAATATTGTATTTAAAAATGCCTTGAAATTCACTATGCTTTATATTCATTTTCATAGTAATACCATGATGGTTTCCATACATAATCATGTATGATGCTAGAAGAAAAACTTAGAGATACTGGGCTACAATGCACCTTTAACTATCTTAGAAAGATTATAAGTGCTCAGGAGGTAAGAGGAGCTGGGTTTAGTTCCCAGCACCCACATGGCAGCCCACACCTCTTGGTAACTCCAGTTCCAGAAGACTTTGATGATCCTTTCTGACTTATATAAGAAGCAGGTTCAATACATGTATATAGGGAAACATGACTACACACAAAATAAAATAAATAATTCCAAATATAAAATTAAAAATGCCCTTAGGCTAATAGTTCTTATTTAGCCTTATATCGGCTATAAGTCTAATAACAGCTCCACAGCTCCAAAGGAAAAACTATTACCCAGCATTGTGTGTATCCATAACAACACCTAAAAATTAGTAGCATATAATTCTGTGAAAAATTTAGGAGGTCAAAAGCTTACTCTCTAATTTGTTATAATTTAAAAATTTTATTAAAATTTTGTTTCTGCTTAAGGTTACGAACCATACTATCAGAGTTTTAGAAACTCTAGTCAAATTCAGGGCTATTCAAAAGCCTTCAAATAAATGTTTATTACTTGACTTTCTCCTCTGAGCCAGTCCTGCCGTTATCTTAATTCTTCATCTGGTTTTCACTGATGCCTACAAGCATTCCTTGAAGTTATGGTTTAGCAACATGGACATAGAACCTGCAATATCTACTGCTTGCTCCTGAAGCTCTTCCTTAGCTTTCAGGCACAAGCTTTATGTGTAACTGCTAGACCAAGCATTATGTTAGGTATGTAGGAGGGAGGAAGGGGGGAGGGAGGGAGAAAGGAATATGGAGCAAGGGAGAGAAAGCAAGAGGGAACGAGAGAGAGAGAGAGAGAGAGAGAGAGAGAGAGAGAGAGAGAGAGAGAGAGAGAGAGAGAGAGTTTTCATACTGTTCAGGGCAGTAGAAGAGTTGTCTCATAACTTCTTTTCACAACATTCTGAGTGCTCATGCTCATCCCATTAGTTAACAACAACAACAACAACAAAAAACACTCTTCATCAAGATTTCTGAAACTCTAGATAGTTTTAGACAGCAAACTATGAGCTTCTAATACTCACAAACCTCAGAAAATCCATTGTTATTGCAGAAAGAAACACACATCCCATGTTATGTTCAGTATCAATTGCAGTTGACTGCAATTAACCAGTAGTATGTTTAGATGAATATCTACAGAGCTCTTGTTCTTTCCCAGGTACTGCTCTGAGAAATTTTCATTTGTTATTTGTACTCATTTGTGTAAGTATCTGACCCAGTGAAAAGTCAATATTATGAAGCAGAATAGCAGGGATCTAAACATACTAAGTCATTTGCCTGAAGTATCCTAAAATCAATGCTCATCGTAAAATGTTTCCAGATGATCTCCAAGGTGTAAAGAGTCACACATAATTTTCTTTATTGTATTTATCTGGTCTATACATATATGACATCCCTAAAAGTTGATATCCATAGCTAATGTTTAATGTAATAAAATATTTTTAGCTAATTTAACTTCATGAAATAAAGGATGCAGATACTGATAGAAAAAAATATACAACACCAAACGCAGTATGTATGAATGTATGTATATCAAGTAATGCAGATGGATATTTGAAGGTAGTAAACCGTGGGTTCATTAAAATATGTTGAAAAGTACAACAATATTGAGACTAGTTGATATCTCAACAATAAATGTTGTATGAATGAGTTAAATGCACTCTTATGGGGTCTTATAAATAATTCTAAAATAGTTTTACTCATGATTAAAAGTTAAGAGTTTTGAGATGAAATACTAGGGGTATTAAAAAGCCTATGCTTGGTTTTTCAGCTGATTATTTTCTACATCTTAAAATCATTTCTATTATTTTTGAATTGAACAACTTTATTTTAAAGAACAAAGATAAATGTACAGATTTAATGCATTTTTGCATAAAAGTAAATGAATAATTTTGTCACTATTTGATTTTTTTAAAGGTTTGATAGTGTGCATTAAGGTCTTACTAGTTCCAATGAGCATAAAGTACATGTAAAACAAGATGTAACCTAGAATTAGTCAACGTTTTCTTGGTGTGTAAAGATTAAGCATAATGGATTTCATTTTCGTTTTTTTTTTTTTTTTTTTTTTTCTTGAACTTAATATAGTCTGTTAGTTGTTTCTGGGGCATTCTGAGCATTCTGGGGTTAGTATCCAATTATCAGTGAGTGCATGTTATGTCTGTTCTTTTGTGACTGGGTTATCTCACTCAGGATGATATTCTCCAGATGCATCATTTTCATAAGAATTTCATAAAGTCATTGTTTCTGATAGCTGAGTAAATATACCATATTTTTGTATCCATTCATCTACTGAAGGACATCTGGGTTCTTTCAAGCTTCTGGCTATTATAAATAGGGTTGCTATGAACATTGTGGTGCATGTGTCGCTGTTGTATGTTGGAGCTTCTCTAGGGTATATTCCCAGAAGTGGAATAACTGGGTCTTCAGGTAGTACTATGTCCAATTTTCTGAGGAATCGCCAAACTGATTTACAGAGTGGTGGTAACAGTTTACAACCCTACCAACAGTGCAGAAGTGTTCCAGTTTCTCTGAATCCTTGCCAGCATCTGCTGTCAATTTGAATTTTTGAAGAGGCTGTCCTTTTTCTATTGAATGTTTACAGCTTCTTTGTGAAAAATCAAGTGACCATATATGTGAGCCTCATTTCTGGATCTTCCATTCTATTCCATTGATCCACGTGCCTATCTCTGTACCAGTACCATGCAGTTTTTAGTACAATTGCTTTGTAATATAGCTTGAGGTCAGATGTTTTCTTGTTTTTGAGGATGGATATCGCTATTCTAGGTCTTTTATTATTCCAGATGAAATTGCACATTGCTCTTTCCAACTCTATGAAGAATTGGGTTGGAAATTTGATGGGGATTGCATTGAATCTGTAGATTGCTTTGGTAAGATGGCTATTTTTACAATGTTAATCCTTCCAATTCATGAGCATGAGAGAACTTTCCAATATCTGAGATCTTCCTCGACTTCCTTCTTTAGAAATTTGATGTTCTTGTCATACAGGTCCTTCACTTGCTTAGAGTCACACCAAGGTATTTCATATTGTTTTTGACTATTGTGAAGGGTATTTTTTCTTTAATTTCTTTCTCTGCATGTTTGTCCTTTGAGAGAAGGAAGGCTACTGATTTTTTTGAGTTAATTTTTTATCCAGCCAATATGCTGAACTTGTTTATCAGCTGTAGAAGTTCTCTGGTGGAATTTTTGGGGCCACTTAAGTACACTATCCTGTCATCTGAAAGAAGTGATGTTTTTACTTCTTCTTTTCCAATTTGTATCCCTTTGATTTTCTTTTGCTGTCTAATTGCTCTGGCCACGATTTCCAGTACTATGTTGAATAGGTAGGGGAGAGTGGGCAGCCTTGTCCAGTGTCTGATTTTAGTGGAATTGCTTCAAGTTTATCACCATTAAGATTGATATTGGCTATTGGTTTGCTGTATGTTGCTCTTGTTATGTTTAGGTATGGACCTTGGATTCCTGTTCTTTCCAAGACTTTTAACATGAAGGGGTGTTGAATATTGTCAAATGCTTTCTCAGCCTCTAGTGAGATGACCATGTGGCTTTTTTCTTTGAGTTTATTTATATGGTGGACTTCATTGATAGATTTGAATATATTAAACCATCCCTGAATCCCAGGGATGAAGCTTACTTGATAATGGTGAATGATGATTTTGATGTGTTCTTGGATTCAGTTTGCAAGGATTTTGTTGAGTATTTTTGCATCAATGTTCGTAAGTGAGATTGACTTTCTATTTCCTTATAGGGTCTTGTGTGGTTTAGGAGTGAGCATTATTTTGGCCTCAAAAAAGAGTTAGATAGTGTTCCATCTGATTCCATTTTGTGGAATAGTTTGGAGAGTATTGGTATTAGGTTGTCAATAAATGTCTGATAAAATTCTGCACTGAACCCATCTGGACCTGGGCTTTTTTGGTTGGGAGGCTTTTGATGACTGCTTCTATTTCTTTAGGTGTTATGGGATTAGTTAGATTATTTACCTGGTCCTGCTTTAACTTTAGTATCTGGTATCTATGTAGAAATTCATCCATTTTCTCCAGATTTTCCAGCTTTGTTGAGTATAGGCTTTTGTAGTAGGATATGATGATTTCTTGAATTTGATCAGTTTCAGTTATTATATCTCCACTTTCATTTCTGATTTTGTTAATTTGGATACTCTCTCTTTGCCTTCTAGTTAGTCTGGCTAGGGGTTTATCAATCTTGTTGATTTTCTCAAAGAACCAGATCTTGATTCTTTGAATAGTTCTTTTTGTTTCTATTTGGTCAATTTCTACTCTGAGTTTGATTATTCCTTGCCATCTACTCCTTTTTGGTGTATCTGCTTCCTTTTGTTCTAGAACTTTCAACTGTGCTGTCAAGTTGCTAGCGTATGCTCTCTCCAATTTCTTTTTGGAAGCACTCTGAGTTATGAGTTTTCCTCTCAGTACTGCTTTCATTGCATCCCATAGGTTTGGGTATGTTGTGTTTTTGTTTTCATTAAATTTTCAAAAATCCTTAATTTCTTTCTTTATTTTTGCTTTGACCATGTTATCATTTAATAGAGCATTGTTTGGGTCCCATGTGTATATGGGCTTTTTGTTGTCTTTGTTGTTATTAAAGACCAGACTTAGACCATGGTGATCTGATAGGATGTATGAGAGTATTTCAATCTTCTTATATCTAATGAGGCTTGTTTTGTAACCAATTATATGGTCAATTTTGGAGAAGGTGCAGTGATGTGTTGAGAAGAAAGTGTATTCTTTTGTTTTCAGATGATATCTTCTGTAGATGTATATTAATTCCAATTTGTTAATAACCTCTGCTAGTTTCACTGTGTCCTTGTTCAGTTTCTGCTTCCATGATCTGTCCATTGAGGAGAGTCGGTGTTTAGGTCTCCCACTATTATTGTGTTGGGTGCAATGTATATTTTGAGCTTTACTAAGGTTTCTTTTATGAACATGTGTGCTCTTGTATTTGGAGCAAATATGTTAAGGATTGAGAGTTCCTCTTGACAAGTTTTTCCTGTAATGAGTAAAAAGTGTCCTTCTTTATCGGTTTTGAAACATTTGGTTGAAAATCTAATTTATTCAATATTAGAATGGCCACTCCAGTTTGCTTCTTGGGGCCATTTGCTTAGAAAGATTTTTCTCAACCTTTTACTCTGGGATAGTGTCTTTCTTTGTCTCTGAGATGAGTTTCCACTTTGCAGCAACATGCTGGGTTTTGTTTATGTATCCAGTCTGATAGCCTACATCTTTTTATTGGGGAGTTGAGTCCATTTATGTTAACAGATATCAAGGAATAGTGGTTGCTGTTTCCTGCTATTTTGTTTTTAGAGATAGAACTGTGCCTGTGTGTCTTTCTTCTGTTGGTTTTTTTGCTTAGGCATTTTCTTGTTTTTACTATATGTATTTTCCTTCCTTGTATTGGGTTTTCCACCTATAATTCATTGTAGTCCTGGGTTTGTAGTCAGATATTGTGTATATTTAGTTTTGCCTTGGAATATCTTGGTATCTCTATCTATGGTGATTGGGAGTTTTGCTGGGTGTAGTAACTTGGACTGACACTTGTGGTCTCTTAGGTTCAGCATGATGTCTGTCCAGGATCTTCTAGCTTTCATAGTCTCTGTTGAGAAATCGGGTATGATTCTGATTGGTCTGACTTTATATGTTACATGACCTTTTTTCCCTTACTTCTTTTAGTATTCTTTCTTTGCTTTGGGCACTTGGTGTTTTGACTATTATGTGTCAGGAGGAATTTCTTTTCTGGTCCACTCTATTTGGAGTTCTGCATGCTTCTTTTATGCCCATGGTCATCTCATTCTTAAGGGTAGGGAAGTTTTCTTCTATGATTTGGTTGAATATATTTACTGTGCCTCTTAGTTGATATTCTTCTCCCTCTTCTATTCCTATTATCCTTAAGTTTGATCTTCACATTGTGTCCTGGATCTCCTGGAAATTTTGGGTTAGAAACTTTTTGGTTTTTGCATCTTCGCTGACTGTTTTTTCTATGTTTTCAATGTTGTCTTCGGCCCCTGAGATTCTCTCTTCCATCTCTTGTTGTCTGTTGGAGATGCTTGCATCTGTGATTCCTGATTTCTTTTTTAGGTTTTCTACCTCTAGGATTGTCTCTTTTAGTGTTTTCTTTATTGTGTCCATTTTGGTTTTAAATTCCTTCTTCCATTCCTTCATCTCTTTGGTTCTTTTTTCCTCTTTTAGTTCTTTTAGTTCTTTGAGTGTTTTTCTTGTTTCTTCTTTAAAATCTTCTATTTCTTTATGCTTTTCCTCCTGTTCTTGTTTAAGGATCTCTATCATCATCTTGAGGTATTATTTCGGGTCTGAGTCTTCTTTTTCTGGAGTGTTTGGCATTTCGCTGTTTGCTGTGATGAAAGAGCTGGGTTCTGGTATAGCCAGGTTGTCTTGGTTTCCCTGGGGTATGTTCTTTCGCTTTCCTCTTGCCATCTTGTTGTCTGTAATTGTATGTGGTCTTGTTGTCAGGGATTGGTACTTGTCTGTCACTTGTACCTGCCCTTGTCCCTGGATCTCCCCTGTTCCTGGTGGAAGATGTCCTGAGTGCCTTTTCTGCACAGGCCAGTCGCAGGGTAGAAACAGACACCCTATGGCACGGTTCCTTCTTTCCTGAACCAATGGGGAGGGCACACTTGTTGAGTGCTTGGCAGAGACCGCTATGCTCCCTTGCTATTGGAGCACTGTCTCACCAGCCCTGTGTCCCTGGATCTCCGCTGTTCCTGGTGGCAGATTGCCTGAGCGCCTGTTCTGCACACAGGGCCCACTGGGTTGGAACAGACAACCTAAGACAGGGTTCCTGCTACCCTGAACTAAACCGGGTTGGGCGCACTTCCCAAGCACTGGGCACAGACTTCTTTGCTCCCTGGCTACTCACCAGGTCTGTGTCCCTGAATCTCCCTCTATTATTTTTTATACTTTATGAAATTAAACTTGGAATCAGATATTTTTAAGGCCAAATTCTTTTTCTGATATGTAAAATAATTTTTCAAGAAAAGTACAATTCTCAAAATATGTTTAAACAAAACATATCATTAATATTATGATAGATTTTTCTTTATTTCTTTTTTGTAAACTTAAAGTTAGTAGGCCCTAATTTACCACATCATAAAAATAATCCATTGATCCACATGCCTATTTCTGTACCAGTACCATGCAGTTTTCAGCACAATTGCCTTGTAATATAGCTTGAGGTCAGGGAAAGTGATTCCCACAGATGTTTTCTTGTTGTTGAGGATGGATTTTACAATTCTGCGTCTTTTGTTGTTCCATATGAAATTGCACATTGATCTTTCCAATTCCATGAAGAACTGTGTTGGAATTTTGATGAGCCCTCATGTATATGGTCACCTGATTTTTGACAAAGGAGCTGTAAACATTCAATGGAAAAAAGACAGCCTATTCAACAAATGGTGCTGGTCCAACTGGCACTCAGCATGCAAAAGAATGAAAATAGACCCTTTCTTAGCTCCTTGTACAAAGCTCAAGTGTAAGTGGATCAAAGATCTCCACATTAAACCAGATGCACTGAAACTATTAGATGAGAAAGTAGGGAAAACTTTAGAACATATAGGCACAGGAGAAAATTTTCTGAACAAAACACCAATGGCTCAAGCTCTAAGGTCAAAGATTAACAAATGGGACTTAATGAGATTGCAAAGTTTCTGTAAGGCTAAGGACATTGTCAAGAAAACAAAAGGGCAGCCAACAGAATGGGAAAAGATCTTTACCAACTCCACATCAGACAGAGGCCTAATATCTAAGGTATACAAAGAACTCAAAAAGCTAGACACCAGAGAATCAAATAACCCTATTAAAAATGGGGTACAGAACTAAACAAAACGTTCTCAGTTGAGGAATATCGAATGGCTGAAAAATATCTGAGGAAGTGCTCCATACCCTTAGCCATCAGGAAAATGCAAATCAAAACAACCCTGAGATTCCACCTCACACCAGTCAGATTGGCCAAGATCCAAAACTCAGATGACAACAGATGCTGGCGAGGTTGCCGAGAAAGAGGAACACTTCTCCACTGTTGGTGGGGTTGCAAACTAATACAACCACTCTGGAAATCTGTCTAGCGATACCTCAGAAAATTGGACATAATACTACTTGACGACCCAGCTATTCCACTTCTGGGCATATACCCCAGAGACACTTTAATACACAACAAAGATATATGCACCACAATGTTCATAGCAGCTCTATTTATAATAGCCAGAAGCTGGAAAGAACCCAGATGCCCTTCAGAAGATGAATGGATACAAAAATTGTGGTACATTTACACAATGGAATTCTACTCAGCCACCAGAAACAATGACTTGACCAAATTCTTAAGAAAATGGCTGCATCTAGAGAATATCATTCTGAGTGAGATAACTGGGTAGTCACAAAAGAACAGACATAATATGCAGTCACTGATAGTGGGATGCTAACCCTAGAGGCTCGCACTGCCCCAGAAACAACTCACAGACTGTATGAAGTTTAAGAAATAAAGAAAACAAAACAAAACAAAAAAATCTTTACACAACAAGAAAACTTTGACTATTTCCATGTTACATTTTGTTTTGCATGTACTTTGTGCTCATTGTAACTATTGGGTTTTCGATGCATACTGTCAAACCTTTAAAAAGATCAAGTACTGACTATTTATATAGATTTATGTAAAAATTATTTTAAAATCTGAAAAAAAAGTACTGACAAAAATGTATTGTATAATTTTACGCAATAAATGCTTGAAATCTGTAAAAAAAAAATAATAATCCAAATCAAACCAAACCAACAAAACAAAATGTATTTTAAGGCATCAGGCAAGAAATATTAGTGATGGTTTTGAGACATAAAAAACAAATGAGGCCAGCACTTTATGTGTCTCACTCAATTTGCTTTCACAAGGGAGTGCTTGGCCCATGGCAGGAGGAGAGGAGGCCTAGGGGAAATGCAGGCGGCTGCTTGAACTGAAGAGATAGAGTAGAAAATCTAAGACAATGAAATCAGCTAATGTCCACAGTAATGATGTCATAAAGGTGAGACTGAACAAGGTGAGCCTGAAGAACATCATGTTTTGCCTCAGGGATTCACTACAGTATAACGCATACCTTGAAGGAAACCACAAAATCTCTGGGCTAGTTGTAATGATGCTCAGTATCCATTCCAGACCACAATGGGAAAACTTCTGTATTTGCAGGATGCCCAGTGGGATAATCAGAGTGCATCTCAATAGTTCATTTCCTTAAACTCTTGTGTGTGTCCTGTTTAACAAATCTTAAAAGCAGATCCAAAGGAATCAAACAATTTCTAAGTAAGCAAAATGTATCACAAAGCAAGGTAGACAAACATTTATGGAAGTGCAAAAATATGCAAACCCAACCAAGGAGTTAATAATATCTGTCATCTTCTCAAAATAAGCATGGCATAAAGCAGAAAAATAAGATTCAAGGGAAATGCATATCTGTAACATACTTCAATGTATATTGTGAGAAGTAAAGGACACATGTACAGGACTGACTGTCTTACCAGTGTTCTACAGTGAATCATGTATCAACTATTTGGATGGCTGTACATCTCTGAAGTATAATGGCTACATCCACCAGAAATGCTGCCATGAAGGGAAAGGCTTACAATGAATGTGTGTTTATTACTAGGTGATCATTATTGCAGCATATGCAGTCTTTACACATTGGCAATATTAGTATTCATTAATGGTAACCATTATTAAAACTAGATATTTTCATTTTTATTTTGAAATGCTTATTAAGTAAATGTATTTATTTGTGTTCCTAATAATCATACCCACATAAGGAACACAGAAGAATATTTTAAAATATGAGGAGCAAAGTGAATAAAAGTCTTTAAGGGTAATCAAGTTTCACCTTAGAGATTCAAATGTAAGCAATTTTTGACTTCTTAATCGTAACATAAATAGTAAAGCTGAAATCATAATCATAACAAAATAGCAAAGTGATAGAGAAACTTGAAAATGACAGAATATAAGATGCAGTGCCATTTGGAGGTTGCTCGTACAGAGTAAATATTTTTAATATAGTTCTGAAATGTCTACTACAAAAGAAACCAAAAAAAGAAAAAAGAAAAATACCAAATCAATCAATAAAACCCCACATTCCCCAAACCCTGAAGGAACAAAAGCCAAACAAAAATAATTATTTTCATAAAGAGTGTAAATAATTATCACATAAAGATGAACATCCAGAAACAGAGTTGCAATTGAGTCTTGGTATCACATAGCAAAACCATCTCGACTTCCCTGAATTTCTGTCGCACTCTCTATAACCATGTGTCGAGTGCATGTCCTCAATTGTTGAGAACGACCTCGTGACAGCTCATGTATTAATTCAAATGTAAAGAAAACCCAGAAACAACACTGTAAGTCAATGAGGTTATCCTAACCCTGGAGTCCTGGTGAGTAAAAAAAAAGATGTGGCGTGTCATAGCACAGATCTCAGGGAACAAAAGATAGCCTGGCAGCTTGGGGTATCCCTATTCCCTAGCTGAGATTCGGGGAGACCTGAGGGTGTGAAAAGGGTGGGCCATCTTTCTTAATAGCATTAATTGGTCTTGGCAGACAGACCTTACTTTGGGGTAAAGATTGCAGAAACAATGCAGTGCCACTTCCTTGAGAATCTTCTATCAGGTCTGGACACTACAGAACATGTACCCATTAATCCACAAACAGTTGTAAGAAAGTCTATCATTCATGGCCTACGAGCTCAGGGTCAACAATAAATTTCAGTGAAATCCAGACAGGTTGCATCTGTGCACTGGAAACCTCACAGTTTAATATTATTTTCCTCTCTTAAATATTATCACCCTTACTCTAAAGCCAGTTGATTAGGTAGCTTTCTAATGCATTCTTTTTCAGTTACCATGTGAACCCAAATGACCAGCTTTCTAGTCAGTATTAGTTATCACTTGCATAATCCTGAACACCTCATTTAATTCTCACAGCCTCAATCTTCTCATACATGAAATGGGAATAAATACCCCTAAGTTCATATAGTATTATCAAGACAATTAAGCAAAATAATATACATAAAATCTGTCAGTAGTGCCTGGCAAGTATCCTGAATCAGCTAGTAGCCTGGCACATGGTAAATGCTATATAAATGTTAGCTATTGCTGATGGTAGAAGCTGTCACAGTAAATCCTACATGCTATATATTGTTACTTTAAAAACAGTATACTGAGCTATCATCTTAGAGGAATTTATTCAAGTTTGCCAGATAAATGTCTAAATATAATTACTCATCAAATCAAACATGGATTTACCCTGTAAATTGAGAAGAAGTGGAATAAAAACAACGATTTCATATTCTATATTCTATCAGAAAAGCTGTTTAAATTTTAGTAACGACATAAAATTAAAATAAATTAAAAATCTCTTATCAGAATCTGATGCTGACCAACTATAGAATCCACGTGGGAATAAAAATTATGATTTGATGAAATTGGTAATTCATTGAAGCAATTAGTTTACTTAGTCTACTCGGAAGTTTGAAGGATACTGAAATATAAAACCAATTAACTACATTCTTAAAATCTTAATCTCACAAAGAGAAATTATGTGAAGAAACAGTTTTCTGAAATTTATTTTTCTCTCATGCATTACATCCCTGCCACAGTTTCCCCTCTATCTATCACTGCTCCAAATCCCTCTCTACTCTCCCTTTGTCCAGACCCACTCCTCCATTTCCTTTCTGAAAAGAGCATGCCTCTAAGGAATACCACTAAATTTAAATATATTATAATAAAATGAAGCTCATACCTTCACATCAAGGCTGGATGAGGCAACCGTAGGAGGAACGGGGTGCAAAAACCAAGGTTCACAGACACCCACTCACGCCGTTAGGAGTCCCAAAGAACACCAAGCTATAAAACTGTTAGACAGCCATAATATAGTATGCTTTTAACTCTACCTACCAGGAAAAACTAAAGAAGACTGGCTCTACCTCCATAGGAGACAGTGACTTGTCAGTACTTTCTCACCTCGCCCATCAGTCTGGAATGCTGACTGGCTAGATCTTTTGTTGAAGGTTATATCACCAACTACAGCTCCTATTGAGTTCATTGTTATCAGTCCTTTCCTGCCTCTGCCTCTTAAAAATCTTTCTGAATATCTACACCATAATGTCCTCTGAGCCTTGTAGGGACGCTTTATGGAATAGATGTAACATTTGTGGCTGAGCATTCCCAATACATTCATTGTCTGCAATGACCAGTTCTGACTTTCTCTATTAATCACTATTCACTAGAGAAGCATCTGTGATGAGGACTTGGTGCTGCACTTACTTTGGAATGAAGATACATATTTTTAGAGGACACCTTGATATTAAAATGTAATAAGAGGTGTAGTCTTAGGGCCTATGAGCTTCCCAGCCATGGGACTTTGTGAGATTTAAAAATACCAGGCTTACTTTTACTCTTTTGGAAGATGGATTTTATTTTTTTAAGTCAGTATAATATTTGAGGGGTCTGTAGAATGGGTTTATTTCAGCTTGCATATTGTAGATCCTTATTATGGGAAATCAGGAAAGGAACTCAAAACAGGAACCTGGAGGCAGGAACTGATTCAGTGGTCATGGAAAAGTTCTGCTTAGTATATGGATTTCTATATGGATTTCTCCAACTATTCTCTTATATCACCACCCACTGTGAGCTGGGCCTTCTAATATAAATCATCAATCAAAAATATGTGTTGGCTTTGCCAATAGGCCAATCGCATAGGGTTATTTTCCAAGTCAACATTCCCTCCTCCCACAAGACTCTCTTCCCTTTTCTAAGAAGAACTGAAGCATCCACAGTTTCAACTTTCACCTGTTTACAAAACAGCAGAATTAACTGCTGTGAATAAAACATGCTGAAAGTAAATGCTGTGGGGTGTGTATAGTCTGTTTTGTTGAATAGAACACACACACACACACACACAAACACACACACACCACATAATTTCTACCTAGGTTTTTGTTGAGCCATTCAATAATTAGATCTTTATATATTGTTTTCTTTACTGTTATTGGAAGATATGGTAGTTAATTTAATATTTTGTATGTTAAAATAATTGTCTTTTATTGGTGTGCTTTTCTAGTACCAACTTTTGCTTTTAAGAAGAAATAGTAAATAGGCCGAGAAATATAGATGATAACTGAATTCAGATGGTAACTAGAGTTCTGACATTTTACCAGCATCGACAGATACAGTAGTTCTCCAGTCTAAAAATCTCTACTGCTCAGATTTTAGTAACAGCCTGAGGTACTAATTGGGCATTTATAAGGTTAAGACGAGCTTTTCCTCAATACCATATTCTTATTATCACTAATACTGATGACAGAGAAATTGCTTTAATTTTGTGCACTCAATTACTTAAGCTGCAATAGTAGATAAAGAATTTGGAATATTGTCCATGTTAATACCACACAGGCAGGTTCATCTGCCTAATTTGTGGACTTATTTCCAAATCTCATTGCTGGTGCTTTCTCCTGAATACAGTCTTATGGCAAAACACTTCTCATATAATGGCACTCTGAACAGGCATATTAGTCTTATTTTGGGTTCCTGCAATGTACCAAAGAAATTCCTGGCATAAAAACCAATATTTTAAGACATAATGGAGCCTTATCTTGTGGGATTAAGATTTCATATCTTTCTTACTACTGAGTTGTTCAAAAGTAAACTTGGCTTATTCACTGAATTTCACATAACATATACAAGTCCATGTACTGAGTTGTAAAGCACAATTGAATATAACTTTGTGTTCTGTGATAAAATCTTTAATATGATTAATTTGGATGTAATATAGTCAAAGGGCCAAAATGATTATCAAGCATCCTTAGAATTCTCATTGATGGTATGATCATTATTACCACCAATTTAGATGTCTGAATAATAAATGTCCATTCTGAATATAGGTGTGTGGATTTAATTCTGGGTCTTCAATTCTATTCTATTGATCAACCTGCCTTCTCTCTACCAAGACCACACAGTTTTTACCACTATTGCTCAGTAGTACAATTTGAGGTCAGGGATAGTGATTTCCCCAGAAGTTTTTTTTTTTTTATTGTTGAGAATAGTTTTCATTATCCTGTATATTTTGCTATTTCAGATATATTTGAGACTTGCTCTTTATATCTTTGTGAAGAACAAAGCTAGAACTTAATGTAGATAGCATTGAATCAGCAGATAAATTTTGGTAAGATGGCCATTTTTACTATGTTAATCTTGCTGATCCATGAGCATGGCAGATATTTATATTTTCTGAGGTCTCCTTCAATTTTATTCTTCAGAAACTTGAAGTTTTTGTCATACAGATGATGTTCTTGCTTTTTTAGAATCACAACACAATATTTCCAATTATTTTCAAGAGGGGTATTTGCCTACTTACTTTCTGTTTATCCTTTCAGTAGAGGAATGCTACTGATTTTGTTGAATTAATTTTATATTCAGCCACATTGCCACAATTGTTTATCAGCTGTATGAGTTCTCTAGTGGAATTTTTGGGATCCTTTAAGTATACTCTTATATCATCTTCAAAGAGTGATATCTAGACTTATTCGTTTCCAATTTGGAATCCTTTGACCTCCATTTTTATCTAATTTTTCTGGCTAATGCTTCCAGTACTATACTGCATAGATAGTGAGTGAATGGGAAGCCTTGTCTAATTCCTGATTTTAGTGAGACTGCTGCAAGTTTCACTACATTTAGTTTGATGTTAGCTATTGGTTTGCTGTTTATTGTTTTTATTTAAGTTTGGGCCTGAACTTCCTGATCTTTCCAAGACTTTAATGTGAAGGAGTGTTGTATTTTTGTTAAATGCTTTTTCAGCCTCTAATGAGATGAACATGTGGCTTGTTTTTTTCAGGTTGTTTACATAGTTGACTACTTGGATGAATTTCTGTATATTGAACCACCCCTGTAACTTCATGATGAAGCCTACTTGATCTTGGTGAATGAGAGTTTTGATGTGTTCCTGGATTCAGTTTTATTGAGTACTTTTGCATCAATATTCATAAGGAAAATTCTCATTCTTGGTTGGGTCTTTCTGTGGTTTAGGCATCATCATAACCATAGCATCATAGAACAGATTAGGTCATTTTGCTTTTGTTTCTATTTCATGGAATAGCTTGAAGAGCATTGGCATTAGGTCTTCTTTAAGTCTGACAGAAAAACCATCTGGCATCTGGTCCCGGGCTTTATTTTTTTGTTGGAATATTTTTAATGACTGCTTCTATTACTTTAGATATTATTAAACTGTTTAGATGGTCTATATGATTCTGATTTAACTTTGACACCTGGAATACATCTAGAAAGTTACCCACTTTACCTAGGTTTTCCATTTTTGTTGAGTATAAGCTTTTGTAGTAGGTTCTGATAAGCTCTTTAATTTATTCATTTTTTGTTGTTATGTCTCCCTTTTCATTTCTTATTTTGTTAATTTTCATCTTGTTTCTGCTCCCTCTGGTTAGTGTAGCTAATGGTTTATCTATCTTATTTATTTTCCCAATGAACCAGCTCCTGGTTTTGATGACTTTTTATGTAGTTCTTTTTGTTTCTTCTTGGTTGATTTCAGCCCTGAGTTTGATATTTCCCTGCCATCTAGTCCTCTTATGCATATTTACTTTTTTTTTTGTTTTAAAGCTTTCTGATGTAATGTTACTCTACCAGTGTATGCTTTATCCAGTTTCTTTATGGAGAAGCTTAGAATTGTGAATTTTCCTCTTAGCGCTGCTTTTATTGTGTTCCATAAATTTGGATATGTTGTGTCTTCATTTGCATTAAATACTAAAATGTCTTTAACTTCTTTCTGTATTTCTCTCCTGACCAAGTTATCATTGAGTAGCATGGTTCAGTTTCCATGAGTATGTGGGATTTCTGTTGTTTTTGCTGTTATTGAAGACCAGCTTCAGTGCATGCTGTTATGATAGGATGCATGGGATTATTTCAAACTTCTTGTAAAGATTGATGATTGTTTTGTGACTGAGTACATGATCAGTTTTGGAGAAGGTATCATGAGGTGCTGAGAAGGTATAATCATTTGTTTTAGGATGAGATGTTCTATAGATATTTTTTAAATCCATCTGGTTCATAACTTGTTAGTTTCACAGTGTCACTGTTTATTTTCTGTTTCTATGATTTTTCTGCTCCTGAGAGTGGGAAGTTTTAATTTCCTACTAGTATTTTGTGAGTTGCAATGTGTTCTTTGAGCTATTGTAACTTTTTTTTTAACAAATATGGGTGCCTTTGCATTTTGAGCATAGATGTTCAGAACTGAAAGTTCATCTTGGTAGATTTTTTTGATGAGTATGAAGTGTCCATTCTCATCATTATTGATAACATTTGCTTTAAAGTTGAATTTATTTGATATTAGAATGGCTACTGCAGGTTGTTTCTTGGGACCATTTTCTTGGAATTTTTTTTTCCAACAAAACAGATCGGGGCCATACCTAATATCTGAACCCTTCAAATCCCTTGGTTCTGAGCTGAAAAACTGGAGCTGTTCATACCTCTACCACAACCCTTCCCCAGTAACAAGCTCTAGCCCTTACATGGGTGTATATGTGATACTGCAGTGAAGACCACACCAGTAAGAAGAACAAAGATCCACTGCTAGACCAAAGGCCATGCTAACTATCAGAAATCCATTTTCCAACTCTGATGGTGTAACAACACCAGAGGACACACCAGCTGCCAGAAAAGCAGATCATAAAGATCAAAAGACCAAAGAGGGGGAAAAAACTGTCTTTGTTTACTGCTGGGAACAGACACCATAACCAAGGCAAGTCTTATATAGGGCATTTAACTGAGGCTGAAGTACAGGTTCAGAGTTTCAGACCATTATTTTTAAAGCAGGAGCATGGCAGCATCCAGCCAGAGTAGTTGATGGTACAGGAGTAGCTGAATGCTCTACATCTTCATCTGAAGCCTCCTAGCAAAAGGCTGAATTCCAGGCAGCTAGGATGAGGGTTTCAAAGCCCATGCCCGCAGTGATACAACTACTTCAATAAGGCCACACCTCCTACTAGTACCACTCCCTGGACCAAGCATATACAAACAATCACAGAAACCAAGGAACAAAATGATATCTAAGGAAACCACACTGAGATTTCAGCTTCTGGGGCTATATTCATTCCAAACCCAGAAGTTAAGAGGCCAGTGTAAAACATAATTAATAACATCAAGGGCAATTTGGCAGCAACTTAGCCCAACAAAGCTCACTGCAGCTACACAGGAATATTCCATCACAACCGATGCATAAGAAAACAACCTTAAAATGGACTTTGTGACTTTGATAAAAAGCCATAAAGAGAAAATGAATAATATATTTTAAAAATCCAGAAAAAACACAAACAAACAATAGAGGAAAGCACTTGGTTCATTTCATGCTTCCTTGTCACACTGCATCATTGAGAAATGTCAGGAACCTGCAGGTAAGATCTGACTCAAAGGCAATAGAAAAGTGTTGCTTCTTGGCTTGCTCCTTGGGGATTAATCAGTATGCTTTCTTTTACCATCCAGGACCAAGTTATTCAAATTACCTAAGAGGAATAAATCCTTTAAAAAAATAAATATGAAACAAACAGGTGTGGAAAATGACTAAAACTAGGCAAGACCTGAAAACATGAAAAATTGAAGTAATTTTAAAAAATCAAACTATGAAGTACTATGGATGGAAAATCTAGTTAAGCAAACAGGAACTGTAGGTAGAAGGATCATCAACAGAAGACATGGAAAATAGAGTCTCAGGCACAGAAAAAACTAACACCCCAGTCAAAGAAAATGTAAAATCTCAATGGTTGCAGATACAACACATCCAGACAATCTGTGATACCATGTAAAGAACAAACCTAAGAATGATGAGAAATGAAGAAGAATCCAAGCTCAAAGGTCCGGAAAATATTTTCAACATAATCAAAGGAGAAAATTATCCTAACCTAAAGGAGATTGCTTCTGTAAAAGCAAAGATATTTTTTCCAAGCAAATAAAAACTCACAAAGCAAACGTGTTTGATATGTAACATATTGATATGTAACAAAGTAGACTTCAAACCAAAATTAATCAAAAGAGATGGGAAAGGACACCTGATGTTCATTAGAGAAAATATCCACCAAGATGATGTCTACATTTAGAACATCTATATCCCAAATACAAAAGTATCCACATTTGTAAAAGAAGCACTACTAAATGTGAAGTCAAACATTGAATCCCACACAGTATTAGAGACTTGATTACTTCACTGTTTCCAATGAACAGTCACTCAGACCGGAACTAAAAACAGAGAAATGAGAAAGCTAATAGACATTATCACTCAAATGGACTTAGCCAGCATTTGCCAAACAAATATAAAATAATATCTCATCTCAGCACGACACAGAAGTTTCTCCAAAAATGACTGCATACTAGGTCACAATGTAAATCTTACCAGCTACACGAAAGTTAAAATAACTCCCCATTTTCTCTCAGACCACCAGAGACTAAAGCTGGATTCCACAGCAACAGAAACAGTGGAAAGCCTAAAACCTCATGGAAACTAAGCAAATCCCATTTGAATTAATACTGAGTCATGGCAGAAATTAGAAAGATGTTAAAGACTTCCTAGAATTCAATAAAAATCAATGGACAACATACCCAAACTTATGAGACATGGTAAAAGCTATGCCTAGAGGAAAGTTCATAGCACTAAGTGCCTTCATAAAGACATGAGTATGACTCAACCTAGCAACTTAACAGCATATCTAAAAACTTTAAAGGAGTAGAAAGCAGAAAACCATCAAACTGAAGGTTGAAATAAAAAAAAATAGAAATGATGAGAATAATACAAAGACTTAATAAAACAAAAATTTGTTTCTTTGAAAAATTAACAAGATAGGTAAACCCTTATTTATCTAAACTAGCTAAAAGGCAGAGAAAGAACCTCCAAATTAACAATATCAAAAATAAAAATGGGGAGATGACAACAGACACAAAACTCCAAAGAATAATTAGATCATACACCAAAAACCTGCACTACAAAAAATTGGAAAACTTAAAATAAATAGACACTTTTCTAGATAAGTATCACTTGCCAAAGTTAAATCAAGATCACATAAAAAATTTAGACCTTTTATACCTAAATAAATAAAAGTAGTCTTTAACATCACCCAGGCATAAAAAGCCCAAGGGTGGATTTTTTTAGTGCAAAACTTTAACAGACTTTGAAAGAATATATAATACCAATGTTCCTCAACTATTGCACAAAATAGAAACAGGAAGAATGGTGGCAAAATCATTTTATGAGGCCTCAGTAACCCTGATACCTAAACATCATAAAGATTCAACATAGGGAATTATGGACCAATTTCTCTGCTGAACATTGATACAAAGCTGTTTAAGAAAATAGTGGCACACTTAATCCAAATACACACTAAAAAGATCAGCCACCATGATCAAATAGGCTTCATCTAGATTTGCAGGGATGGGTTAACATAAAAAAAAAAAAAAAGTCAGTCGATGTAACCCATCATGTAAACAACCAAACAAGCAAGCAAAAGCTATGATCATTTTATAGATATTGATAAGGCTTTTGATGAAATCAAATACCATGTCATGATAAAATTCTAGAGAAAGCATGGGTAGAATAACACACCTCAACTTTAAGAAGACAATTTACAGCAAGCCTATAGCCAACATTAAATTAAACAGAGAGAAAAATCAAAGTAATTTCCCTAAAATCAGGGAATGGTCAAGGCTACAAACCAACTCTTTTCATTTCTATTCACTACAGTATTTGAAGTTCTTTTTAGAGAAATAGGCCAACTGAAGGAAATCCAGTATCTATAATTGGAAAAGAAGAAGTCAAAGTATTAAATTTCATAGATGTGATGATAGTATATGTAAGTGACCTCAAAATTTTTACCAGGTAAGTATTATAGCTGCAGTGGCTAGATAGAAGACTACCTGAAAAAAAAATAAGTAGCTCTCCTATATACAAATGACACATTATCTAAGAAATCAGGGAAACAATACCTTTCACAATAGATACAAATAATGTAAATATATTGAGGTAATTTTAACCAAGCAAGTGAAATACCTGTATGACAAGAACTTTGAGCTTTTAAAGAAATAAACTGAAGAAGATACCAGAAGATGGAAAAAAAAAAAAAAAAAAAAAAAAAAAAAAAAACTCTCCTACTTCTGAATCTAACTAGGATTAACATAGGGAAAATGGCAAAAACTGAGAGGGGGAGGAAAAGAAAAACAAAATGAAAAGAGAAAATGTCTCACAGCCTTGCTCCACACTACAAACTAATTTTTGAGAGGCCATTTTAGGGAGGCTTTAAAATAAAAGAATCAGTTACAGCAATGACTCATTAGAACTTGGTACTTAGACTCTATTCCTGAAGATACCAAACATATAAGTCACATGCAAGGATGAATATCATGCACTCAAACTATTGAGACCTTCCCGACTGACTAGCTATTTCAGGGTTGGGTAATAAAGACAATCAGCTGTCAGCAGTCCTAACTTGGTGAGGGAATCAATGGTCTTGCACAGTTGTGAACGCTGTGAGACACAAGGAGGATTGGTCTGACAAGATTCTTTTCTCAGTAGTGCCATAGTAGCAAGAACATGAATATAAGAGTAACTAACCACTTACTGATTTGATTTAAGTCTTGAGCATTTAAACAAAACTCATGCCTAGTACTGTTATCTGAGACCAAAGTCCATATCATCTAGAGCTAGGCTCTTAAGAGACAATCAGATACTTTTATTTTGCTAAATGGACATATTATTAAACAGTTTATTATAAATTCTTATCATTATGCCCAAATATTAGAATGTCTCTTAACCTTTATCATAAAAGCTTCTAATTATAGCAAATAGTGACTAAATAGACACATACTATTGATTAATTTGCATAAGATAAAGTTTCTACAATGCTTAGCTCTAAGCTAAGTATATATATATATATATATATATATATATATATATATATATATATATATATATATATATATATATATATATATATACATATATAGTTTCATTTTCTCCTCCCTCAGGGATCATCCTGGAAGAGGAGTAATGAGGCAATGGTCTACACCAAAATAATACTTTCCAGGTGTGACAGGAAGATTGTTATCATGAACTCATAGTGGGTATGACTTGATTTACAATACTTGTACAAAATCAAGGCATTAACAATCCCAGAATGGATAAGGAAGGACATTGTGAAGTCCTATCCCTAGCTGAGCTAGTAGGTGGCTACTGCAACAGAAAGAGAAAAAAATTTCAAGTGTGCAGCACCTGAGAAACTATGAACATACTCTTCATCGGGTGGCCCTATACCCATGCACATACAGTAAGAACTAAGGGACTCAGTATGTTTTAAAGAGAGTACATGGAACTGTGGTGGAACAGTGCTGGAGACATGGACATGAAAGAGATGAGGAAAGTTCATTTTCCTCAAAACATTTTACATGCATACATGAGATTCTCAGACATTTGACATACATACATGAGATTCTCCAACAATAACAAAGGTTTTAAAACCAGTTTCAGAAAAAAATTAACCTTAAATTCTGCGTATATCTAGTTCATACATATAAAATACTGAGAATCATTGGGTCAAGAAAATCACCTTCACTAGGTTCTAATGCCAATGATAAAACATCTAGTGCAGGGACAGTTTGAAGGTTTGCAACTGACCTTTCTTTGGTTTTAATCACTGAAGTTCTGGACAGCTTAATAAGTTGAAGGTGCTGGGTCACAGTCTAACTTAATAAGGCCTGCCGTGGGGACTTGGTCTCCTCTGATTGCTCCCATAAGTCTCAGCACATCTGGTTCACTGTCCTTGGTTGAGAAATGTTTTCCATAACTTTCCCCTTGTTCTCTATCCTGCATATAAATTGTTTTTATTAACCCAGGAATGATACACACTGTATATTTGTATGAGCTTTTGCCATTTCAAGCTGTATCCTGCAGACAGAGTTGATTGTTCCTCCAAAATGGAATTAAACATTGTTTATCACCAATGTCTTCCTTTCTATTTTTCTACCCTTATTTAATGAGGGTCAAGCTAACTTTCAGTTTGACATAGATTAAATATCTAAACATTGTAATAGAACATTTGTAACAATTTATAATAAAGCATACTGTCAGAAAAAAAAGACCCAGAAGAAAACATTAAATCATTTTAGATAGTTTTATATAAGACAACATATGTAGATACAAATTTCTCAAGTATTTAACTGTACATGCAAATGTGTGTAAGTGGATAACTGACACATTCTTTTACTCAAATGATCAGCCAATTAGTAAACAACTACTCTGTTTCACTTTTATAAATTTTAAGTCCTTAATGAAAACCTTATTTTCATTTTCTTCACGATTTTCAAAGTAGACAACAGAGATAAGCAAGTTGATCCAGATGGGTGAAGTTTTAGTTTTATACTAGAGTATCTTTTAACTTAACATTTATCATGGAAAATGTATGTCATGGCTCTAACAATTAAGTAGAGATTGTATCTCTATTTTCTTAAAAATATCAAACAAGCTTTTTAGACAGGAGAGAGCATGGAGGAACAATGTACCTTCACTCAAAGAACATAGCTGTAGTTCCAGAAGCCATCTGGTCCCATGTGAAACTCCAGTGTCTGGATCTCAGTGGCAATGCCTTAGAGATCACTTTCCCAGAAACTAGTCATCTGAGAATGTTGCATCATCTTCTATTAGCTAATAACCAGCTACAATTCCTACCTCCAGGGTCCATGATTCACTAAAGAATGATACCTCCAACTCAAATTGTAATATAAATGCAAAGAGTATCGTATTCTGCAGGAGTCTTCCTCCTATTTCTGCCTGTGCCCAGGGCTGACTCAGTTCTAGATCTCTTTGTACCCAGACCCTACTGAGAGCTGGACTCACAGGAGAGCTAACACATCTGAGAGCACAGGTGAGACCACCACTGCTGATCAAATCTCTGGCCCAAGGGGTGCCCACACAGATTACTCAGGACACAGGAACTGAGCAGTATTCTGGGATGGGACCCTTCCATTTTCTGCCTGTGCCCTCTGACCCTATGCTACAGCTCTCTACACCCCAAACCTACTGAGAAACAGCTGATCCCCCAGAAATGCTGAATCACCTGGATCTAGCCACTGTCAGACTCAGCAAGACCAGATAACACCAAAGATAAGTAGATGGCAAGAGGCAAGTCCAAGAATCTAAGCAACAGAAACTAAGACCATCTGGCATCATCAGAAGCTAGTTCCCACACCACTTCAAGTCCTGAATAACCAAACACACCAGAAAAGCAAGATTCTTATTTAAAAGCACAACTCATGATGATGCTATAGGACTTTAAGAAAGTCATGAATAACTAACTCCCTTAAAGAAATACAGAACAACACAAGCAAACAGGTAGAAGACATTAAAGAAGAAACAGTGGGAGAAGGAATTGATAAAAACCATCCAAGATCTAAAAATTGAAATAGAAACAGTGAAGAAATCATAAATTTCCTGGGGATAGAAAACCTAGGAAAGAGATCAGGAGTCATAGGTATAAGCATCACCAATAGCTTACAATAGATAGAAGGGACAATCTAAGGGGCAGAAGATATCAGAAAACATTGACACAACAGTCAAAGAAACACAAAATACAAAAAGCTCCTAATGTAAAACGTACAGGAAATCTGGGACACAATGAAAAGACCAAACCTGAGCATAACAGGTATAGAAGAGAAAATTCCCATCTTAAAGGGCCAGTAAAAATCTTCAAAAATTATAGAAAATATCTTCCATAATGTAATGAAAGAGATGCCCATAAACATACAAGAAGTCTACAAACTATAAAAAGACTAGACCAGAAAAGAAATTTTTCACATCACATAATATTGAAAATACCTAATGCACAAAACAATGAATATTAAAAACAGTAAGGAAAAAAATCAAGTAACATATAAAGGCAGACCAATCAGAATTACACCAGACTTCTCAAGAGAGACTATGAAAGCTGGAAGAATCTGGGCAGATGTCATACAGATCCTACGAGAATAAAAAGGCCAGTCTGGGCTATTATATCCAGCAAAGCTCTCAATTAATATAGAAGGAGGAATCAAGATATTTCATGACAAAAGCAAATTTACAAAATAACCTTATATATATTTATCCCTAAAAGGGAAAATGGATAGGAAACTCCAACACAAGGAGGGAAACTACATCCTAGAAAAAGCAAGAAAGTAATTGTCTTTCTACTAACACAACAACAGAAAGCAGGCACACAAATATAATTCCAACTCTAAAAGCAAAAGGAACAGAAAACAAGAATCCTTGGTTCCTAATGTCACTCAACCTCAAGGGACTCAATTCCCTGAAAAAGCCATAGACTATCAGACTAGATATGTTAAGAGGACCCAACAGTTTGCTGCATATAGGAAATACACTTCATGAAGAAAGACAGACACTACCTCAGAGTAAAAGGCTAGAAAATAATATGCCAAGCAAATGGTTCCAAGAAGCAAGCTGGAATAGCCATTCTAATACCAATTAAAATTTACTCTCAACAAAAGTTATCAAAAAAGTAAGGAAGGAAACTTTATAATTGTCAAAGGAAAAATCAACCAGGATGAAATCTCAATTCCAAATATCTATATTCCAAATGGAAGGGAGCCTACATTATAAAAGAAACCTTATTAAAGCTCAAAGCACAAACTATACCTCACAGAACAATAGTGGAAGACTTTAACACCTCACTCTCATCAATGAACAGATCATGAAAACAGAAAATGAATAGAACCACAACAAAAATAACCAAAGTTATGAACCAAACGGATTTAAAAGTTATCTATAGAAAATTTCCTCCTAAAACAAAATGATATACTTTCTTCTCAGTACCTCATGGTACCTTCTCCAAAACTGACCATATAATAGGTCACAAAACAGAGCTCAACAGATAACAAAATGTACATAATCCCATGCATCTTATCATATCACCATGGACTAAGACTGCTCTTCAATAACAATAAAAACAAGAAGCCCACATACACATGAACAACTAGCTATTCAGTAGTAACTTAGTCAAAGAAGAAATAAAGAAATTAAAGACATTTTAGAATTTAATGAAAATAAAAGCACAACATACCCAAACTTATGCAATACAATAAAAGCAGTGTGAAGAGAAAAACTCATAGCTATGAGTGCCTCCAAAACAAAACAAAACAAAACAAAACAAAAACTGTAGAGAGCATACACTAGCAGCTTGATAGCAAACCTAAATGCTCTAAAATAATACAAAGCAAATGGATTCAAGAGGAGTAGACTCCAGGAAATAATCAAACTCATGGCTGAAATCAACAAAGTATAAGAAAAGAACTACAAAGAATCAATAAAACCAGGAGTTGGTTCTTTGAGAAAATCAAAAAGATAGATAAGCTCATAGCCATACTAAGGAGAGAGCACAGAGACAATATTCAAATTAACAAAATCAAAAATGAAAATCCCCATTAAAATTCCAACTCAATTCCTTAGAAAGAGCAATTTTCAAATTCATTCGGAATATTAAAAAACTCAGGATAGCAAAAACTTTTCTCATTAACAAAAGAACTTCACGGAGAATCATCATCCCCGACCTCAAGCTATATTACAGAGCGATAGTCATAAAAAACTGTATGGTATTGGTACAGAGGGTGGAAGGTATTTCAATGGAATAAAACTGAAGATCCAGAAATGAACCCATATACCTGTGGTCACTTGATCTTTGACAAAGGAGCTAAACCTATCCATGGGGGGGGGGGACAAGCATTTTTAACAAATGATACATGATTCAACTGGTGATCATTATGTTGAAGAATGAAAATCTATCCATTCTTATCCACCTGTACAAAACTCAAGTTCAAGTGAATCGAGGACTTCCACATAAAACCAGGTACACAAATTAATAGAAGAGAAAGTAAGGAAGAGCTTTGTACACATGGGGACTGTGGAAGATTTCCTGAAAAGAACAACAATGGCTTATGCTTTAAGTTCAAAAATAGAAAAACGAGACCTTATAAAACTGCAAATCTTTTGCAAGCCAAAGACACTGTCATTAGGAAAACATCAACCAACAGAATGAGAAAACTCCTTTGCCAATCCTACACCCAATAGAGGGCTAATATCCAGTATATACAAAGAACTCATGAAGTTAGACTCCCGAGAATCACATAGCACTATTAAAAATGTGGTACAGAGCTAAACAAAGAATTCTCAACTGAAACATCTCAAATGGCAGATAAGCACCTAAGGAAATATTCAACATCCTTAGTAATCAGGGAATTGCAAATTAAAATGACCCTGAATTTCCACCTCACACCAGTCAGAATGCCTAAGATTAACAACTCAGATGAAAGCAGATGTTGGTGAGATTGTAGAGAAAGAGGAACACTCCTTCTTTGTTGGTAGTATTGCAAGCTGATATAGTCATTCTGAAACTCAGTCTGGAGGTTCCTCAGAAAATTGAACATAGTTTCACCTAATGACCCAGTTATACCTATACCCAAAAGATACTCAAACATAGAATGAGGACACATGCTCATCTATGTTCATAGCACCCTTATTTATAAGAGCCAGAAGCTGGAAAGAACCCAGATGTCCTTCAACAGAGGAATGGATACAGAGAATGTGATACATTTACACAATGGAGTACTACTCAGCTATTAAAAACAATCACTTCATGAAATTTGAAGGTAAATAGATACATCTAGAAGATATCATCCTGGATAAGGTAACCCAATTTCAAAAAAAAAAAAAAAAAAAAAAATAGTACACACTCACTGATAATGGGTTTTAGCCCCAAAGCTCAAAATACCCAAGACACAATTCACAGACCACATGAAGCTTAAGAAAAAAGACCACCATGCAGATGCTTCAGTCCTTCTTAGGGGAAATAAAAATATTCAGAGGAGATAATTATGAAGACAAAGTTTGAAGCAGAGGCCAAAGTAAAGACCATCCAGACACTGCCCCACCTGAAGATCCAACCCATATAGAGCCACCAAACCCAGACTCTATTGATGATACCAAGAAGTGCATGTTGACAGGGGCCTAATATAGCTGTCTCTGAAAGACTCTACCTTATCATGACAAATTCAGAGGCAGATGCTCACAACTATTCATTGAGCTGAGAATGGAAACCCCACTGCAGGAGTTAGAGAAACGGTTGAAGGAGCTAAAAGGGTTTGCAACCCCATAAGAACAACAATACCAACCAACCAGAGATCTCAGTGACTAAACAACTATCCAAAGAGTACACATTGATAGACCCAATGGTCAGCTGAATATGTAGCAGAGGATGGCCTTGCTGGGCATCAGTGGGAAGAGAAGTCCTTGGACCTGGCAACACATGATGCCCCAGTGTAGGAGAATGTTAGGACAGGGAGGCAGGAAGGGGTAGGTGGGTAGGGAGGCACTCCATAGAAACATGGGTAGGTAGGATGGAATCTGGGGTTTATGGAGATGAAACTGGGAAAGTGGATAACATTTGAAATGTAAATGAAATATATCCAAGTTTTAAAAATGCAACCAAATTATTAAAATACTGTTTGGCTATGTTTCCTAATTTTTGCTCCAGTTATAACTGAAGAAATTCTGCAAATACAAGAGGTTTGTGATGGAATCCAAGATATCTCCATAGATCTCCAAACATCTGCATTTTTGGATTATCTGCCTTGGTTCGAGTGACATCATTGGAGCAAGAACAATGCCTGAATACAGTTCAGCTTTACCCCATACACAAATCTCACACTTTTCCCACAGTTCTCTCAGGTATAAGACTGAGATCCAGAGTAGCCACATTTAGGTCAGTCTAATGAGAGTTCAGCCAGAGAGCCTTCCCATTAATGTCACCGAGATGGGAAAGAAGAAAAGTAGGACTTATGTTTCCCAGAATTACTTAGCACAACACATTATTGAACTAAAAGCTACCTAATTTCATTCCAGACTTGCTGTGTGTCAGTCATGTACATCTCACTGAAACAGTAATTTCCTTTTGAGCTCAGCCTCAGTAAGAGTTGCTGCTACAATATTACTTGTTCTTGCTTTGGTTTGCATTTGCTACTAATATAAAAACTCTGAATGTTTTTATTTTCAGTATACGTCTTAGAACATGTCAATAAATTTCAGGTGAATCTTATTTTTAAGTTAACATTTTTATTTTTATTTTTATATTTAATTAGTATTAGACTTTCCTATGTGAGTACTGTATTTACGTTATGTGCACCCCTCCCTTTCTGAAGTTCGGGTTCATGATCTCTTATTCTTTATTGTTGTATGCATTATATTGTAGGCACATAGCCTCCTGAGTTCATTTAGTGTCATTTATTTATACATGCATGTTTACAACTGGCCTCTTGGGATTGAATAATTATTTGGGAACTTGTCCCTCAAGAAAAAGAATTCTCCCTCTCAACAGTTGTTGAGTGCCTATATGTCTATATCTACGTGTGGGAACCTATGCAAATTTCTCCATTCATATTGGAATGTCAACTAATGTTGTCATTATGTTGGTCTTATGAAAGGAGCCGCACTGTTGAGATTTCATTTGTGCAGGAAGATCATCATGCCTAAGAGACATTTGGAATCTTTCCTTTCCCTCTTCTGTGGTGTACCCTGAGCCTTTTTTTTTTTTTAACATGAAGGTCCAATTAATATTTTAAACCACCTTATTATTCACTGGGATCTGATTACCCCATACAGTTACATTCAGATATCTACAAAATATTTCTTCTGTTTTTCATGCTTTCAAATAGAATTCATTAAAAGACACCTTTTCATTAATCATTTTATATGTGTACATTTCAAATGTTATTCCACTTCCTAGTCGTCCCTTCATGAACCTCCACCTATTCCTCCTCCCCTTTGCTTCTAAGAGGGTGTTCCCCCACCTACCCAGCCACTCCCGCCTCACCCCTATAGCATCCCCCTTCTCTGGGCCATCAAGCTTCTGTAGAACATAGTCCCTCCCATCCCACTGATGCCAGATGACACAATAAAAGGAAAGTTTTTACTGGTCCAGTTTTGTACACTGCTGGAGAAAATTATTTTTTCATCATAATTTGCTTCTTAATTTTTTAACAGTCTTACTAGTGTACATCTATTTGGTTTGCATGTTTCATATAGTATTTCCATCACTGCACATCTTCAACTCTGGTTAGGCCCTATGATTACATGTTTGGAATATTCTCTGAATCCACTTGTCATGATATGTGACATTATGGTATAAAAGTTGAAACTCTAAGCTAGTTGAAGATCTTCTATTCTATTCTCTAACATTTTCAGCTAAGGAAAAAATACTCAAGGTGACAAAAAAATACAGACTTAAAACACCTATCACTGGATTTGAAGTTCACAGCTCTTACAGCAACAGCTTGCACTTGCAAGTCATAAGAACCATTGCAAATTAATCCTCTGAAAAATAAGCAGCTTTGAAAATGTCACTATGCTCTATACATGCCTCTGGCCTTCCCAGTGATTTCAAGCCATGCACAGATTTATCCTCTTTTTCAAAATTGTCACAATGCTGTTTTCCCAACCTTTAACCGGTTACCTCCACCTCCTTTTCAGACACCCCTCACTTTCTTTTTAATGAGTTTCTTGAATCTACCTGTTTGCCAAATTCCATGAATTGAATATTGATTCCAATGCTCACAATAATTTCCATTTAATTTCTTCCTACCTAAAAGTACTTTTCCCTGAATGTCTGAGAATAGTTAATTCTCCCTTCATGTTGATAGTGTCATGCTTCATATGATCACATCCACAAATGTTTTAGGACCGTGAAACCCAGCGCTGTGAAATCTCTGAGAATATCCATTATAGACTTTCCGTCTGGTTTCCTTTTCTCTCTATCTCAACTGTCCATCGTTTCAATGTTCTGAGTTCATGCATATTCACTTTTTACTCTTGTGTTCCTTCAAGATACTATGGCATGTAAGTTGATGGGTAGTGGAAATTGCTTTCCTCTAGTGACTAATGAAAGAAATGTTTCTCATAACTGTCCATAGTCATATAACAGAGTCCAGTCAAAGTACACATTAGAAGAAACTCAGAGCAGTTTAGAATAAAGAGAAAGCACCATAGCGGGCCTTCACACGGGAGACAAGAAATGCTGGTCTGAAGTACGGTATACATAAATCTGTAGACAGTGACAAATGTTGTGCTCTTGGCATTACAGTGCCTAAACCTAACTGTACAAGGGAACCATAAATAGAGCAGCTGTGGTTGATGTACTGGCTTCCTTCTAACCAAGAAGCATCTTATTGCTGTCTTCTCTTCACATTTATCTGCAACAGAGAATACCCAGAGTGAATGACGGAGCATAACATTCCTTGAAATAGCCAGCCACTTGACGGTAGGTTTTACTGAGCTTCTTCTTCACTTGGGTATAAGCAATTTCTTCTTACAAAAGACAATTCAATAAATAAGAGAATATTTAACCAAAAGATAGTAAAAAATATACCAGCTGATGGACTGAAAGTAAATTAATTCATAGTCTTTTTTTTTTTTTTCCAAAATGGAACTTTTTTTTCTGGTGACATTCTAAAGCCATGAGAGGAGCTGAGGCTAAACAACAAAGCAAATGCTCATACTTAAAGATGTTGTGAAGTTGCTCTCTTAAAAAATGGAAAATAGAGATTCAATTGTGTGTGTGTTTCTGAGTGATAATCAGGTACCTGTTCACATGCTCTTTTTTTGTAATTGGTTATTTTATTTATTTTTATTTCAAATGTTATCTTCCTCCTGAGTTTTTCCTCTGCAACCTCCCAATCTTATCCCCTCTCCACTGCTTCTATGAGGGTGCTCCCCAACCCACCCACTCCCACCTCATTGCCCTAGCATTTCCCTATGCTGGGGCATTGAGCATCCACAGGATGAAGGACCTTCCTTCCCTTTGATGCCAGATGAGGCATTTCTCTGCTACACATGCAGCTGGAGTCGTGGGTGCCTCCTTGTGCACTCTAGGCTTGGAGGTTTAGTCCCTCGGAGCTCTGTGGAAGGGTCTGTTTGGTTGATATTGTTCTTCCTATAGGGTTTCAAAACCATTCAATTTCTTCAGTCTTTCTCCTTATTTCTCATTTGGGTCCCTGTGCTCAGTCAGATAGTTGGCTTCAAGCATCCTCACCAGTATTGGTCTGGCTTCACAGAGTCTCTCATGGGAGAGCTATACCAGGCTTCTGTCAGCAAGTACTTCTTGGCATCAGCAATAGTGTCTGGGCTTGGTATCTGCAGATGGGATGGATCTTGATTTGGGGCAGTCTCTGGATGGCATTTTCTTCAGTCTCTGCTTTACTCTTTGTCTCTGCATTTTCTTCAGACAGGAATAATTCTTGGTTTATATTTTTGAAATGGGTAGGTGACCCCATCACTCAACGAGGGGGCGTGCTATAACACTGGATATGGTCTATACAGGTTCTGTCTTCCCTTTGTTGGATATTTCAGCTAGTGACATCCCTGTTGGATCCTGGAAACCTTTTGCTTCTCTGGCATGAGACTCTCTAGAGGCTACCCCATTTCCCCATCCCCCAACTGCTACACAACTCTGTTCTATTTCCTGACCCTATGTACTTCTCCCTTATCTCCCCTCACATCTGATCCTATTTCCCTGTTCCCTCCCTCTCTTCTCTCACTCCCAGGATCTCCCTCTACCTCCGGTGACTATTTTGTTTCCCTTCTAAGTAGGACTGAAGCATCCACACTTTGTCCTTCCTTTTTCTTGAGCTTCATAAGGTTTGTGAGTTGTATCATGGGAATTATGAGCTTTTTGCCTAATATCCACTTATTGGGTACATACCATGTGTTATCTTTTTTGAATGAATTACCCCACTCGGGATATTATCTAGTTCTGTTCATTTTGTGGGGATTCCATGAAGTCATTGTTTAATAATAGCTGAGTAGAACTCCATTGTGTAAACTGTACCACACTTTCTTTATCTATTCTGCTGTTGATGGACATCTGGGTTCTTTCCAGCTTCTGGCTCTTACAAATAAGACTGCTATAAACATAGTGGAGCATGTGTCCTTGTTATATGTTGGAGCATATTTTGGGTATATGCCCAGGAGTGGTATATCTGGGTCCTCGGGTAGTAGTATGTCCAGTTTTCTGAGGAACCTCCAGACTGATTTCCAGAATGGTTGTACATACTCGTAAACACACCAACAATGAAGGAGTCTTCCACTTTCTCCACCTCCTTGCCAGCATCTGCTGTCACATGAGTTTTGATCTTATCTATTTTGTTTATTGTGAGTTGGAATCTCAGGGTCATTTTGATTTGTATTTCCCTGATGACTAAGGATGTTGAAGATGTCTTTAGGTGCTTCTTAGCCATTTGAAATTTCTCAGTTGAGAATTCTTTGCTTAGCTCTGTACACCATTTCAAATAGGGTTATTTGGTTCTCTGGAGTCTAACTTCTTGACTTCCTTGTATATTGTGTGTTCAGTTTTGGTTACTGATATGTGGTACCTGCTGTATATAGTAGTTTATAATTACAAATATGAGATTTACTTTTTTATGTTCTAGACCTACTGGGGGTTTTTGCTTTTGTAAAAGTTTTGTTTTGGTTTGGTTTGATTTTTTGTTTTTTTGTTTTAGATTTTTTTTTGATTGTTAGGTTTTTCTTTGGCCAGAAAATTACCTACAGTTACATTTATTCAACCAATAGGTCCATGTGTGATAGTTACAAGTTTTTTTTCATGTGCTAGAAAAAAAAACAATGAATAAGTCTGTTTTTTCCCTAGCATGATGCTTAATTTATACATGAAAAATTGAAGATGACTATATCTACATTCTTCATGACTACCTGCTAATCAAGCTCCAATTGTTCTATTAGACAGAGTAAGTCTTTTAAATAAAATGTAATAATTCCTGAGTAAGATGTAACAAATAACATTGTATTAGTTTAATCTTTAATTAATTTGAAATTGAAAGTCTACTAAATTGCTACTATTATAAACTGAGGAAACCTGTATAAAGTTTATTGAGATAGTATTAAAGGAAACACTGAATTTTAATGCTATTAAATATAGCATAAAACACTAAACTGAGAAGTATTCTACTTCTTTATTTTTGACCCTGACCAACCTGCATGGTGTTTGCTCTCTCCCTGGATATTTCTCTGAAGCTCTCCATGTGGTTTCACTTCTGAAGCTGTACTCACAGGATGTACCTTTAGAATCTGGAAGGTAAAGTTGACAAGTTGATTAATACATGTATGTCATGGAATTATGCCATAAAATATTTTTCCTGAAGAAACTGGAAATTTTTTTTGTAGTCCTATCAAGTTTTCTTTTCCTACTTCTATGCAACTGCTGAGTGATTAATTTCTTTTAAAATTTAAAAACAACTGCATATGGGCACACATTTTACAGCTTTCAAGGGACTTGAAGTGTTGTCTTCATGAGTTAATGACCTTTGCCAGCCATTGTACCTGTTCTTCCAAATGGACCCAATCACAAGAAGGTTAGAAAAGCTTTGCAATGGGATCTGTATTAGGAACAAGGCTAATGTTAGCAAAGATAAATAGACTGAATTGGGCTTGTTTTGTTTTGTTTTTTTTTTTATTTCAGCATAATGCCTGCCCCACAAAAGAACTAACAAATTTTCAGACATAACAAAGTTGGTATTTTAGGTTTTGTAATGGTTTCAGGTGGATATTCTTTTCTTCATCAAAAGTTCTTTGTTGTTAAGGAGCATATTCTGTTGTTAAACTAGTTGAGACCTATTGCTTTTTTTTTGACTAGCTAAAACAATAATTTTTAAGTAGTAATATTCGATGTGTGGGTCTCAGCCTATTTACAGTTGAAGAATCCTTTCACAGGAGTCAGATAAGACCACAAAAACCCCACAGATATTATATTATAATTCATAACAGTAGAAAATTACAGTTATGAAGCATCAGTGTAAAAACTGCATGGTTGGTAGTCAAACAAACACAAGTAAAGGTATTGAAGAGTCACAGCATTAGGGGTTGAGAGCAACTACTGCAGAGATTTAAGAGAAAACAATACAATGTTGGCTACAATTATACCTACAACAACTCGATCTTTCTCCTCACTTTTGAGATTTTCCATGTGTTACAGATACCTACTATGTGACAGAAACTATGTGATCTGCAAGTATTTGTTAAACTTAGAAAAATGGCATTCTTTGCTGCCAGCAGCCTTCAGAATGACTAATGAATCACTGCTCTTTTACCAGGGGACTATTACACTTATTTCCAGATGGAAAACGGTTAGATAAGTTCAATCTTATAACATACTTGATACAAAGTCCACTATAACCACATACAAGAGAGGAAAAAGGGTCTTAATAACCTATATTTCACAGAAACAAGCATTTACAGTTATTTTTAAATTGACACCCCTTATAAACATATGACTACTCCTTTGGGGACTGAATTGTAGCTACTACACTGACAGAAAGAAAAAAAGAAATGCATCGTATATTTCAAGATGCCTCTTTCTCTCATTTTGCATTTAAACAAAGTCCTTATTTTGTTTGGTCTCAATTCCACATTACTATTGGTCGTACTACAGTTTAAAAATAAGAGCCTTACCAAAGCTTAGAAGCCCTAAGTATATGGAATGAAAGGGACAAGCTTTATCAAAACAGGAAGCACAGCATCTAGCAACAGCAGGCATCATGTTGATTTGTGATGCTCTTCCCTATTGAACTCTTTGACAAGGCAATGCAATCCCTAATATCAGACATACTTCTGAGATCACTGTAGCTCTAGAGCTGTGGCCATTCTATATTTGGTATTCCAAGATATTGTAAACAATATACATAAATTCTGGTAAAATTTTTAGAATATCCCATAATTATAATGCCATATACTAAGTTTTTAGAACTATGAAAGCTGAAGTAATCTTAGTTTTAATCAGCTTATGAACTTTCAGCACAAGCGGCTAGAGAAGCAGAAGACATTGAGGACAAGTGCAACTCAGTTCTGTGTCTTTTAGGGAGGGTTACATGATGTTTTACAGAAACATATCATTAATGACTTAAATCTATAGAACAGAAAAGAAAAAAAATATATAAAATGTACTATAGGATAAATTATAGAAACCAGACTGAATGATAACTTAAACACATGCCTACACACACACACACACACACACACACACACACACACACACACAGATGATTATTAGGAACCATATTTATATACTTTCTTCTTTAGTAAAACAAGCTGTTAAAATATGTTATATGAAGCTTATCAATTGACATCCTTTAGCAAAAGCAGTCATTACATGAAGTGGTTTTCATTCACGTTCTTTTGAACTTTAAGATCATATCTTCATCTGTAGTTTCTATCTCACACATAAGTTTTTATATTCACTGATTAAAACTTCCCTTGTTGAGACTTTAATACCCCACTCTCACCAATGGACAGATCAGGGAAACAGAAACTGAACAAGGACACTGCAAAACTAGCAGAGACTTTGAACCAACTAGAATTAATAGATATATACAGAACATACTATCCTAAAGTAAAAGAATACACCTTCTTCTCACCACCCCATGGCACCTTCTCGAAAATTGACCACATAATTGAACACAGAACGAGTCTTCATCGATATAAGAAGATTGAAATACTCCCATGCATCCTCTCAGATCACCATGGTCTACGGCTGGTCTTTAACAACAACAAAGACAACAAAATGCCCACATACACATGGAAACTAAACAACGCTCTGTTAAAGGATAGCAGGGTCAAAGAAGAAATAAAGAAAGAAATTAAGGACTTTCTAGAATTCAATGAAAACGATAACACAACATACCCAAACCTATGGGATGCAATGAAAGCAGTATTGAGAGGAACACTCATAGCCCTAAGTGCTTCCAAAAAGAAACTGGAGAGAGCTCACATCAGCAACCTGACAACACAGCTAAAAGCCCTAGAACAAAAGGAGGCAGATATACCCAAAAAGAGTAGACGGCAAGAAATAATCAAAATTAGGGCAGAAATAGACCAAATAGAAACAAAAAGAACCATTGAAAAAATCAACAAAACAAAGAGTTGGTTCTTTGAGAAAATCAACAAGATTGATAAACCCCTAGCCAGACTAACTAAAGGGCAAAGAGAGAGTATCCAAATTAACAAAATCAGAAAGGAAAGTGGTGACATAACAACTGAAACTAAGGAAATTCAAGAAATCATCAGATCCTACTACAAAAACTTATACTAGACAAAATTGGAAAATATGGAGGAAATGGACGAATTCCTAGACAGATACAAGGTCCCAAAGTTTAACCAGGACCAAGTAAACCATCTAAATAACCCTATAACACCTAAAGAAATAGAAGAAGTCATCAAAAGCCTCCCAACCAAAAAAAGCCCAGGTCCAGACGGGTTCAGTGCAGAATTTTATCAGACATTTATTGGGGATATAAGACCAATATTTGCCAAACTATTCCAAAAGATAGAATCAGATGGAATATTACCCAACTCATTTTTTGAGGCTACAATAACCCTCGTACCTAAGCCACACAAAGACCCTACAAGGAAAGAGAACTTCAGACCAATCTCACTTATGAACATTGATGCAAAAATACTCAACAAAATCCTTGCAAACCGAATCCAAGAACACATCAAAAGCATCATTCATCATGACCAAGTAGGCTTCATCCCTGGGATGCAGGGATGGTTTAACATAAGGAAATCCATCAATGTAATCCACCATATAAACAAACTTAAAGACCAAAATCACATGGTCATCTCACTAGACGCTGAGAAAGCATTCGACAAAATCCAACACCCCTTCATGTTAAAAGTCCTGGAAAGAACAGGAATCCAAGGCCCATATTTAAACATAATAAAAGCAATATACAGCAAACCAACAGCCAACATCAAACTTAATGGCGAGAAACTTGAAGCAATCCCACTAAAATCAGGGACTCGACAAGGCTGCCCACTCTCCCCCTACCTATTCAACATAGTACTGGAAGTCCTGGCTGGAGCAATTAGACAGCAAAAGGAGATCAAGTGGATACAAATCGGAAAGGAAGAGATAAAAACATCACTCTTTGCTGATGACATGATAGTGTACTTGAGTGACCCCAAAAATTCCACCAGAGAACTCCTACAGCTGATAAACAAGTTCAGCAAAGTGGCTGGATACAAAATTAACTCAAACAAATCAGTAGCCTTCCTATACTCAAAGGACACACATGTGGAGAAAGAAATTAGGGAAAAGGTACCCTTCACAATCGTTGCAAAAACTATGAAATACCTTGGTGTGACTCTAACTAAGGAAGTGAAGGACCTGTATGACAAGAACTTCAAACCTCTAAAGAAAGAAATTGAGGAGGATCTCAGAAAATGGAAAGATCTCCCATGCTCATAAATTGGAAAGATCAACATCTTAAAAATGGCCATCCTACCAAAAGCAATCTACAGATTCAATGCAATCCCCATCAAAATTCCAACCCAGTACTTCATGGAATTGAAAAGATCAATGTGCAATTTCATATGGAATAACAAACTACCTAGAATAGCGAAATCCATCCTCAACAACAAAAAAACATCTGCGGGAATCACTATCCCTGACCTCAAGCTATATTACAATGCAATTATGCTGAAAACTGCATGGTACTGGTACAGAAATAGGCAGGTGGATCAATGGAATAGAATAGAAGATCCAGAAATGAGCCCTCATGTATATGGTCACCTGATTTTTGACAAAGGAGCAGTAAACATTCAATGGAAAAAGGGCAGCCTATTCAACAAATGGTGCTGGTCCAACTGGCACTCAACATGCAAAAGAATGAAAATAGACCCGTTCTTATCTCCTTGTACAAAGCTCAAGTGTAAGTGGATTAAAGATCTCCACATTAAACCAGATACACTGAAACTATTAGATGAGAAAGTAGGGAAAACCTTAGAACACATAGGCACAGGAGAAAATTTCCTGAACAAAACACCAATGGCTCAAGCTCTAAGGCCAAAGATTAACAAATGGGACTTAATGAGATTGCAAAGTTTCTGTAAGGCTAAGGACACCATCAAGAAAACAAAGCGGCAACCAACAGAATGGGAAAAAATCTTTACCAACACCACATCAGATAGAGGCCTAATATCCAAGGTGTACAAGGAACTCAAAAACTAGACACCAGAGAATCAAATAACCCTATTAAAAAATGGGGTACAGAGCTAAACAAATCATTTTCAGTTGAGGAACACCGAATGGCCAAGAAACATCTGAGGAAGTGCTCGACATCCTTAGCCATCAGGGAAATGCAAATCAAAACAACCCTAAGATTCCACCTCACACCAGTCAGATTGGCCAAGATCCAAAACTCAGATGACAGCAGATGCTGGCAAGGCTGCGGAGAAAGAGGAACACTTCTCCACTGTTGGTGGGGTTGCAAGCTAATACAACCACTCTGGAAATCTGTCTGGCGATACCTCAGAAAATTGGATATAGTACTACCTGAAGACCCAGCTATTCCACTTCTGGGCATATACCCCGAGACACTTTAATACACAACAAAGATATATGCACCACAATGTTAATAGCGGCTCTATTTATAATAGCCAGAAGCTGGAAGGAACCCAGATGTCCTTCAGAAGACGAATGGATACAAAAATTGTGGTACATTTACACAATGGAATACTACTCAGCCACCAGAAACAATGACTTAACCAAATTCTTAAGAAAATGGCTGCATCTAGAGAAGATCATCCTGAGTGAGATAACCCAGTCACAAAAGAACAGACATAATATGCAGTCACTGATAGTGGGATGCTAACCCCAGAGGCTTGCACTCCCCCAGAAACAACTCACAGACTGTATGAAGTCCAAGAAATAAAGAAAACAAAAAATATACATATATTCACAAAAAAAAAAAAAAAAAAAAAAAAAAAAAAAAAAAAAACTTCCCTTGTTGCTTCATTACTGGTGAAAGTCTCTCTTTTAGGTGGTGATGGTTCTCCCTTATCTTGGCTTCTCTCTTCCTCTCTTGACCTCTATTGGGTTCTTTCTGCCAAGCAGCCCCTGTCCAGTTGTCTGTCTCCTCATTTTCTAGAAGTGTGACAAAAAGATACAGATGTTAACTCCCTTTGAGATGCGGGTGATTGGAACAGTCAGTTTTATGAAATAGCTCAATCTATGTGAAGTCAGATGGAATAAAGAACAGAACCCAGTATGATAAATCATAGTGATCAATACACATGTATTGATTAATATAGGACTACTAGTATGTAGAAACAATAATATTGGTGAAATATTTTTAACGTCTCAAATACAGACCATTGTGACTTTTTCTCTTCATGATGCCTCAGTGAGAGGGGATAAAATAAGATGGCAGTTGCTTATTAAAGATGTAGGGTTAGTTAGAGTTGTGATTCCCTCCTTTGTATTAAAGGCAGTAATGATGGAAAGACCTGCTACATGTCGGCTTGTTCTCTCCTTTATCCTAAGTCAAGGATGCTATTTGGGCAATATCCGATGAAAGGACTGAGGTGCCAACCAATTTGCAGTTAAGTGGCTAATTAAGACCCAAAGCAAAGCTTCCAGGAGGTTGGATCTCTTAGCCTTAAAATGACACATAAAAGCAATTATAAAAGAGCTTTCTTTCCTAGGACATATTTAAATTTAGACAAAAGTTGGGGCCAGTTATTATTTTATGTTAATATATTCCTCTGTGAGACAGCATCAGAGAGAAAATAAGTTAGAATATTGCTAAAATTCACTGAGCTTCAGATATACAAAAAGGCAAAATAGTAAAATCATTTCTGTTTGCAGTCATAATGAGAGTACTATATGCAATCAGATTTCCCATTCTCAGTGGAAAAGGCATAGTTGCATGAAGCATGCTGTTATCCAAGAGGAGAAAAACCCTTCATTCTTGGTGTGTTGGCACCTGTTTGTCATAGTGCAAGAGTGTGACACACAGCCAAAAATGGCAAGATTTTCAGAATTGTTAGGTTTCAATTTGGGACAATTGGGTGATGTATTTAAATATAGTTTCTTTAGTAGCACAGGGTGGTGAATGGGCAGGTTCTTTCTGGGTTTTTCAAGGTTTGAAAGTGATGAGGCAGAACAGAGAGAAGATGAAAATTATAACACAAATTATCCACATAACAGAGAGTTAGGTAGTTGGTAGTGTCAAGGCTTTTAAAATCAGAGTTCCCGAATTATCTTGGAGTGTGGGAAAGCACAGTCCATTTATACCTTGCTCCTGTGATTTATGATGTCAGCATTTAGCCCCTTGATGGCATTATATCCTTGTAATTTGCAGTTGTCTAGCATTTTTTCTATATACAACTCAATAACTCATTTTGTAGCTGTTCCACACACATTAGTGAGAATATGTGTGTGTTGAATCTGCAGGCAGTAGAAACCATGATTCTTGGTGTAATAATAAGTTAGGTTGATAAAAAGCAGGAAATCATGAGCTAGGTGTTTAGTAACTCTAACCCTAGCTTTGTTTTGAGGCATTATACAAAGACGGAGCACTATGTGCTACAGTAGACATATTTCACCTGGACCATTCTGGAATATATATATATATATGGAGGAAGAGACAGAGAGAAGAAAAATTAAATAAGTAAAATTTACTATAGGGTTAGTCAAAATCAGTATTTCATGAAATACTTGATATTGCATAGCCATAAAAATGTAACATATTCAATTTAGGTGAATATTATAGTAAATAAAATTATAAAATAACAGGATTAGAAATGCAAAACCCTTAGGGATAAATCGGGCTACCCTAAGATGCAAGTAGGAGCACCTCCTCTGTGTGCACTGAGTCTCTGTTTCCTCCAAGAGTCTCATCATACACACTAATTACAGCATCATAAATCCAGTAAAGATAAGTATTTGAAATTTAAACATTAAGAGTATAATACAAGCAGCCATTAGCATTTTGGTGAAGGTGTAGCATGAGTGGTAGAAAATTATTTTTATATCCATGTGAATATTTTGGCTCCAGGGCTGGTTATACACGGCTGGATCTCAGAGAACACTGCTCTAAAAGAGCAAATGCTGGCTATAGCAGATTAGCCCAGAGAAGGTTCACCTCTATCTTATGGCTGAGTGATCTGGGTGGATCACCGAGATCCAAGACACGGTTGAGATGGAGAAGGGGAAGGAATGTCCCCCTGTCATTGCCCCCATTGCCTGGGGGGGGGACCAAACAAATGTGACCGCTCACCATTCATTATGTCTATGGTAACATCCTTACCAAAAGGGACTAATTTGATATGAAAAGGTAGACATTTTAAAAAGCTGGACAATGTATAATATCACATATTACATATTTCCTGGGAAGACACTTTGAAAAATACATCAGAATATTTTTCTAAAATGTGTTCAAGGTATACATCAAGTTTGTCTCTGACTGGAATTGTCTCTTAAGGAATTGTCTGTGTTCTATCTACATTATAATGATACTGTTTTTATAGGTCTCTCATCACATAGTTTCGCTTTCATGAAGAAAGGAATATTTATTTGCCATAATATTGTTCATTCCTGTTGGGTCCAAAATGCCCCTCTTCCTAAATGGCATTGCTGAGGTCAATGTCTTAAAATGATGGTGTTGCCTAACCCAGGCAGGATGCTGATAGGGTGAACAGCAGGGTTGTTTTGGATAAATAAACTTCTAAACTCAGCACTGCTCAGGAATCTAGCTAGGCAAATGTCTGTTAACCAGGAATGCAACTACCTCAGATTATCAGCCCTCAACTGTCAACTAGCTTAGGCAAGTCCACCTAGTCCAGTTCCTGATTAATCCAAACATCCTGATTCACCTCAAATACACCCCCAACATACACATGGCTTTTATATAAAATCCCCTTGCTTTCCTGCAAAATTACTACGTCACAGCTATGGCTGCCCCCCACCCCAGTTAATGTTTTTTTTACATATCAAGTGGTTCAATTTGAGGGCTTTCATGGATTCTTCTTTTACGATCCCAACAAACTATACAATGCCAGGCACACAGCAAGTGAATATTAACTACAGTAGAATATATATATTCTTCTCCCCAAGAGCTGCCAATCTTTTTACTGGGGTTTGCTTATAAACATGGGAATCAATCTCTTTCCACAAGGCTAGCAGGTAAGAAAGATATCTATAATGGACTTGGTTTCCCAGTCTCCCTGTTTAGCTGACGTTTAATGCCAAAAATTAAAAATTTAAAAAAAAGGAAATCTTCCAACATAGCTTTCCTTTGCACTGTACTATATTGGAATCCATCAGAAAATATAAACATCTTTATGTTTGCCTTCATTTTCCTCTATAGGCTGTTTTCTTTCTTTTTAATGAGTAACTACTTAATACTGAGAAAGTTAAAAATTCTAATGAAGAAGATGAACTGAGCAGGCTTTCTAAATTCAAAGCTTAAAAGCTGTAGATGTCATGAATCATATTGCTACAATGGAGGTATCTTTGCAGGCCCAAACCAACGTGGACCAATGAGAAATTGTGCTATGCAACAGATTTGATATAAGACAGATAAATTGGGGGAGGGGAGAGAAGTGAAGACCTGGATAAGGGCTAGAGTCAGACAAATGGACATATAGACAGGCAGACAGATGGAGAGCAGAACCCTGATGCCAGAGACAGGGGGAAGAGAGAGATAAGACCTGTGCTGCAAACACCTAGTGTACCTGGGGATGGTAGCAGGTAATAACAACCGGTGGTCACAGGCCAGTGGAGTTTATACACTAACAGTAAGGATTTACTCATTTTCCCCTGTCTTACAATTTTAAAGTGCTGCTTTATTCATTCTGAACATCTCTCTCCTGGTGCAGCATTTTGGTGATGTGCACGTGCTGTGCCAAGTTACACATACTTGAAAACAACAGTTGTGTAATAAAATCCTAACCATGAACTCTTTCCCATGTCATTTTATGTTTTCCAGCCTTTACTTGATTCAATCATCTAGTGTCTTGCTGCCTTGTCAGAAACGAGAGCATTGTTTTTAAAACAGTAGGCTGCACTTCAGAATTATGGTGATGGATTACCAATAAGTTGACATTGTTTTAGCATTTTGGTAATTTAATGGAAGCTCCTATAATGGATATAGCTTACAGAGGCAGTGTGTGTATGTGTGTGTGTGTGTGTGTGTATGTGTGAGCACGTGAGTGTGCACATGGGCACACGTAATTCTAAAATGAGAGACATCTATTCTGGTGATAGCTATGAATTTAGGCCCATCTAGAGTTTGATTGTACATCAGTTATGATGTGTCTCTTTCTAACAGGAAGGATAGCAATCTTGATGAATAGCTAAATGGTAAGATCATTCTTATAGGTGTGAGTGATTAATAATAGCTGTGCATAGATTTTTTTCTGAGAGTGTAAATAAAATATATCATTCACATGAAGGGCAGGAGTTTGGCAGAATGATTCATAGTGCATTTGAAAGCATAAAAAGTCAAAGCCAGGGTCTCTCCTAAGCATGTCAACAAGGAAGCTAAACCTTTGAAATGTTCTCAGGGCAGATTTTAGTATAGAAGTTAAATAGTGAGGATGATTTTTTTAAATCCTGCTAACTAAACAAAATTGAAAATTATCCCTTAATAGCTAAAAGAACAAGATAGACATGTTGATAATAGGTAAAGTGGAACGTCTGGAATTGCCACTTAGGTGTGCATTTCCATTAAACTGACGTTAATATGCAGCTCCGAGAAGAATCCTAGGTAAAGAAATGCTTAAGCTATACTACTGACATAGCTTCACTGTGCTATGGTAAGAATTTGTAACAAATGATGGTATTATCCCATTAAATTATCAATTAACAAGATAAAGACTCTTCTTTAAAGCTAAAAGAATTGCAGCTAGTGATATTATTTAAGTAAAATAACATGATATCTATATACTTAATATTTATTTACTCTCCAACAATGGCCTTGGAACTCACAGTTATAGAAAACAGAAATAAACAACAACAACAAACCAGAGAAGCTTCCTGATGGAACCCTGCCAGTCCTCTTCTGTGTCTAGGGACCAGACATGCAGACATGTACACATAACTGAAACAAACCCTCCAACCTAGTCTTCCTCAATCTTGATTACAGATGCTGTTATCTGTCGGAATCCTTCTTTAGATTCTCCTTGTCAAGATGACATCTAGATAACGTATTTCTAACAGGGTAAGAACCAGAATCTGGCAGCTGTGGAACAGTAGCTGTTCTTTCCTTAGCTTTCCATGAAGGGCAAATTCTCTCCTTTAACAGACTTGATGTCACATGGGTTTCTTTTTTTTTTTTAACAACTTTATTTTACAAAACAAAGATAAATGTACAGATTTTAAGCATTGTTTGCATAAAATTATACAATACATTTTGTCAGCACTTTCTTTTCAGATTTTAAAATAATTTTTACATAAAACTGTATGAATATATTTTTTAGTCAGTACTTGATTTTTTTTTAACGGTTTGATAGTATGCATTGAAAACTTAATAGTTACAATGAGCATAAAGTACATGTAAAACAAAATGTAACATGGAAATAGTCAGTTTTCTTGTTGTATAGAGATGGGTTTCTAATTACAATGTTCACCTTGCTTGATCACTGCTTCCCTTCCCCCCACATAAGTGTGCACCTCTCACTGCCCCGCACTGTTGCGAGACTTCTTCAAGCAAAGACTCTGCACTGAGGTCCCTGATGACAGACCAATCAAGAGTTGTCCAATTTAGAAAAAAAGTAAAATTTAAGCCATTCTGTTGTTTTATTGTAACTTGCTAATCTCCTTTTACCACCACAGATTAGAGCTCCTCTAAAAGCAAGCAGACAGATACAAAAACAAACAAAACCCACTCTGTTTGTAAGAAAATCAATGATCTATTCATAGACTGCTCAGTAAAGGGACAATCTGGCAAACCAGTAAAGCCAGGGATGACTGAGTCTCTTTCCAAGACCGTGTGCCAGATTCTAATCATCAATACAGAATTATGTGTCAAAGTGGGAAAATTTTGTTAGAACTAGGGTTCATTCCACTCTTCAGGAGGTGCTCACACTTGAATTTTAATTGCTGTTTTTAAATGTGTCTGTTTGATTCATATGACGTAAAGTGGTGACAATGACACCAAACAGGTGTTTCAATGGGAAGAATGTTTACAGAGCAATTCAGCCAAAGTATTCCCGGAGGGAACTGGACGCAATTTCAATGCCACTGTCATCTGCAAGTTTGTGGTAGCTCCCAGCCCACTCCCATGACTTATTTATCAGTATCACAGAGCACAGAAGAATCTTCTCTCCACTTTTAATTTTTTACAGTGACTATTTGAAATCACTTAAACACAGGGAAAAAAACCCACCTCAGGAAAATCAAATAATACCACCGGAATGGCTATTCACTGTACTGATAACAAACTCTTCTCCAACTAAATGTCATCCTTTCTACTTCCAAATCATGAGTTTTCTCTTTGTTCGCAGTCTCCACATACATCCCTAAAAGTTCCAAGGGAAGTGAGAGTTACTGCAATTCTGGAAAATATGTTTATTGGTAAGTAAATGTAAATAGGTATATGGTCTCCACTTTAATGTTACAGAAAACGTCTCAAAAAGTCCCATATGTTCATCTAGAAAAAGCAGCAATTCTGACAGTGAACTACAAAATATTCTGGAGGCAAATGGCAGGGTGCCAGTATCTTAAGGGACAGCAGTTTCCATTTTAAAGAAAACACGGAGAAAGCTTTAAAATGTTCGTGCTGATATGGGAGTCAGTAAATCCTCAAGTGAAATGCAAAGAATATTCACTCTCTTTAGGGTGGATACAGAGAAGAACCCGACACATGTCAAGAGTAGCTATGCCAGCGTGCATAAAGAATCAACTGGTTTCTTTCTAATGTTCAGAGAAATCACTTTATTAGAAAGCTGGCCACACACAGAGAAAGGGATTCCCTGTCAGTACTGTGTACAACAGATACCACAACACCCTTTAGACTGTGTTGAGTATGCACACGTATTATAAAAAAAGAATAAATTGTTACTAGCAAAAAAAAAAAAATGAAAACAGCTTCTTTTAAATAGGTACCTTTGAGTAGGAACATGCTGGCAACCATATATCCATGCTTAATTGAATGATAAACAATCAGAAGGCACACCTCAAACTTGATTTTGTTCCTTCTCATTTGATTTCTGTTATTTCTAGATCCCTTTCCTGATTCTAAAAATGGGGAAAAAATCTCTGTCATAGAATAATTTGGACTTAATTGATATTCCCCAAGGCAAACTAGCTGAAAATATAATAATTCTTTGGAAGCAAATACAATTTAAGAGTCAAGTGTGATCAGAGAATTTTTTTCTTTGTTGTTTTAAAGAGCGCAGGATTGGCATTCTGTGGCAAATGACAAAAATTGAAATGTATAAAGTGACCACTTTAAATGTAAAAGAACAAATGGATCATCTGGATGCCTAAACACATTATTTTTATTATGCTGGGAAATGCATTAATCTAGGCCACTTATTTTATTTATGTCTTGATATTTAGGCATTTATTTTTCCATTAAGATATATAAAACTTGGTCAGTTGAAATGATAAATATATTATATGCTTTCGTCCAGAAAATGATGTAATAGGAAAAAGTAAAACAGATACTTAGAGCCAACCATTGGACTGAGGTCAGGGACCCCTACGGAAGAGTTGGAGGAGGAATTGAAAGAATTACAGGGAATGGAAAACCCATAGGAAGAACAGCAGTGTAAACTAACCAGATCCCTGAGAGCATCTGTAGACTAAGCCACCAACCAAAGAGCATAAATGGGCTGGAACTTGGCTCCAGGAACTCTATGCAGCAGAGGACTGCTTCGTCTGACCTCAGTGGGAAAGGATGGGTCCAATTCTGTAGAGACTAAATGCCAGAAGTGGGTAATGTAGAGGAGGATAGAGAGGTGGCTGGAGAAGTACTTTCTCAGACACAAAAAGGAAGATGCGGTGAAGAACTCAGGGAGGGGACCAGGATGATGGCACAACATTTGATATATAAATAAAATAAATTGAAAAAGAGAAGTTTTTAAAAAGTAATTAATATAATAGATTCATCTTAATTTTGGTGTCAGTACTGTTTTAAATCTCTTGATCTCTTTATCACTGATCATTAGGGATGGGGCTTGGGTGAAGCTTGGGTGTGGCTTGGATGGAGCTTGGTTGGGGCTTGAGTGGGGCTTGGGTGGAAATACATGTAGAAAATATAGAGACCTAAATTCTTGATAACAAGTGACTGTGCGTTCTCTTTGCAGTATAATTTTAATTGTGTCTAGCAATTTTGGTGAAAAGACTATAAGGTTATAAAATATGTAACTTTAAATCTAACATTGGCAGTAATTTAAAGCATTAATTAAAATAACAGTAACAATTATTAAATAAACAAGGGCTTTATATAGTGAGCTGAAAATGAGCAAAATCAACATACCAACTTGTAAAACTGGAAAGTTTTGAATATGCTGAAATACTAGCAAAGAACTCCAGCATCCACATCAGGGAATATTCGAATGTCTGGATCATGTTTTCTTTATGAGTTTGGATGTTTGTTTGTGGAATGCATTTATGTTCCTTTCTAAGGACAATTTTGACTTGCCAAGAAAAGCATTAGTATAGGTACCATCTTTTCTAGACATTTAAATTCAAATGCTATATCAATATGTAACATGCCCAAAACAATAGCATTGATCATTGATTCATACACAGAATAATTGCCAGATTGTCCTTCATATTCCCCACTAACTTTTCTGTGGTACAGCTGGGAGGTATGTATTAGATATAATCTATACTGAACCAAAATCATGACAATAATTTGTAACATCATATCTATCTTCTCTTCAAAACTTGTTAAATCATGCAAACTTCATAAAATTTAAGATTACAGTTTAAGTAAATTTAGCTTTTTCAGTATGTGAATTTCTTTGGATTATATCTTCATAAGTCCTGGAAGAGGTCTCAAGTATCTAATACCATTTCATTTTTTTTACCTGAATGCTTAGTTTCTATTTTCTACAAGTGGAATGGTACAACACTGAAGTCTGTTTTCTGTCAGAGGACATTTCAAAATTACTAGAGAGTATGTATATCTGTTAATAGATGCCATTCCGAGGCAGGGGTCAACCAGTGTAAAACTCCATAGTGTCAAGCACTGGAAGTTCAATGACTTTGATCACAAAGAATCTAACACTGGTGAATTAAACTTTCCCTAATAGTATTCTTGTTTGGCTTTTATGTATTTATCAAGAGCCAATGTGTGTGAGGGTGTTTGGGGGGGTTGTACATTTTTACAGGTACATTTATGTCCCTATGCATATGTATATGAAGCCAGTGGTTGACATCTGATGTCTTCTCCAATTGTTGTAACCATTTTTTCTTTCTCTCTTTCTTTCCTTGAGACAGGATCTCTTACTAAGTCTGTAATTTAGTACACTCACTGACTAGCAAGCCCCAGAGTTCCTTCTGTGTCTTTCTCCTACAAGTGTTCTCTGCTGTACCTTGTATTTATGTGAGTGATGAGAACTCTAATTTCTCATTGGATTCTCATAATTGAATAGCAAATTGTATAGGAACTGAATTATCTCCCAGAATTCCAACACTACTTTTGAAGTGTCTATACAAATATTTTCCATTTCCATGTACAAACTATTATTTAATGCACTAACAGACTCATGAGTTTATATAATAACATAGTGGTAAGGACTGAGAACAAAGTGCAGTAAACAAATAATTTGTTTTCTGTCTGATCAGTGAATTAAATATTCTTCTATGTATCCAAGTCCCATCTTTTTTTAATTGAACAACTTTATTTAAAAAACAAAGATAAATGTACAGATTTTAAGCATTTTTGCATAACAGTATATGAATACATTTTTGTCAGTACTTGGTTTTTCTAAAGGTTTGACAGTGTGCATTAAGATCTTACTATTACAATGAGAAGATAACCCAGTCACAAAAAAACAGACATAATATGCAGTCACTGATAATTGGATACTAACTCCAGAAAGCTCTGAACACCCCAGAAACAACTCACAGACTATATGAAGTTCACGAAAAGCAAAAAGAAAAAAAAAAAACATTATGTTTAATCTTTACACACCAAGAAAACTTTGACTAATTCCAGGTTACATCTTGTTTTACATGTACTTTATGCATTCGGGTTTAAAAATTCAGTCTTCAAAAATGCTTAAAATTTGTACACCTATCTTTGTCTTTTAAAATAAAGTTGTTCAGAAAAACAGTACCAGATGAAAGCTAATAACCACAGTATTTGTCTTGGTGCAGTCCTGGGTCTTGGTGAAGGAGGAGATGGTTAGTTTTGCATGAACCAAGTAATCATATACTTTTGGAATAAGGTTTTATTTTTAAGTTGTGTGTTTCTTAATAAAATAGTACATATTTAAAAAAAGAATCCAGTCTTCTTGTTATGTGTTACTTAGAATGTATCTCCCTAAACAGATTATTTTATATATTTTGTGGAAAATATAATAAAGACATTATTTTTTACAGTGTCACATTTCCTCAAAGTATATTTTCATGGAACAATAAAGCTCTTGCCTGTTACCTGATATTACTTATTTGTCTACAGTTAATTCATAGAATAGTATCTTCTAATATTTTCTATTACTCAATTAAAGATTATATGCATAAGATGGTTTGGGAATGATGGGTAGAGTACTGCTATGCAAGCACGTGAGGATAGGAGCTGGGGTCCCTAGGACCCATGTAAATAAATGCTGAGCATGATAAGATGCATACCTGAGAAATCTTGGGATGCCAGGAGCAAGCTGATCTCAGGACTAGCAAAATGCTGAGCCCCTATGAAAGTGAAGACCCTATAATGATGTGAATATAGGGAAAGGGTCTACAAAAATATCTGCTGTCCACCTTAGACCTCTATATAAATACACATATGCTCACACACATCAGTGTACCCACATTTATGGGAGCATACATGTACATATGCATACACATAACATATGTACATGCATACACATCACACACATAATATTACAGAAGATCATATTTTAAATTGCTTCTTATTGTAGAACAAAGACTTTGGAATACCTTAGAGCACAAAACCTTTTCATTCTTCCATACCAAAGTCTGCTTAGCATGTAATGGAGAGTCTGTCAAAGTAGTGGATAAGAGGCCCTTAGGAAGAACTGTGCTGTCACATGGGATGAAGAATTCCTTTTGTAGACAAGTGGAGATATTATTTAAGAATCAACCATTTGTTTTTATTAATATCCTAAACTCAAAAACCAGAGGTGGTCCATTACCATTAGCTTAGTGCCCAAATTTACTTAGATTCACCAAAAATGTATATGCCAACAGAAATATACTGTCCCAATTCCATGAGATTGCACTGAAGAAATGCAAGGATCTGGATGTGATCTGCCTCATCTCAAAGGCATTTCCTGGATCTCTACAAAGACTCAGAAACCTGGGGTAGAAACATATCAGGCTTTCAAGCACAAAATATGCATGCTACAAGCAAGAATTTTCTTTGCCTTACAGTTCTTATAAGTATCTCAAGAAGTCCTCAGCTATAAATTACATTTTTGTCTTAGCAATACCACATGTGTCTTTCTATATTATAATTTTATTTTTTAATGTACCATCAAATAGTGGGTTAGCACTGATATTAAAATAGTGTCCTAGTTGGTTTTAAATTTTATTTAGACCCAGCCTAGAATTATCTGAGAGGAAAACCTTGACTTAGGAATTGGCTAGACTAGATGGAGAAGTAGAAATATTTGTGGAGAGGTTGTCTTGTTTCAATATTTGCAAAGAGTGCTGTTGTGTTTGTTTATTGATTTGGGCCATAGTGGCTGCATTATCCCTAGGCTTGTGGAACTGTGATGCATAAGACAGGTAGGTGAGTATAGCCCTCTGAATGGACAAGTCACCAATCAGTATTTTCCCTTGGTTTCTACCTCCAATTAACTGCTTGAGTTTCCTTTCAGAGTTCCTCTAATAATGAACTAACCATTGGAATTTTAATATCAATAAACCCTTTTCATTATTAAGCTGGTTTTGGTCACGGTATATATAACAGACTGAAAAAAAAGAGCAAGTGTCCTCCAAACATAGGATATGTTTTATATTTCTTATACACAGTGAAACATTAGTCAGGAAATACTTCCATACTACTATAGAGAAGTCAACAGATACTATCCAGTTGAAAATAATGATTTGCCAAGTTTAGTTACTAAGTAAACTAAAGTAATGATAAACATGAAAAGTAAAGAATTCATAACCTGTAAAAGTAATTGTTAAAGAAAATTTGACAATACCAGTCACTCGTGATTTAAACCTAAGTAAAATATATATTGATCACTTGGCTGTAGGTAAATTTTTAAGACTCAAATTATCAGTGAAACTAGATCTACTATAGCGTTTTCTACATGTGTATTAGCTCATTGGTGGAATGAGTGATGGTCTTGCTACATCACAAACAGTAGCACAGGAACCCTTCGAATCCAAGACTGGTCTCTCGTAGTGTACACTGCATGGCTTCCTAAATAAAAAGACTGCAGCCAGGTGCCACTGCACAAGGCAATCCTTTTTCTACTTTTGTGAATGAAGATGCATCCATATTTTTCTTTTTATAAAAGCCAATCCAACTCTTCATTTAACAGACGTTGAAGTTCATATATATGCTTATAAACATGTGTAACATGTGCATGTTACACACTATCTGGATCTCACACATAAGAATGTCTCAAATCCACAATATAAATTCATTATGCTAATAAGCATATTTGTCATAGAGCAAATTTTCACATTGAGAGTTGAGCCAAGTTTTCAACATTTTATTAAAATTTGGTTCTACCATTTACTGTCTAATTCTTGAAATGTCTGTAAGGTATTTGTGCTTCACTTAAATTTAAATGATAATTCAGATCAATGGCTACAAATAACTGAAGTTACATTTCTGCAGTACTATAGAGTACATAAAGTAGGGTAAAAAATTTAATGTGCTGAGCAGTGGTGGCTTTAATTCCAGCACTTAAGAGGCAGAGACAGGAGAATCTCTCTCATTTGGAGGTCATCTACGTTCACAGAGAGAGATCCAGTGAGGACTACATAGAGAAAATCATAAATAATTTTTAAAAGATAATAAGTAAATAAATAAGTAAATAAAAAAGAAACTAAATGTGCACCCCTTTTATGTGAAAAGGTTTTTACTCATCTTCAAAACATTTTTCTTCAAACAGATCACAGTCACAACCATTATCTATGACAATTATCACCTTGAACCCTTACTATATTAATTTCTTATTTCTATCCCCAGATAACACCCTAGAACTACACTATTACGATAGAAAATACACTAGAAATCAACAAATATTTTTAAGAAAATGAATAAAAGCCTACATTGCTTTACTTTTGTATGTGGATACAGTTATATCAGACTCAATACATAATATTATAATTTCTCACATTATACAAGGAACTACCTGGTGCAATTTCTTTGCCAGAGTTGTAAACATATGTCCATACGCCGGAAATCTGCACCATGGTTAGAGGCTCCACAATTCATTTTGATCATTTTTTCCCACTGGAAACTGCGTAAGAGGATACAGGTGGCTGTTCTTGTCACTCATCACGCTTGGGAAAAACAAATGAGATCATTTCATATTTATGAAACTGTTACAATCAACCAAAAATAGCAAAAACCTTATTCTTCAAATTCTGTTTAAGAGTCAATTCAAACACATTGGTAAATAAATAGATGAGAGTGGAAATGAAAGTGACAAATAACCTTTAGAGTATGCACATGTGCATGCAGTGTGACTATTATATATATAGATATAGATATATAGATATAGATATAGATATAATCAGATATATGTATCAGCTATTAAGAAATTATCATAGGGCTTGTAAGCCAAAGAACCGTTTGAAATGCAGTGTGTTTTGTTCATGTTAGAGCTACATTAGTGTGTTAAATTTAGAATACCTGGACTTACAACCATTTTCTGATTTTACTAAAATAAAAGCCATAAAATGAAATGGCATCACTTAGTTCTGATTGTGGTTCAAAACAAGATAATCTTTCACATGCTTGTCATCATGTAGATTCTAGAAGATAATTATTTTCTATGTTCGATTCAGGTTCTTGATTCCAATACAGGAGATGACTAAGGGCTTCTGAACGGATGGGAGCCAAGATACATAAACTTTACTGTTATTGTTACCCATTTGACAAAATAGTTTCCCAAGTGAATGGTCATTGGCCATTTAGATGGAAAACAAAGCCTGTTTATCAGCTGGTTAATTGCACTCAGATATGAAATAAGGCTCCCAGCAGGGGAGCTCCTTCACATTTCTATTTCTTACTTTAGACATAAAGGATCTGAGAACAGAACCATTTCCAGCATCCGAGTGCTTAGCACAATGTAGGACATCTGCCACAGGTGACTGCTGACCTTCCAACGCGGATTGTGCATCCTGACAGATGGTGTAGTCACGGGACGGGAGGAAAACATGCTACATGCCACTGTCATCATTGTATTTATTTCGTAACTCTGAAGTGAGGCAATAGCTAAGGAAAGGCGGGTCATTTAGAGCGCTCCTCTTGTGGCATGTCTGCCAAGGGCTTTGTTTCCCATCAGGCTTCCTGGATGGAGAATTTTATTGTTAGTGTTGTCATCATTAATTCATTTGGTTAAAATTTGCTTTACAAACATCAGCCGTGGAGACTTATACACAGTGTAATTATAAAATGGTACTGTTGCTTATCTTAACCTGTCTAATACACAAGCTTGCTCAGGAATCACCAACGATGCTTAAATATCTAAATGGAGATACACTGAACACAGGGCTTTGTCCTTCTGCTGGAGGATTGTTGGCAATCTGGATGTTTAGGAAATGGAAATTGTTGAAAGGCAAAGACAGGCTCTCAGACAAGACCAGTGAGGGAGTCTCATCTGAAAACTGGCTGGTGTCAGATTTCATCAAGTGCTATACCAAAAGCACATTTTCTGCATTCGGTCAGCCTGTGAACATTAGAATCTGAAGTTTCAGCACACATGGATCTCAAAGTCTCTGTTGGCAACCTTTAGAATGAATGTAGCTTTCTGGTCTTTGGCTCATTTGGGTTTCAGAAAATTGATTTCACTCGAGTACCTGTGCATTTCATATTAATTGCTCTTTACTCTTCCTTTATTTAAACCACGTCTTCTGCTTATGTGTGGAACTATAAGGTCCTTTTAATAAGTGAACAATTACAACTGCCATTCTTTCTATTTCATAAATATATAGATTTTTCTCTCTTCTTTCTCCTCTTCTTCCTCCTCCTCTTCTCCCTTCTCCTCTTTTTTGTTCTCTCCTAGGTATTTTATATGTGGCTTAAATCTGCTATTTGTGTTCCTGCTTCTAAGACAGTGTGAGGGACTTGAGTGAGTCAAGAATAGCCATTACCATGGTGATACTTGATTGTCCTACTTTAGTGTTATAATATACTCTGGTTCCTACTTTACACATGCTCTCTGTTCTGAATTTTCTAAGATCATATTCTAAAGTCAGGTATGCCCTCTTCCTCTTAATTTTCTGAACTCCACTTCTACCAGATAGCCTCCCAATAATTCCTTTTTCTTCTGTTAAGGTTTTTTATAAGTAGTAAGCACGTAAAGACTACAAGTTATATAAAAAGAAGCTAATTGTGCAAGAAAGATTTGCATTCAAGATAATACATGTAATATCAGGAGTGGTGGACAAAAAAGTTCAAAGTATTTACATGATCAAGAGATGATGTTTTCAACTAACAGAGAAAGGACACTAGTCACTGTGACAGCCAAGAAAGAGAGGAACTTAGGGTTTCAATAGAAACAGTAAGATGGAGAAAACCTTTGAGGCAGAGAGAAAGAGCTGACAAAGAGATGAACTTAGCATGGAACTGGATAAAACTGGAGGATTCTAAATGCCATAGACATTTGTGTAATGTCTTCTGCTTAGCAATGTGAGAAGACAGAAGCCAATAAGGTCAGGTGTGTAGTTCTGGAAACACAAGCCCTCTTAACCAAAGGGAAACACGATGCACTTCAAGTAGTGTATCAACAAGACATTCTCTACCACTGTGCCAAATCCGCACTGTGGAGAAACAGCATCTTCTCAAGGAAGTTTCTGTGTTGGTCATTCATTCTTTACAGGTGGAAGAAGGTAAAATAATTCTAGATTTAAAATTGTATTGAGCAGACGTTGAAACCTTCAAGGGTAGCACTCCATGAAAATTGTGAGAATTTCTAGCTTCGATTGATTCTCGCTTTAACACTTTCAGTAAGTGTAAAAGCATTCGTTTAAAAAAATATAACCTCTAAATGAAGGAAAACTTAATTTTACAATTGTAATTCCATTATATACTTCTTTGGAAAAAATATCTGTACATTTACCACTGATTATTTCATGTAG